>NW_004567118.1:14361927-14417955 GCF_000260355.1 Condylura cristata | reverse complement strand
CCGGAACCGGCTGGAGCCGGCCTTGAGTGGAGGTTGTTTATGTGTGTGCGGCGCGGGGCGGAACTCGGCGCCATCTTGCAATGGCGACCGCTTGGCTGCGTTCCACAGTATTTCAGTGGATTTTGCTTGTTCTGCTCCCCACTCTGTCTCTGGTGAATCCCCTCTGCCCCAGCACCTCTGGCCTGCACCCCAGTTCTGTATGTATAAATAAGTAAATAAATCTTTAAAAAAATGTCAATTCTCTAAAAAAATTAAAAGTGTCTCAGCAGATTCATCGATTATTTTTTGATGTTTGTTGTTCAAGAGAGACAGAAATAAAGGGTCTGGTTATCTCATTTTTCACTGCTCAAGGTGAATTACAAGTTGTCAACCTAGATAGCATATTTACATATAAACTAGATTTCAAGATATACTTTGAAATTGTTTTAATAATACTTTGGGTTGAAAAAACTTTTTAATGTAATTTGGTGGAAGTGTTCTGAGAAAGAAAAAATGGTGTATGCAACTGTGGGTAACATACTGTAGACCTTCAGAAGTGACAGGGTTTTTCTTCCAAATCTGTGATTTGGCCTAAGTGTTTCCAACAATTACAACAGTAAGTTGCTGGGCTCCTACATGCTAGAGTTTAGTATTACAATCCTTTTAACTTTATATATACAGCCATTTCCCCTGGATAATAACCATGTTATTATCAGGCTAGAGCCAGGTGGGTTTCTGTATCAGACACTACACTATAACCAGAACTTTACTACTCTCTGAACTCAGGCTCTATTCCTGGATCTGGTTTCCCACAGCTTAGAACAAAGTCTCAAAACCTTAAAATGGCATAGGGCCTTGAACCACTGGCTCTTTTAAACCTCCACTCCCAGCCTCTATTCACAAGTCTTCCTCCACAACTCCTTTCTATCTCTCCGTTTTTCAATTCCCAGAACCTGCTATTCTCTTTCAGACCATTGGGCCTTAGGATATATTCTGTTCACCTGTATAACTCCCACCCTTTTTTTCTGTGACAATTTAAATGTCACTTTCTCAAAAAGTCTTTTATTACCCCCCAAAGACTAAGTCAGGATTCTGTTATACATTCTCATAGTTCCGATGACTTTACCTTACAGCCTTCATCACAACTGTAATTGTTTATTAGCAATGTTCCTTACTAGATTCTAAGGTCTGAGAGACAAGGGGCTATCATTTGTGTAGTATGTTCACTGAATCCATTAAAGTGTGTGGTAATACTAGTCAGATACTTTAAAAATTGGTTGTTTTCCTATTCTGAATAGCCTTAATAATCTGAATAGTCTTACTGTAAAATGGCCTTTGATGAGGCCATTCTACTTAGCAAATGTTTGTATGTTTAAAACTCAAAGTAGACACAACTCAAATCTGATCTCTGGCTCCTCCATGTACTAAAGGAAATCAGTCCAAGTAAATGGGTAACTTTTCTCCTTAGGCATCCACACACCTAGATCCTCTCCCACCAAAATATCCTATGGCAGGTTGCAACTTTACTGATTTATACACATCACTATAATGGCTGTATATATAAAGTTAAAAGGATTGTAATACTAAACTCTACCATTTATACACATCACTAGCTCATGATTATGAGCACGTAGTTCAATATGTGAATATATGAATCTACTCAAAATTCTCAAGAAAGGTTTTAACTTCTGAAATCAGGTTTGTCTTGATATACTACAGCCTCTGGAATGTCTGCCTCATCCATTCACTAATGAATATTCACACAGCTGTCAAAGCAACTAGAATAATGAAGAAATATCATTCTCCTTAAAAAGAAATCTGTCAAGACTTAAGAATTCTAATACTGCTATCATTTAATAATATTTTGACACTTGAAACCAGTGTAATGTGGTTTAATGTGCACTCTATTTTATTAATGTTGCTATCCCTGAGGGCAAGAGAGGATAATAGCCTTTTTTGAGGTTTCTAAAATGTAAAGAATACATGGAAGTTTATAAATGTCTATGTATTTGTTATAAAGTCAATAACAAATTTAACAAAACTAAAATAGATACCTGTATTTTTCAATCATGAACATAACTTTTCAAAATTTATAAAAGAATAAACTTTGACAGTCAGTATCTTCAAAACTAAGTATCCTAAACAAAAAAAGGAATTTAGAAGGATTAATATACGCCAATCGTGAGATAACAGATTGGATCATTTCCTGATTTTTAAATAGTTTCTAAGTGAAATCTATGTTGGTAACTCATCACATTATGTTACTAAAGAAAAATAATATGTAAATATAAAATTTATTACCTCAGTAAACTATTTTAATCCTGTAGAAGCAATTCATATTGAACATTACCATTAAATTTTATTAAACCAATTATAAAAATCTAACATACCACTTGAACATTTTTAACATACAAAAATTTTTTGTTACATATCACTGTTTTATGACTTCCCCTCATAGGAGTAAAGGTACAATAACCATGGAAGGAGAATATTTCTATAAACAAACCATGCTAAGGAATAGAAATAAAAATGCAGTAATAGTATCTAAAGTTATACCTTATAATGTCTCACAAATTATGTTTACCCCACCAATTTGAAATGTGGATACCTAAATTATAAAGTTAAAGGCTTTGTGGTTTTTAGGTTTTAGAGATTGGTCAAATGACTTGCTTTAAATATTCATTAAAAAGGCAGCCTTATTAATATTGTGACTTAATTGCATTACAAGAAAATATTTCTTTACATTTTTCCACCAATATCTAATCATATAAAAGTCTTGGTTAACTCTTCTTGCTTCTCAAATACGTTGGTTAGTATACAGAAAGTTTTCCTTTTAACTATTATGTGATTAAGTATGTCCTTATAAAATGATCAGAAGCATCTGGGAAAGGTGGAAGTAAAAAAAAAAGTCCTCACTGGGAAAGCAAGTTTAATGTTTTCCCTTCAGAGTGGCCCATTATCAACATTTCATAGTGGGTTTCTTTATTTTCAGGTCCCAGAGGTATGCGCAATAAATTATGACTTGAACTAAACAAGTCACACTTGGCTCCAAAATGAAATTTTCCTACCTCTACTTTCTAGTCCCCAAGGTGGGAAGAGGAAATCCTGGTCACAGCCAAAGAAGTCATATTTTTGGCTCTAATATACATTTTCCTGCTTCTCTAAAAGCCAAATTCTGCAGTGGAGACAAGAGTCTTAAGTTATTTTTTTAATTTTTACTTTCATAATCTGTGTCTCAAATTTAAGGAAAAAAATTTAATAAAAATCAATGTCATTGCCTTCTTTTCCCCACTCAAATCACATTTCTAACTCAGACATCAATCTTATCCTTTAAAAAATGAATTTGAATGGAAAAAGAAAATAATACAGAAACAGGTTGTTTCATTTTTATAAGATACTTATGATTTTCAATGGTAAATAAATTCTACTTATTCTTGCATGATTGACTGAGTATTAACATAAAAAGAATTATGAAGCCCCAATTTATGGTCAAGTAATTTGAAGCATTATTTAATTTTAGGAGAAGTTTCAAAAATGTAAATCAAAATCACACAATGAGATACCAGCTAACACTGAGGATGTGAAGAAACCCTCATACACTGTTGGTGGGAATGTCGGCTTGTCCAGACCTTAATGAAAAATAATGCAGAGATTTCTCAAAATATTAAAAATAGACCTACCATACAATCCATCAATTCCATTCTAGGTATCTAAAGAATGCAAAAAGTCTTAACTCAATGGGATACATGCACTCCTATGTTCATTGCAGCACTGTTTACAAGAGCCAAATTATAGAAACAATCTAAGTGCCCAAGGGCAGAGGAGTGGAATAGGAAGGTGTGATATGAACATACAATGTACTACCACTAAATACACCTATAGGTACAGGAATATACCTATAAAAATGATTACCACTTGCCATTTGTAACATGGATGGAACTTGAGGGGAAAATGCTAAGTAAAATAAGTCAGAAGACAAATACTGTCTTTCACTAAATGTGGAAAATAAATTAAAAAAAGGGGTCAGACAGAATCAAGCCAAGGACAGCTCTAGATGTCTAAGGAATTGAGACTATCAGGGATGGGGAGCTCGAGAGTAAAGAGCAAGGTGTGTAGAGGGCCCAATGGACTATGGTGGAGGACATGAGTGTCCTGTTGGTGGATGGGGTGTGATAACACACATCTGAAGCCGTGTGATTTTCTACCTTTAAATCAGAGTCAGTGTTTTAAACCAATGTTACTTCAATTTTTAAAAAAAGCTTAGGAAAAAAAAAAAAAAGCTTAGGAAAAGTCATTTATGGAAACTGGTTAGTTCATTATCTTATTTTACAGAAAAAATTTTTTTTAAAATACATTCTTAACCACATCCTAAAATAACTCACAGAGAGGTATGTCTGTTATAATGCTCTCCCCCAGAGTGTGAGTAGAACCTGTGACTTGCTTCTAGCCAATAGAATATGTCAAGGCTGATAGACAGTCACTCAATTAAGCCATCCTTTAAGGCAAAGGTACAGAGAAATTACACTTGTAGTTATGTTAAGCTATATGACTATATCTTAGCAGACTGGAACTACAGAAGAAGTAAGCTTGTTGGCTTAAAGAAGTAAGTTGTCATGCTAAGAGGGGTGTATGCAAAGATCACATGACAAGAAAAGATGAGTAGCATCTAAAAGTTAAGAGCAGCCCTAGGCTGGATTCGTCCAGTAATTTTTAGAAGTGAATTCTGCCAACATTCTGAATTAACTTTGGAAGAAGATCCCCAGTTGGAGATGAGAATGCAGTCCAGCCAAACTCCTAATCTCAGCCTTGTGAAACCTGAGCACATGGAAACTGATATAAGAAACGTGTAATTTTTTAAAGATTTATTTATGCATACAAGAACTGGGGTACAGGCCAGAGGTGCAGGGGGTGAGTGGATTCAGCAGAGACAGAATAGGGAGCAGAGTAGGGAGCAGTGACTGAAATATACTGCTGAGGGGAGCAGCAAGTGAAATAGAAGAGGTCAGCCACACCATGTGGGTCATCTCTCTGGCTGGGTATCAAACTCGTGATTCAGTAGCTGTATAGATAGCTTCATATTGTTGCACTTTAACCCATTACACCATCAGGGAGGGCCCAAGAAATGTGTATTTTTTTAAGTGACTATATTTGCAGTGATTTGTAATGTAACAATAGAAAACTAATATAAAGAGGGATAGTGAGTATATTCAGTATAGGACATCCTTTCCATTTATTATGTTTTACTGTGTATTCGAGTATAAAATGGTACTGTGACTGAGAATTCCTTTCAATAACTACTGTAATAATTTTATTGTCACAACACACTTTACTACCTTATGATGTTATATTAGGTTTACTGTTGTCCGATGTATTATCACATAATAATGATTACTGTCATTATCATTAATCATTTAATGTCTTAATTAAAGTTTCCAGGAATGGTGCATTGTTATTTTTAATAATAATGTCAAGTAAAACAAACAAACAAAAAACCCTAATACTTATGTTAAATATAAATATATTTTAAGCTTTATTTGCACAGAGAAACTCGGGTGCAAAAGTATGGGAGTATGGCCAGAAGTATGGGAGGGGAGGTGAGAGGATTCACCAGAGAGTCACTGAAATACATTACTAGGGGGGGCAGCAGGTGAGACAGGAGAGGTCTGCTGTGGGTTAGTTCCTTGTCTGGGAATCAAACTCAGGCCATAGCAGTGATAACCTGAAACTTAACACTTAGGCCACTAGGGAGGCCTGTTAATATAAGTATATTAAAACATATAAGCATATAGTTAACACTTAAATACAAATATATTAAATAATAAACATAACTTAATCATTATTTAGATCAACATTTTTTTGAACACACAATATATTCTAAGGCAATTTCTAAAGTATAGAAATTAAAGATGTTTAATAAATTGTCCTAATCATCAAGGTATAATCTAATGAATAAATATAACAAGATGAAGTCAGTGTAGAATGTGCTTTAGCAGTAATGAAAAACAATGGCACAGAAAACTATAAAGGTAAATATAAAAACCAGTACTGTACTTTTGGTTTATAATTTTTCTCCCTATATGACTTAAATGGCATGTAACAGAAGGAGAAAAGTGATGTTCTCCGCTTTAACCAAGCAGCATTACTGTAATAATATAGGGTGGTCAAGGTAAAATGATAAGACATCAAATAAGGCAGTACTCCACCAAGAGCAGTGTGCAGCAGCATTCAGCTTCAGCAGAATGCAGCATTAATGATGTTGAAAATGAACACAACAATTCTCTTGTGTGGTTGTCAATTGTTACCAAGAGTGGTAATCAGAGTCAGCATTAGCCACGTTAAAATAGGAGCCTTGGCCACACAGCCCTGAGCTTGGTCATCAGTGTTCTCAATGGTGGCACTGGTTACTGCAGAAAGACCAAAGTCGGTGTAGGTTGAAAGGTTTAGATACCCCTTTAGTACCTTCAGATTACCCAGAGAAATATTATTTATTTCTGTTTGTGCTCTATAACTCATAGTAAAGTATGAACAGTAAAGAATATAACTACCTATGGAATGAATTCCTGCTTTAGTATGAGACACTAACAGTTCTGTACACTGAAAGGGATAAGAATTATACTCCATGTAGTAAGTTAAATGACCAAGAAATCTCAAGTCTTGGTCTCAGAATACTAGCACATATAAGTGGCTGTAAGAAGTAAAAGAAAATCCTCCCTGATGGAAGACAACATCAACTTAGCCTTCAAATTACTGCTATCAGTAGTTTTCAGATGTTTAACAGTCAATGATAATGAAGCAAAATTCCTACTTCTAGCCCAGACAGAATAACTGGTGTGGGAATATTCCTCCCCCTAGGATTGTAAAACTGGACAAAACAGATAAAGCAACTGCTTTCTGGGAAGCAACTGCTTTCTGGGAACAGATACCAAGCAGCCTAATACTGTAATCTTAAAGATAAGGAAAATCCATTAGGTAAACTCCATGATGCTCAGCTCTTTTTTTCTAGGTATAATCTCATGACAATAGCACAGAGCACAGAAGCACAGGCAGAGTACAGTAGTCCTGCTGAACTGAGATGGAAGGTATCAAAATTTAGAGCAGCTAAAAAATCAGTGAAATTTGCAGGGCAAGGGCATGGCAATAGAGAACAGGGAGTTAGATAGAATTCACATCTGTGAATCTGTGGCGAAGAGCCTGACAAAACACAAATTTCTGAGCTCTACCTCCCTCCAGAGTTGGATTCAGTTGGCCTGGATGGAGTTGGAAAATGCGTATTGCTATCAAGTCCCAGATGATACTGATGCTCCTGACCCAAGACCACACTTTGAATTTACTCTTGTTGCACAGAAAACAGCGTAAGTTAAAACATAAAATAAATTCATACTAGCTACTAAACCTTTCTCACTCATTCCACGCCACCAAAGAATCAAAATGTGTTGAAGATATAAGAAAAAATTTAATTAACATGATATAAACAACTTATATGAGCAATGGGACTTTAGGGCTTCGACAGCCTACCTGTAGATCATTCACACTTGGAAAAGGAATTCCTATTGTTATCACAGCACGGGCATTGTCATCTGAGAAATCCATCCCCTCACTCACTTTACCACGACAAACTGCTACCAGGAGAGCTCCATCTTAAGGAATAGAAAACAAGCATTTTCATTCAAGCGCATTTCATTTCAGTGCACTTTAGTGCATTCAAAATTTCCCAAATTGCTTATACTTGTCATATGAAAACACCCAATTACAAATATTTGTTGTTGCAAACTTAAGAAAGAATCAAAGTAAAATCTGGTAGGAGACAGTTCAACTTCTTTCCATAGGAGAACAACATTACATTTATCTATAATATGGTAACAAACCAAATTACAAATTGTGTATCTCTCAGATAATTTATAGTAAAACCATACCAGAGTAGCAACATGCACATGAATGACTTAAAAAAAGTAAAACTGCAGTTACCTTTATCAACAGATGTGAAGTTGTCAGGATTATTTAAGTAACTAATTTATACTTAAACATACTCAACCACACATTAAAACACACAGAGAGAAGATTCTATGTATAGCTGTGTTATACAGGATACTGACAGTTATGTTATAGTATCTTTATGATGTTGCACTGTTCATAAATTATTACCATTAGCCCTTCCTTTCAAAAACATTCTCTAACTTTGAAGTTGAGGCTTCAGTTATATTTTGTAAACTCAAGTTTATCCTATGTAATAGAATATAAGTACAAAGCACATTATTTGCATTAAAATGGAGAGCTTGTTTGGTGAATAAGGAAGATATGTATGTATGTTCTACCTGCCACTTCCACAAATCATTTTGGGGCGTGTGAACTATGGGACAGAATATGAATGTATGCTGTTTCTTAAAGCTGAATGGTTTTCCCAAGTAAAAACATTCATAGGAGAATAATTTGCAATAAAACAATTTAACTTTTTTCACCCTAATATAAAATATAATTTTTCTCTTAAAAGCAATTCATTAAAAAAAAAATAGTAACACTAATGAAATTCTAACAGTGCCACATTCTTACTTTATAATAAAAAATAATTTTTATTGATCATCACATAGTTTCTAATTACCTTTTTCTCCTTTGAACTTGATTGCATCATAGTATACCTGCAGTAATTCATCAAAATCAGTTTTTTCTCCTCCTTGTGGTTCCACAATGACTGTTTTCAGCAACTCCAGGTTATGCCATAAGCCAGTGTACAGCCAACGTTCTTTTAACTTTTCTAATAACTGAAAAAGGAGAATAAAATAATGAACAAACTTTATGTGTCCAACTGAACAAATTTACTTTGGCTTGGTTAAAAGCAATTCTATTACATAAACCTTCCTGTTTTTATATTTCTTATTCATAAAATGAGGAAAACTCTATCAAGAGTTGTTTCTGGGTTAAATTCATTAACAACTTAGTGGTGATGTAAAAGAACTCCATGTATGTTAGCTGCTGCTACTGTTACCATTATTATTACTATTAATAGTATAGTTACTACTTCTATTATTGCTGTAGTAGGGATTTCAAAAGTGGGAAAAAAAATACTTCTGTCAAAGTTGATGAATTTTAAGTTACCTCTTTAAACCTAGGGTGAAAACCTAAGGTGAAGTTCCTTAATATGCTTACCTAAAAATTATTTAAATGACAAATTTTAAGATCACTATCTAAGGTAAATAAGCTGTATGAAAATCTGATCAAGTTATCATTAATAAACCTAATTGACTAAGACACAAACAGAAATTCAGGTGGGCAATGAGTAGAAAATATACAGGCACAAATATATTCAACAAATTTCAAAGAATCCTTATGATACTGACTACATAGTCTAAAATAATACAACTTAGGAGAAAAGTTAGTAATTCGAGTGATAGGAGCTGTAATAAAAAAAGAAAAAAAAAGGGAAAAAAGTTAATAATTCAAAGTAATGAGAGTAAAAACTACACATACAAGCTCGACATGAAAGACTTAAAGAGGAAAACAGAATTCGCAGAAGTTTTAAATATGGATGTGGGGTGCAATTCTTAAAATATATCTTAAAACATGTTTATTTTTAAAATCTGGGAGAAAAGCAGCTTTAGCTTTCTTTTTAAGAAGCCAGACTATCAAACAGTAAATACAAAAGTAAAAACTAATAATAAACATAAGTGCTGAAATCAATAAAAAAAGTGTTAGAGGAGATTATGACAAACTCAACTGTTTTACCAACTTGCTCTATGCCAGTTCTTAGAATGCACTAAGAAAGTATCCCATATTCTCTAGAGAACAAAAGAAAATTTTTATAAAAAGGTTTCGTTTCCCATATCTTTTCAAAAGTAAATTTAGTAAATTCGTTACACAAAATTTTAATCACTGCTGTGTTCTAAATGTTTGTGTATTCCCCAATTTACATGTTGAAATCCTAACTCCCCAAAGACTATGTTATGAAGTAGGAGGGTGGCCTTTCTTTGGGTGTTGGGTGGTGGTAAAGTCATAAGGGTGAATGTGAACCCTAGTAAAGGTGATCTCACACAGCTCCTTAACCCATGTGAGAAGAGAGATAAGCTGCCGGGAAGAGCCCTCCTTCAACCATGCTGGTACTCTGAACTCAGATTCCAATTCCAGAATGAAAAAAATTTGTATTAATTCTATATTTTTAAAAATCTATGGTATTATGTTACATCACCCAAACAAATTAAGACAATTATTAAAAAGGACAATAGTTTATTGCCTTTTACACAGTAATCGAATTATAAGGAGAAATTCCTTAATATCCTAAACTGATAAATAAAAATAAAATTTCCCTGTATCAACATGTTATTAGTAAAAATCACAGGGCTAACATTTGTCTAAGTCTTTATTCCTGAGTGCCTCAGGAATTGGCTGCCAGAATTTGAATTTTGCATATGTACTATTTCTGCTAGAATTTGAATTTTGCATATGCACTATTTCTGAATCAAAGTCTATCACTGAAAGTATTAAACCTTCTGACAGTACTGAGAGGCTACTGCATAGGGGGGATAGTCACAGTGAGCCTTCAATCAATAGTACCATGACAAAGTCAACAACACTTAGGATAATTGATTATTTCCTCAAATGGTTCTACTGGATAGACAGTTTAGAAGGGGATAAAAATATCCTAAGGATGTAAAATCTGAAAATAATTTGGGTTTTTTCCCTGTCTGTAGGTTTTACTAGACCTATGACTTCTATAAAAACTTTTTTTCTGATTTCTGCATCTAAATTTTGTTTTACTGTAATGATCCTCCTGTAGATTCAGTGAATGTGATCCACATATAATTTAAGATTTAAAAAAAATATGTTTATATGTTCTTTGAGACTTTAACATTATTTCCTATTCATTACTAAGTTAAATACATACTGAGCAAAGATGAGGGTTGTTATAACTTAAATTTTGCCTAATTTATCTACAGATATCTAAGAGGTATGCTGAAATCCTCTGTACTATTTATAGAATTGGTTGGTTTATCCTTATATTTCTTGTCATTTTGTTTCATCTTTTTATTCTGAAACTATGTCTTAAGTGAAAAATTCCTGTTAAATCTTCTTGGTGGATATACTTTTTATGTATATGGACTACATAGTTGTCGGGATCCTTTTTTTCAAATGAATAATTACAAATTCAAGGTAATTATTAACTTTGTGAGGGTGGAAAAAGGAATAGAATTAAGAAGCATCCAAAGATTTAGCTTTAATAGTTAGTTCTTTGGTAACAGTGTTGCTGTTTTCCTTTTATTAATATATTTTAACTCATATATCTACTACGCGTGCTTTTTTTTATGTAAGTATAAAATGTTACCTAGTGCTTGTGATAATGGAATTAAGATTTATTTCTTGTGGATGCTTTTTAGGAATGCCAAGGCACTGGTGATACAGAGAATAATGATAATAAAACAATAAATAATAAGGCCCTATGATACGTAAGAATATCAGAAATCTAAGAATAAAGCAGGCACACTGCAGGAAAAAGTTCCTGCTTTTGTGGCAATTAAATTACTTTGAAAAAATTTTACATTCCTGCAGAATTATCATGACCTGATGCTCCTTTCGCTAAGTACCAGTCAAATTCAACAAATATCTCAAAGGTACCTGAAATGTCATATACAAGATCTAATTCATAATATTCCAGTGTTCAATATCAAAGGATACCAGAACAGTAGAACAATGAGTTATCCTTAACAATTCACTCACCCACATTCAAGCTATTACCCAACCATATCAATTTCTATCTCTTAACTATCTCTCCATATCTAAAAGATCATCCAGTCCAAATCTTTATAATCTCCTCCTTGGAGACAATTCCAAATCTCCTAAACAGACTCTGCTTCCTGTCTATTATTCTTAGGTCTTCACATTTCGGAGTCAGAGCAATTATTTTCAAAATACAAATCTTACCACTTTAAAATTCAACAGAGAGTGAGTCAACAGATGGGTAAACAGGAAATCGCAGGCCCTTCTTGTCCCCATGGAAACACGGATTCAGCAACATATAAACCAATTATTTTTGTGGGAAATTCAGAAAACAGTAAAGAGGCTCCTGTCTCTCAGGTAAGTATGAAACCATCTGTATAGAAGCTGGTAAGAAATTCATGGTACCCCTGGAAGTCCCTCCCTCTGTTCAGTATGATGTGTGATTATAAGAAAACTACCTCCCAGCTTTTCCCTAGAGGAGAGAAAAATTGAAACACATATCCAAGGTGCAGACTTTTAAGACGCTGCCCAGGGGATAGTTTCTATCTTGCCTGAATGTAAGCACTGGAAACAGGACAGAGGCTAGCGGTACAAAGATACAGGTTTAACTAGCATGCAGTTACTTGCCAAAGTCTCTCCCCTTGCATGGCATAGTGAGAACACCCTCAACTTCCAGTTTCTCCCTGGAGAGGGAACTTATTGGACCTTAAATCCAATGTTTTCTTTTTTTTTTTTTAAAGACGCCGTCTAAGAACATTGACAAAATCCAGCATACTCTTGATGCCAGGAGGCCACTGACAAAAGAAAGGGAGGCAAGCTTGCTGCTTCTCCAGAGGACCAGCAGTACAGCAGAGGCGAACACAACTTGGTGGCTTCTACTTTCCAAGGGGAGAAAAGAGCTAATGGGTATGTGTACCACAATCCAGCTTTTTAGGGGTGCTGCATAAGGAACTGGTGTCTAGTCGGAGCAAGAGAACTGAGGAGACCCGGTATACGATAAACCAGGACTGATGAAAATAAGAAATCTAGGTGGCTTGCAGTAGCTCCACCTCTCTATAAAGATTATATAGAGAAATGCACTTTATGGAACTGCTGACTGTGAGGTTCCAAACTTAGAGAAATTACATCTTATGTACTTTTATGCCACTGTAATGAAAATAACTTTTGTCCAGGAGAAAATGTTGTCCCAAAGGTTACAGTTCATTGGTCTGTAGTACTTTAACAACTTTTGGATTCCTTTATGAAAGTGCTGATAAGTGCACAGCTCCTTAAAGGCTCTCTCAGTCACCTTTGACATAATACTCATTCCCTAACCAATGAATTGAATCATTCCTTTGATAGGTATTGACTTTATACTTATATGGAGCTATGATTTCAACTTTTTGAAAAGTATACTGTAGAGAAAGAAAAGTGAGCATATTATAAAAATATTTAAAATTAACAGAGAATGTTGTTAGACATAATAGGCAAGGGAGAAAAAGGTTCATAGATGCCTCCTGAGTTTCTGAATAGTCCAAATATAGATATTTCATATCATTATATAGATAATACTAGAAAAGCCCCAAGACTGGAGGAACAAATTTGTTAATGCCTTTGAGATGCCCATATTGATATGTGCATCTTGCATTTAAATATACAGGCGTGTGTGGATGTTGTAATTTATAATAAGAGATACATAGTTGGTCTTCATCCTCATTCCTGGCACACAGCTCTTCATATCCTTGGGATTTCCTAAGCACTAAGAGCTGTGGGGGTATCTTCTGTTCCCAGTTCCTGAAATAGCTGCAGGGCCAGAAAGATGCAATAATTTATTCATAACAACCCCTTTCAACCACAGAGTTTGTTAATGATGTGACTGGACAGCCCTCAGATACCTAAGGACAGGGGTTGGCCCCACCTCAAAAGAAAGGAGAGGAGCAAGAGGTTAAATTAACTACCAGTGGCCAATGATTTAATCAAACAAGTCTATGTAATGAACCCTTGATGTAAAATCAAAAGGTTGAAGTTCATAATGCTTCTAGGTTAGTGAATGTATCCACATACTGGACAGTGGTATACCCCAATTCCATAGGGTCAAAGTAAGTTCCTGTGCTCAGGACCTTTCTCTTTCAGAGCACTCACTCTATAAGTCCCTCTTTACCTGTATCCTTTATAATAAATTAGTAGATGTAAAATGTAAGTAAATGTTTCTCTGAGCACTATGAACTGCCCTAAAAAATTTAACTGAACCAGAATAGATGTTGTGAGAATAGCTGGTCAGTAAGAAATACAGGTACCAACCAAGTCTTGAGGTTGGCTGTAATATAGTAGATGCAGTCTCATGCTCCTGAGCCCTTTCCTTGTAGGACCCAGTGCCTACTCTTGGTAGAACAGAGCTAAACTGCAGGACACTAAAGAATAATTTGATGTGTGAAAACCCATACGTCCAGATGTAAAGGTGTAGTTGTGCTGTAGACAATCACTGAGATTGAGAAATGAGTTTTTTCTTCATAGTATAGTACTTGCAGAGAGAATAGGGAAGGCAAAACAACAGATGTAATTAAAAGAATGCAAAGACAAGACTGACTAACAGTAGCTAAAGATGAACTCAACAAGAAGACTTTACTCCTCCTCTGACCTCATACTCTGTTCTGTCACATATCCAATCCATCAGCAAATCCTCTTTCAAATTATATGTAGACTCCAAATACACTACCCAGGTAGTTCGAGCCACCACTGTCTCTCCTCAATTATTATAGCAGGAACCTTGCTTCTTCCTGGGCTGTCCACAGTCCATTTTCCATATATCAGCCAACACAACCCTTTCAAAAGCAAGTCTAATGTCTCCAATGGCTCCCTACTGCATTTAGCATAAAATCCAAATCCTTACTGTGCCATGATTTTAGCCCAACTACTTCTCTGACTGCATATCTTACTATTCCTTCCACGTGACCCTTACTCTGCTTAGACACAATAGTCTTCTTGTTGCTCAAACAAACCAGGCACTTTCTTCCTCCAGATCAGAAACGCATACTTCCTTCCACCCATTTAGGACTTTATTCAATGTCACCTCCTCTGACAGGCCTTCCAGAGGCATCTAATAAAAATTCTAAACCACCCCTGCTCATTCCTACAATTTTCATTTCCCTCTATTTTGCTTTATTTGTCCATTATAGCACTTACCACTATCCATACTAGTTCACTCAGGTTACCATAAAAGACCCATAATCATTTCCCAATATATACATGTATTAAACCATCATCACTTTGCATACTTTAAACTTCTCCACATATCAATAATTTCTCAGTAAAACTGGAAAATATATCTCAATAAAACAGACAGGATGACTTAAACAACAGAAATTTATTTCTCACAATTTTGAACATGAGGAGACCCAAGGGTAAAGGTGCGGGCTGATTCTATTTCTTGTGAAGACTCTTCCTGGTTTTTTGACAATCTGGTCTTCCTGAGTCTTCACACTTCTTTCCTTCTTGCACAAGTAGTGGGAGACAAAACTAAATCTCTGGCATCTCTTATAAGGATATTAATTAGGTCAAGACTCCACCCTTACGACCTCATTTAACCTTAATTACTTTCCTTAGATATCCCAACTCCAAATATAGTCACACCTACGGGTCTGGGCTTCAACATATGAATTTGGGGGGGGGGGGGATGCAGCTATTTTAATTAATGATACCACCTAATATATTAGTATCTTCATGGGTCTATTTTATTCTCCTTATCTCAACTCTGAAACAATCTCCATAAGGATAATGATTTTTGTTTCTTTCGTTTACTCTGGCCCATCCAGAACTTAGAATGTTACCTGACACATAAAAAATACTCAATAAACATACTGAATGAATGTCATAACTGAATAAACAAGGAAGGTTGAAAATGATGGAAGGCAAAAGAGGAGTAAACAGGAGAAAACTATAAAAGGAGGTTGCAGAGTTCTTAATAAAAAGAAGAGTATTCAGGTGATTTGTAAGATGTCAAAAAAGATAAAAGGTAAAGATGATATAATTAAAAGACATGAACTCAGAGAACAGACTTTGTGATGAGTTTTTCTCTCTTTTCTCTCTGTGCCTCCCTCCCTTCTTCCTCACCTCTCAGTTCTCTCTTCTCTTCCTTTCCTTTCTTCCTTCAGAAAAAAATGGAGCAATAAAGGTTTAGAAAGAGCAGTGGAGGTTAACAGACCACCACAGAGAATAAGAGCAAAAACAGTCATACATGAAAGAGATGACAGGAAATGACATCCTTTGGGTATATCCACATTTTAGTTCAGGTAAGGAGTTCTAGGAACACTGAAAAGGTAGAAATTGATGGTGATAAGAACACTTATAGAGAATGCGATGTATTCACTTTAATTTTCAGTGGAGTTCTTTGTTTTTTGTTTTTAAATACCTTAATAATCTTCCTCCACGATTACACAGGACCTACATGCAAATTTGACACATAGATCGACAGCAAAAATACACATATTATTTTGGGAAAAAATGGTAAATTTTCAGTTTTAGATAACAGAATTATTTGGGTTACATCTTTCCCATTCTCACTACAGGTGACACTCAAATTGTACACTTAATACATCTTAATTATTACCCTGTCAGAGAAATCATAAAAATTTTAAATATCTCAATTGATTTTTAAATTCTCTTTAGTATCCTAACAAGACAACTAAAAATCAGGTTATTTATAAATATGCTGATGCAGGCCAACTCTCAGGTCTTAAGACTTAGAGATGAGAAATGTGAGTATCTCTTTCATAAAATAGTTTACTTAGTGCCTAGAGAAATTCTATTCAAATACAAAGACTAGCTCATATATAGTACTTTGGATGATTTAATTTACTAATTGGTATTCACATCACTTTGGTAACCTTTGAGACATTTTTATTTCTGAGTTAAATCTCACCAATTAAAAGATACTTTGGAATGCTTATGCCTTATCTGGATATTGTCATTTTTCTTTTTCAAAATTTTTAAAACCAGTATCTCACTTGGGAGGCAATAAGTTAGAATGCAACCTAGCGGGGAAATCCTGCATTTGCTCAATGTCTATAGCTTTTACACAGTTCCAGATGTTCAATACATTAATAATGCACTAACTCAAAGCCTCTTTTTGAAACTTTAGAAAGTGCAAATTGCATTAAGACCTCTTTGCCCTCATTAATGTATTGTTACAATCTGAGTCCTCTGGAAAATGTTTTTTGGCATGTGTTTAACTTTATAATATTGCCATTTACTCACTTTAATAGCCAATACTCAAGTCTTAATGCTTTTAATAGGCCTGCCTAAATAGACTACCATCTTTTGTCATCTTACTCACATAATTCATTTCATAGGTAAAACGTACTGTATTTTTCCATCTGAAGATGATTCTTCACTATTTATTTCATGAGGTACTAATATTTAAGAAATGTTTAGTTTCTGTTTTTCAGTTGCTATGTACCTACTGTACCTACAGGTGGAATGTTAGGGATAAAATGTAGTCATTTTTACACAGTAGTAAAAGTGAAAAATAAAATTGCAGTATTTTATAATTTTAAAAATTACAGTAAAAACGGGTATATATTAAATTATTGATTGTTGTATTCAAATATAAAATAGGAAAAAATAAAAAATATTAATTTCTATTGAAACAACTTCTTGTACTCTAGCTATATGAGGATATCTGACTCAATACCTTAGTAGGGTGGTTATAGTTAGTTCAAATCAAATGTTCAACAAACATAAATGCAGTCAGCAAAAGAACTAGGAAAGAATAAAATGGAGAAAACCTGTCCTGAAGTGAAAGTAAGATCTCTTGGAGTTTTTGATTATCTACAAAGAAATGAAAGCTCCTACATTGCTCACCCAAATGGAGTTTTCCCTCTCACAGGATCATTAAAAGATTGAAAACATTAGAGGAATGCCACTGACACTGGCATATGTGTTTACAGAATTGGTTATTGGTACATCTGCTAGAAGTACACAATTATACTTACAATGTAAAAATTGACAAATAAAACAGAATTTGAAAAGTAAATCCATTAATTTTTTCCTGATAATCTACTTTGTTGATATCTTTTGAAAAGAAAGTGGTAAGAATGCAATTGTTATTTACATATGGAATATGCTCTTATCTCTTTAAAATATGAATTCTGAATTTGTTAGTTGGTTCATAACTGTCTAAATAACCATTTAGTTAATATGTATGTATTTGATCAGTCTTGTCATCCTTAAAGTGAAAATATATTGACTTAGTGAATCAGAATGAACACATTTATTCATACAAATTCATCTACAGGTTTTACTCCTTACTGAGTTGACTAACAGTAGGGAAGGAAAGAAACTAATTTTCTATCCTTCTGTTAAAAGACCAGTAATTAAAGTAAACCTCCAATAAACTCAGTGAACCTGCATTATTAAAATCAAAGTAGAATCTAGGCTTAGAGAAGAAAAGGAGTAAGAAGCAAACACTAAGTGTTTCCTAAGAGTTACTACTTCTGCTATTGTCAAACTAAATTTATGAACCTACTGCTATAAAACTTGAAGGTAAAATGCTCTGGAAAAATACTACTTCACAAAAGCGGACAGTTTTGAAAGAAAAATGCTTAAATATGATGGGGATAAGTACTACAAATAAAAATAATTTTTATTTACTTATACATTTGAGGAAATTTTAAATGCATATTGTGTTCAAAGGACTGTGCTAAACCCTGCTTTAGATTCATAAATGAACAACTTATTCCTTCAAGAAGATTTCAGTTTAGTAGTGGTATAAAGAAACATACAATTCCCTATGGTAGCTGATAACATTCATAATTATTAGGGAAATAAAAAGTGATCTGGGGGTAAGAGTAGGGAGATACCATTTTGATCAAATAAAACAGGGAAACCTCCTAAAGGATTTA
The DNA here is from genome assembly GCF_000260355.1 of Condylura cristata. Lineage (NCBI taxonomy): Eukaryota > Metazoa > Chordata > Mammalia > Eulipotyphla > Talpidae > Condylura > Condylura cristata. Next base: position 14,399,395 of record NW_004567118.1, on the reverse strand, counting down.
TCTATAATATAGCTCCAAAGGTAATAAGGAAGTGAGGAGTAGAACATTTAGACTGAAGGTACAGCATTAGCAATTTCACTAGAAACATTTTTTATAATCACTGAGTTAGCTTGCATGAAGAAATTAATGGTAAGATTGGATAGAAAGTTACAGATTTTCATAATCCATAGGACATAAGTCTGGTGATCGAATCACCTATTTCAGCAGAAAATGGATTTCCTCTATGTATCTGTGATTTACTCAAAATTTTACCCTTTAACTGAAAGAAATGAATTCTGTTTGTTATGAACAGAGGTATTTGTATAAAGATAAAAGTGAGAAAATTGTCCTTCCAGATTTTCCCTTTACATTTCTTTCAGTCTTTTCAAATTACTAGACATTGTAATAGTTTTGTGAAGAATACCATATTCCCACTAAGATAAATTTGATTTTGATTCTACTGTCATTAAACTAGTAGCACCACTGTTTTTGAAACCGAGAGATCATTTTTATGGATAAAAGGCTTTCTAAACTCTTGTTATGGATAAAAATGTTTCTATTAAATCATTTTGAATGAGACTCAGTGGTGCCAAAGCTGCAACTTAGATCTTTTATTTGTATACTGCAGACTCTGATTTTCTTTTACATCTTTATGAGTAAAATGCATAAGCTATTTTCCTTGAGGGAACATTTTCTACTTACCACTGATTGTCAGAGAAAGAATAAAATGTAAATGTTCAATCTCTAGTTGTAATTTTAATTATCACTTCTAGCTATAATTTTTATATGTATTATTTAATATGAAGTTTATATGTTGAGAATTTTGCTTGTGTTGCTACTAGTTTGATGTTTCTCACTTTTAAACTGCAGTGAACCTGAGAAGAAACCATATTGTTCCACTTAAAATATTTACCTTCTTTCTTATTGATATTTGAAACATCCGCAGATTATAGGTTTACCTTATTTTAAGTGATGTATCAAGGATTTGTACAGGACATATTCCCCACAACGTTAAACAGAAGTGACTTTAGAGTCAGACTATTAAAACATCCAAAAGTGTAATACATGAAAGTGGAAAAAAATGCTCCTTTTTCTCGTACTATGAAAATATCAAGCTGCCCTAAGAATAAAAGTAATAGATATATAATTGCCCTTTTATAAAACTAACACTGCTTGATGACTTTTAGTTTTTCAGCATTCCAAGTAAAACAGTGATAAAACAATCATACAGTATCTCACTAAGTAAGTAAAATAATACATTATATTTAAAAAACTGTAATTCTCCTGTTGCTCCTGACCCTAGGAAGTTTATCATGATAATCCCACATGCTTCTTTAAAGCCAAAAGAAATAATAAATATTCCCTTACCTTGTAAGATGGCAAGAAACACAAAATTCCTTGGCTCACAGTCTGGCACACAGATAATAAAAGTGCTCCCACTTCATCCTGGAACTCAAATGTTTCTGTGTGCTGAAAGGTAGCACAGAGATTCCGCCCCTTGGGGCCTGACCCAATGGTGCCAACCCAAACCTAGAATATAAATATGTCAGTATGAGAGTTATACCTAAGCCAAATAGACAAATTAGCATTTAGTTGGAAACCTTAATTACTTATATGTCAAAAGAATATTAAGCAACAACTTTAGAGAAAATTGATTTTTAAATGATAGGGATTTCTTTTTATTGCTTTTAACTACAGATAGAATTGACTTCTAAGTTTTACTTTAGTCAGAACACTGAATTCTGGTAGGTTGAAAGTTTCTTGAAAGCAAATAGGATTTTACCTCTCTATCTCCTCAACAGCTTTGCACACCTAAGTGTGTAATAAAATTGCGTTAGATGATATAAATAAATGAAGACTAAATCAGAAATTACTTAAAATGAGGTTGCTATGATGCTATGATCTGATGCAGACAGGTAAGTCTCTAAGACTCAAATACGACAGAACTAATCTTTCACGAAGTCATGAGTACTCAATGACTGACAGTCACAGAAAATTAGCTTTACAGTTATCTGCAATTCTGCTACACTTGTTTAGCAGAGTAGTACATCTGACTCAAAAAAGAACAAAATTGGCCCTCCCTGGTGGCGCAGCGGGTTAAAGCACAGCACTGAGAATCTAAAGCCACTTCTGCATGAGTTCAATTCCAGCCTGCCCCGGAGGTGACCACATGGTGTGGCAGACCTCTCCTGACCCGCCCGCTGCTCCCCTCAGCAGTGTACTTCGTCGATCTGCCTGTTCTGTTCCCCACTCTGTCTCTGGTGAAGCCTCTCACCGCCCCTGAGCCTCTGGCCTGTACCCCAGTTCTGTATGCACAAATAAATAAAATCTTAAAAAAAAAAAAAAAAGAACAAAATTTAGTAGTGTGAAGACAATACAAACACTTCAGATTATTGAAAAATGAGATTAATGTATATTCTGCGAGCTGATGCCTGACCAACACCATTTTAACCAATTTTTAAAAGATTAACTAATAGATATTATGTTTCTTGATAAGGTGCAATGTGAAATAACATCACCTATTAATATTTTTACCAAACTGTTTAACTGTTTAACATTTTTTAAAAAGATTTATTTTTATTTACTTATGCATACAAGAACTGGGGTGTAGGAATGAGAGGATTCACCTGAGTCAGAGTGGGGAGTAGAACAGGAAGATCTACTGAAATACACTGCTAAGGGGAGCTGCAGGTCATACAGGAGAGATCTGCTGTGCCATGTGGGTTGGCTCCCTGGGTGGGGATCAAACTCATGCTGGAGTGGCTGGCAATAGCTTGGTAGGACTGAGACTTTAACACCTGCACCACAAGGAAGGCACCTGTTTAGCTTGAATCTTATTACAAGGAAGCAATCAGACAAATCCAGGTTATAAGTCATTCCTTAAGAAAACCAGTAAATTCAAATTCTTAAAAAAATGTCAAGACGGGGGAAAAAATGGCAAGAGAACTGTTTTGAAGACTAAAGGGATATAAAAAGCCAAATGTAACAGGGTCTCCCTGGTATTGCAATGGGTGGAAGCACAGCACTGTGAAGCAATTTACAGCCACTGCAGCACGAGTTAGATCCCTGGCCAGGGAGGTGACCCACATGGCACAGCAGACCTCACCTCTTCCCCCTCCCACCCCACACCTGGCCTATTGCCCAGTTCTTGTATACACCAGTAAATAAATCTTAAAACAAAACAAAAACAAATGTAACATATACCATATGGTTGGAATATGGATCAAGAATAAGAAAAACAAACAGGTATAAAAGATATCTGGGGACTAAATTGGCACATAAAAATATTGACTATTGTATCACTACTAGATTTTTTGGGTATGACCATAATATTGTGCTTATGTAGAATTATGTGTTTGTTCTTAATAGAGATACAGTAAACTAAATAAAAAGTGTCACATTGTTCACAAATCACTTTCTAATAATTTATCCCCCAAATCACATATATACATATGTAAGATAATTAACATTTTGCTAAATTTTTCTTTTTTCACTTTCTTTCCTATAATATAAACATATATACACACAAAATGTTATCTGATAAATCTAGGTGAACAGCATAAAGCTGTTGACTATATTAACACTTTCTTTATACTTTTCTGAAATTCATAATTTTTTAAAAATAGTCAGGGAAAATTAACAAATGAAGGATAAAAATATATACAATGAAATACTATTCAGCTATAAAAAGGAAATTCTGACTCATGTTATGAATTGATGAACCATTAAGACATCATGCTAAATAGAATAAGCACCAAAAAAATTACCTTAAGATTACACTTATCTGAGATAGTTAAAGCAATCAAATACATGAAAATAGGAAGCAGACTGATGATTAAAAGGTTGGCAAGAAGATGAAATGGAACTATTGTCTAACAGGAATAGAATTTCAGTTTTGAAATAACAAGAATGTGAACATAGGACCTCCCTGGTGGCCGAGGGATTAAGTGCAACACTAGCACTCTGTCAGCCTGAGTCAATTCCCAGCCAGGGAGGTGATCCACATATGGCACAGCAGAACTCTCCTGTCTCGCCTGCTGCTTGCTTCAGTAGTATGCTTCAGTAAACCCACCTGTTCTGCTTCCCACCCTGTCTCTGGTGAATCCTCTCATCCCCCGCATATCTAGCCTATACCCCAGTTTTTGTATGCATTAAAAAAAAATCTTAAAAAAGAAAAAGGAATGTGAATATACTCAACAAAATGGAACTATACACTTAAAATAACTTAAAAAATGTAATAGAACAACTAGCATTACTATTATAATTCAGTTACATTACAGGTTAATGAGTTTCTGTACACTAGACTGAGAACAGTCTATATTAACATCCTTGTAAGAAATACTTGCTGATTTATCAATAACTTCCAATATTTACTTTAGTTGCTAAAGAAAGCAACTTGAAAATACTGAACTTATTTTTCCTTCACTATTTTTTCTGTGTTATCTTTAAATTAATGAAGTACCACTGTTTTACATCAGTTAATATTTTTTTCCTCCACTGCTGTTCATGAAAATGTTTCTTAGTAGGAACACCCTGGCATTTTGAAAAGCACAATTCTTTGTTATATAGTTTGGCATTCTAAGCCCCACTTACTAAATGGCAGTTGTTCCTGCAAACTAATTGTGACAACCAAAACTGTCTCCACTGGAGGAACAAGAACAAAGAAAGGGAGCACAATATAAAGGTCTATGTTGGTAAACTATGGGTTCCTTGGTGGTGGGGGCAATACAGCCAAGAGAAATCTGACACTTCTATTATGGAAATAACAATTTAAGCCAGGATTAATGCAATAAAAAATATTTTAAAAAGTCCCCACATACACACCCTGGTTGAAAATGATAGTTTTATAAAGAATGAGAACTGTGTTAGACATAGAGTTGTAGGTACCACTTTAAATTACTTCAAAAAAGAAGTATGGCAGACTGATAAAAGCCTAGTCAAATACTCCTAGGAAAATTAAAGCAACTTTTATATGGTATTGCTATAAAAATTAACATCTTAAGTCATGGAACTCATAAATGTACTTTTATTTCATTTCTGATATTTAAATACATATTGGACACTTCATAATTAATGCCAGGTATTAATTCAGATGCAATGGTAGAATGGGAACCTAAAAAGAAGAATAAAGATGTACAATAATCTAATGAAAAAGAGAAACATAAAAAACAAGTAATTATGCAATCAAGATTATGGTAAATATGTCCAATTTTTGTTCTGCTTTTCATTAAAAAATTGAGGCCTATTTACAATGAGGGAATTGCACAGTCTTTGTATCCAAAATTATATTTTCACACACTGGGTTGAATATATACTATCATATGTATTCCCTTTTATTGCCACTATCAAGTTATTGACAGATTTTCTTTTACTCTAAAGCGAAATATTGTATTTCCTATTATAATCTGTTTGCTGGTACCTCAGGTACCAAGGAAACTTCTAACTTGATCATATAGAATTACATTGAGGTAGAAAGATTGAAAGCTTTCAAAAAAAAGGGACACTAACCTGTGAAGTATCAATAACATGATTAGCCTCTAGTTGGATAGTAAATGTAACTCCAAGTTCTGAGGAAAAGGATTTCATTGGTGATAATGTGCCAGATGTTAAAACAATAGTTCGAACTTTGCCATTAATATCTGAAAAAGCCTAAAAAGGAACATTAGATGCATAAAATCATCTTTCAAAGAGTCAAAAACATTTATTTAATCATTGGTGTTAAGCAAAAAGACACAATTTTCATTAACAATATAATACACTTACCACAGCTGGATTTAAGCACCAGAAGTTTAGCACATGAACTGCAGTTTTCTGTCGTAAACGTTTTTTAGATTTTGGTAGAGCCAACAATCCATTTTTATCTGAGACGTCAGTCTGATTTATCCAAGAGTAAGTCTGTTGAATAGCAATTTTATAATCATCTGCAAATCTAGATGAAAATAAAATGCCAATTAAATAACCATACTTTGTAAAACATGCCCATACAATATAAAAGTAATTTTATTAAAATTAAATTTAGAATATTGATATCTTTCCATGCAAAGATAACATTCTCCCCACCAACCCACATTACTAATTAAATTCAGAAATCCTGATAAAAAATATTTAATTATGCAATCAACCCACTCTTAAAAGAATGTTAGAGATCATATTATCATCCACCCTTTACTACCCACTTTCCATCCTTATGTTCAAACAGTACATAAATCACAGCAGAGCTAAAATTAAATGCAGGTCCCCTAATATCTAGCCCAGAGTTCTTGTTACATCATTAGGTATAAAGCAGACAATAATTTTGCTGCTAATGAAACTAAAAAGTAGAGTATATGTTTTCACTAAATGAAAAAGTAGAGAGGAGTCTCTAAGACATTGTGCCCACTTAATTGTGAAGAAGATATTTTGTTGGTGACATTGAAGAAGACACAGAAGAATGTCATCTAAGAGATTATTTTGAGCAGCAGAAAGCTGAAGTGACTGAAATCATGACCAATAGAGGTAGTGACAAGAAAAAAGGCTTTATAACCTTTGATGGCCATGATCTGTACACAAGATTGTCACCGAGAAATGCCATACTTTGAATGGCCACAACTGTGAAGTAAGGAAAGTCCTATCTAAGCAAGAAATAGCCAGTGCTTCATTGAGCCAAAGAGGTCAAAGTGGTTCTGGAAACTGGTAGTAGTTTTGGAGGTCATTTTGCTGAGAATGACAACTTTGGTCATGGAGGAAACTTCAGTGGTAAAGGTGTCTTTGGTGGTAATAGGGATGGCTATAATGGATTTGGTAATGATAGAAGAAATTTTGGGTGTAGTGGAAGCTACAATGATATACTGCTGAGGGGAGCAGTGGATGAAACAGGAGAGATCTGCTGCTATGTGGGTTAGCTTCTGGCCAGGCAGTGCCTAGCAATAGCTGTTGGTCCTTGGACTTTAACCCCTGCACCAACCAGGGAGGCTCCCCAATTTTTCACATTTTACTGAACAGAGATTTACACAGTAATAAAGAAAACTTTTTGACACTGTAAGAAAAATCTGACTATATTTAAAAATTTAAATGCTTAAATTTAGTGCTAGACTATAAATGTAATGCAGAATTAATTAAATGTATTTATTAACTAATTCTAATACTCAATTCCATGAATATTGATTAAGCTCAGTTTATCGGAGTCTATGCCAATGAAATCAATATTTACACCAATTGTTTATAATTCTGTTCACCCCAACAATGTGCTAGCACCCAAACTGGTTAATATTCTAAAAAGGAGAAATACAGATTGGATCAGACCTTCACCTACCTGCTATTTTGCCTAAAAAGGTAGTCAAGCACCATAAAAAGTCCTTTAAGCATTATTTGAGTAGAAGCACTAATAATAGGTACTTCTCTTGACTCTCCTCTACCATGTATTGGTAAGACTTTTTCTTCTTTTTGAAGAACAGCAGCTAAATGTCCCTACAAAATATTTTAAATGAAAAATAAGTGGTTACCTGATGTTTGGCAGGGGAAATAAGTTGTGGTGAGGGATGAATAAGCACAGTACATAAGATTTTTAAAGCAATGAAGTATTCTGTTGGATACTACAATAGTAGAGGTGGTTTTATGTTCTCATCAACACTGAACTGTGTAACACAGAAAGAACTCTAGTGTAAAATATGTACTTTTGTTAACAATAAGGTGACAATGCTGGTTTTTCAATGATAACAGTGTACTACACACTGCACTGCACTGTACTACACTGCAAGATGCTAAGAGGAGAAATTGTAGAGTCTGAATGTATGTATATATGCTTTTGTACATTACTAGGGATATATATGAATTCTGTCTTTTCTGTTCAATTTTTCCATAAACCTAAAACAAAAATAAATTTAATAATTTAAATAAATAGAAATTAAGAATAAAAGAAAAATACTCCCAGCTGTAAAAGATAACCAACTCTGAAAATATGAAGATCATGAAACCTCTATCCAGAAAAATGTATAAAGTACATACTCATAAAATTTTGCATACAATTTCATAGCCTAGTGGTATCCCGTAATCCACTCATTATTTCTAAACATCCAGGTTTATAGATGTAAGTTAAGAAATAGAATTTTTTATCCTTCTATTTTCTAAATTTTTAATTTCTATAATTGAAAAATTAAATTTATTGCACAAAAATATTAACAATCTTTGAACAAAGCAGTCAATTCCTTTAAATCTCATGTCCTTTGAACTAAAAATGCTAATTTTTACCCAAAATATAGCTAACGTAAAATTTTAGAATTAAATTAGTATAATATTTTACTCTGAATTAACTTATTCACAACTATATCTTTCACTAAATGAATTTCACAGGTGAAAAAGAATCTTACCTGCAAAATGGGAAAAGTAGCAGTGGTGATGCCCATTTCATGTAAATTTGTGAGCATTTCACTTCCACTCCATATTTTACAGGATGATTCATAACCTCTTTCTACAAGATGTTTAGAATTTGCTTCCAGCCAACTGGAATAAATTAAAACAATTCCATCAATCAGAACATCCTTATGAACACTATTTCACAGAACAAAGATGGTTGAGACACACTGATCTGTATTCCTTAAAACTCTTAAGAATATGGATTAAGATGTCTTTTATAAGGCATCCATGTGTCATATTGCAAAATAAACATTATAGGCCAAAGTAAGTTTTTAATTCAGAAAAGAAAAAGATATATGTGATATCATAATTATGTCTTATGGATTCACACTACTTTATATGATGAATGTCATTTCAACTAAGCACCTGGTCTACAGGTTTGTCCTAAATGCACCAAATAGGCAATATAAGAGAACCTAAAAAGAAATTAAAGTGTTAAATATTAACACAATGATTACTAAAAATATAGAAGTATATTCATTAAGACACATAACTGAACAATAAATAAGTGCTTAAATGCCTATATTTTGCAAGTTATTATACTAAAGTGAAAATATAGCAGTAGTAAAGTAGACAAGGTTCTTATTCTCATGAAATTACATCCACTAAAGATATAAACTTAAAAACAAACACAGGAACAAGAAAATACCAGACAGTGATAACTATCACAAAGTAAATAAGTTAGATTACTGTTATATAATTGTGACTTTAATTTGAATGTTAAGGAAATTCTCCCTGAGGTGACATTTATTCTAACAAAAGATCAAAAAGTGTCCAATTTTAAAAGAATCAAGAAAAAAAGTATTTCAACAGAAGGAAAAATTAGTGCAAAAATCCTGAGGTGATTAACAAACTTTTCTTGTTTAAGAAACTGAACATAACTAATATGATTATAAGCAATGAGCAAAAAGAAAAATTATATGAATATGAGAGTAACAAAGAGGAATCATACAGAGAAACTCAGATTCTATTCAAAGTACAATGGGGAGGTTTTCAGTGGAGGCTTTTAAATAAATAAGAGAGACTCTCTTTTAAGTGTTTAAAAGATGATTCTAGGTTCTAAGCTAAAATGAATTATTGGAAAATGGCAAATATGAAAGCAGACACTGTTAGGAAGTTGTTAAAGTATTCTAGCTGAGAAATGACTCACGGATGATAGACGAGAATGAAGGATTTGGAATATGTTGTGCAGATGGCATTTATAAACTGGATACAATAAAGCAGTGGTCAAGGGAAATACTTTGATTTTTGATTTATGGAACTGGTTGGTACTATTACCTTAGGTAGGGAAGACAGGGAGGGGGGATAGGGAAGGGAAAGAGTTTTGTTTTGAAAGCTGAATGGTAACTCAAAGATATAAAGCATAGTTTGATGTAATAAAAGTTTATAACAACCTCAATATTGATTAATCAGAGGCTGGTTAGATAAATTATTGTACATCCATCCAATGAAATTCTAAACAAATATAGTTTAAAATTTAAACAGCTTTCTAGGTATTGCTATAGGAAGATTTCTACTATTAAGTGTCAAACACAAAAGACAGGAAACAGTTATGTAAAGTAGACTTTTTGCAGTTAAATAATACTGCACTGCATACTTTAAAAATTGCTAAGAGGGTAGATATTACAAGCATTCTCATCAGAAGAAAAATAATCATAAACAGCAGAAGGAAACTTCCAGAGGTGACAGATATGTTTATGATATAAATTATAGTGATGATTTTAGTTATATATTTTTAGTTACTCACATACACAAACATTCACTGAATGATACTTGTTCAGGAGGACAAGAACTAAGTTGATGGAGGATGGAGATGGGGACAGGAATGCAGTTTTTACAATATAAATTTGTATAATTTTTATAAAATTTCAAACCATGTAACTATTTAAAATGTTTCTAAAGTATAGCATGAAGAGAATAAAGTTAGGTTTCTTTTTTCCTAAAAGAAGAAAAAGAAAGATCTTAGATCTAGTGGAAGAAAAATTATCTAAAGTAGACTTTAGAGTATCAGGTTAATTGAAACTTGTATCCGAAAAAAAAAATTTTTTTCACTCATAGCAGCTCATAGCAGGAGTATAAAGGGCCAGGGGAGAAAATAATAATAATAATAATGAACAACTGTATACCAAAGACATTTTATAGGGGTGGAGTGGGGAATGGGATCAAAAATGGGTTGGGGGGGGAGAGAGGAAGTGCACTGGACTATGGGGATGGCACACAGGTGAACTGGTGGTGGGAAGCCCATGTGGATTACAACTGAGATGAAAAAAGGTACAAAATTATGTGAAAAAAAAAACCTATTAAAAAGAAAGAAACTTGTATCAGAATCCTATTTAAACTGGAGGATAGGCAATCAAGCAAATACAGAATTTTTTTATTTATGACAATGGTCTGTCCAAAGTCCTATATACATTCTATGGGGCTATTAAAGTCATCATGATAAATTAGAAATAGGATTCATAAGTATCAATTTTAGAAAGCAATTATGTTCACTATTTTAAACAAGACAAAAGAATAACCTATTTGCAAGTAGCCAGGTAAAAGCTTATCAACTTTTAAATAATATTCTGGTTGAAAAACAAAACACACTTTTCCAAGGAAAAGTGTGCCAAGAAGCACACACAAAAAAAGTTCACCAACACTTATTATTAGAGAAATGCAAATCAAAGCCAGAATATACCAACTCATATCTCAGAGAATGGCCCAATACCAAAGATACCAGAAATAAGTTTTGGTGAGGATATGAAGAAAAAGAAACCCTCCTACACTGTTGATGGAAATATAGTTCAGCCTCTGTGGAAAGCAGTACAGAGGTTTCTCTGAATGTTAAAAATAGACGTACCATACTATCCAGCAATTTTATTCCTAGGTATGTATCCAAAGAACGCAAAAACATTAATTTGAAGGGATACATGCACTCCTATATACACTGCAACACTATTTCCAATAACCAAGTTATGGAAACGACCTCAGTGCTAAACGACAGATTAAGTGAATAAGGATGTAGTATATATACACAGTGGAATACTACTCAGCTATAATAAAGGATGAAATCTTGCCATTACAAAACTACGGATGAAGTAGAGAGGATTATGCCAAGTAAAATAAGTCAGGAGAGGAGACAAAACTGGATGATTTCATTCATCTATAGAATGTAAAGAAATAAAGGAAGAGAAAACTTGAAATTGGACTGCAAAACTGGAGCTACTCACAGGAGGATGGGGAACAAAGAAGAGAGTGGGTCCAGTGAACTAGGGTAGAGGATTATTGGTGTTATGCTGGTGGGTGTGGTGTGATAACATACATTTCACGAGGTGTGAGCCTATAAACCTAGAATATATACAGTGTTGTAAACCAAAGTTACCTCAATAAAAATAATTTAACTGAAATAAAATACTGACATAATAAAACTTGTTTTTAATAGAAAGGCAACACAAATGACACTGACAGACAAATGTTCTTACTTAATTAGGCTATAGCACACAGCCCGTAGGGGTTCATGGTCTTTCTTCCTTATATTATTGCTGACCATAATATCTAGCTCATCTCGAGCAAACCAAAGCTGAACTGCTGTTATACTGTAACTTGCTGATTCCCGAGCACAATCTTCAATGTTATGAGCTTCATCTAAAATGACTACCTCTTCTTTCAGATTGATATCCATCTATGAGATAAAAGAATTTTCCTGTAAAATGAGCAGCAAAATGAATTCAAAAGCTGTCAACAAGATACTTCATTTTAAAACTCACACTGTAGGCTCATATCATAAGTGCAATTAAATAAGCAACTGATTATACATGTTACATAAAACTTTTGAAGCACTAAGGCCAACCAAATATCAGCTCAACATTACTCTCAAAATACTTAGCATATTTATCAACTAAAGTAATACTTGTTAAGCAAGCCTGGATCAAGGAATGGCAGGCTATACAAAGGGGTATTAAAATACCAGCATGAAGATAATTTTAAAGACTAAAAAAAAAAAAACTTTAAAACCAAAATAACAAGAGATTTAAAAGACCCTCAAAATACTAACATAATACAGTATGCATCTGTTTCAATTCTCAACCCTTCATTTTGAAAATTGTTCTTCCCTTACTCTCACTGATGCTGTTATCGAGGGCTGTCCTCCCTCCCACAAGGCTAGGCTCAGAATCAAGGCTTGCTATGTTAAACTATTCCATCTCTCTGTGGTCACTGTGCCTGGTTCAGGAATGGATATGTGATCCCAGCTTGCTCAAACAGAGTAATTTGGGAAAACTAGTATGAAATCATGTTCTTTTTGCCATGTTGGTTATGATTATCTTTATTCTCACAAGAAAAGTCTTGCCTACAACAATGAAACTATTGCAATGAAAGTCAGTTAAGTTTTTTCTCTTAGGCTCTTTTGAGGTGGAGCTTAAGAAACTAGTGGTTTGTGTCAACTTCAATTGAGAGGTTTAATACAAAATGTTACAAAGAAATTGCTAATGAATCATTCTGAGGAAGTAATAATATTCTGAGGGCTGACGATGGCTGAGAAGAAAAATAGGAAACTCATTGGCATTTGAATAGCAGGATTGGACAAACAGAGAAAATAGGATACTTTCAACAAAAGTATCAACAAAAGCAGAGATACAAGAAAGAACGAGGTATCTTTGTGGGACAATAATATAATGTTTGAAGGGTTTACATTTGGGAGTGTGTAACAGGGAAGACTGAAAAGGCCAATTTAGACAGACTAGTGAGTTTCTTGAATGTAAGATTAAACCTGAACAAAGAGCATGAGAGACTTTTAAGCAAAGAAGAGATATAATAAAAGTAATATTGAGAATAAAGGCACAGCATTGATACATCAATTCATTCAGAGGGAGGAAACCGACTTAAGAGGAAACCAAATAACGTAGTAAACATAATGTTTATTAAATTTGAACTTAAAAAAAAGTTAAGTTGTGCAGTCAGTTCAAAAGAGAAGAACAACCACTGAATATACCACTTTACTCACTTTTTGTCCTATACTGTAACAACTTCAAGTCTCTAAGAACCCAGAAATACACACTAATGCTGTTCACTTTTCAAATACTCACAAAGCATAATTTGCATAGACTGTATATTCCCCCAACTAAGTTCTCCAAATGTTTTTAAATAGTTTTTAAATAAGTCTTCAGATGTTTTTAAATAGTTATTCATGAATGGAAATGGTTATAGATATAAATGGATCTCTATTGAGGGTAATTTTGTCTCCCAAGGAACATTTGGTAATGTTCATATACATTTTCAATTATTAAAAACTATAAGGATACTAGTGGCATCTAGTGGACAAAACCAAGCTGCTATATACTCTATAGTGCACAGACAACCCACTACAACAAAGATCATCTTGTTCTAAATGCCATTACAATAAAGACTGAGAAACTCTACTGCATGGGCCTCCCTGGTGGCACAGGGGTTAAGTTCAGCCCTATCAAGCTATCTGCAGCCACTAAAACACAAGTTCCATCCCTAGCCAGGGTGCTGACCCAGAAGGCACAGCAGACCTCTCCTGACTTAACTGCTGCTCCCCTCAGCAGTGTATTTCAGTAGGTCCACATGTTCCTCTCCCTACTCTGTCTCTGGTGAATCTTCTCACCCCCTACATCTCTGGCCTACACCCCAGTTCTTGTATGCATAAGTAAAGTAAATCTTTAAAAAAAAAACAAACTATAATCCCATTTCAATACTAGAGTCTTAAAAGTACTTGTTACTTTAGATATTTAAACAAGGTTGAAATTCAGTTTTTAATATGACTTAGAATGTTTTTATAGATTTACATACATTAAACATAAAACCAAAAAAAGGACTTAAATCACATAAAAACTTGTACAGTCATCATGCATATTCCAATTTGTAGGAAAAAGTTGTTTTTATTGTTACATATCTACTCACACTTTCCCTTATTTGTGCATCTAGAAGATAGTTGTAGGGACAAAATATTATGTCAGCATCTTTTATTAGTTCTCGTGCTGTGTAATATGGACATGCTTTTAGTTTTTTCCCCAAGCTGATGAGTTCTTCTATATCCCAAGCCTTGTTCATCCCTTGGAGAGACTGTAATATGTTCTGATCATTCATTTTATGAACACCATGATAAAAATAGCAGAATTTTCCCTAAAAACAAATAGGCATAATTGTAATATGAGTCAATACTGGAACGGAAGGAATAAAACAAATTATCTCAGAATGTTAGGAACATTTTAATTCTGACAGAAGGCAAAGGTTTTACAGAGACAGATTATACTACATTTACAATCACAACCATTTTAAAAATAAGTTACATTAGCTGACTCAGATTAGCAGAGCTCCATATATATCAAACTAACTTGAGAAAAAAATTTAATTATGTTTTTCTGGCTTTGTTCTGATAAAAATGATAAAAGGCAAAAATATTTCCAGAAGATACATAAGAGCAATAATATCACTGGTGACTTTAAAGATGAAAAGTAAATGAGTGAGGAACAAGGAAGGGAGAGATCTTTCTCTAGACACTTTTGTTCCTTTTTAATTTGAGCCATGGGACATTATATTACTTAATCAAATATAAATAACTATGAAGAAAGGAAGGAAAAGAAGACTAAAGGGAGGAAATAAGAAGAGAGGGAGGGAATGTCCTAGGAGAAAAAAAAAGAATAGTCATTACAAAATATTTGGAAAAAAACCCAAAATGCCTGACATATTTTTAATTTAATCAAAGAGTACTGTTAGCATTTTTATGTATTTCATAGGTCTCCTATAGATCTGTATATGAATGTATCTCCTTAATATGATCAAATATTAAAAGTGAGAACAAAAAAATTTGCAAAAGCAAATTTTTGCCAGGCTTTGAGGATTATTAACAATCTAGTCACATAAATAGATACATCTTTTTTAAAAAAAAAAACACAATCTAGTAACAAATGACACTTTTTACAAAACTGGGGTTCACTTTTTTTCTCTCAGCCTATTATATTAAAAATCCGGGCCCTCCCTGGTGGCACAGCAGGTTAAAGCACAGCACTAAGAAGCTAAAGTCACTTCAGCATGAGTTCCATCCCTGACTGCAACAGAGGTGACCACATGGCGTGGCAGACCTCTCCTGACCCGCCCACTGCTCCCCTCAGCAGTGTATGTTGACCTGCCTGTTCTGTTCCCCACTCTGTCTCTGGTGAATCCTCTCACCCTCTGCATTTCTGGCTTGTACCCCAGTTCTGTATGAATAAATAAATAAATCTTAAAAAAAAATCCTATCAGAAATATTTTCTCACATTAAATGTTTCCATTGTGGGTGAACCAGTTTCATGATTAAAATTAGGCATTTAGACTATTGCCATTTTTTACTTTATAAATAAATATTACAATTTTTACCCACTTCCAAATATTTTACTAAAAACTGCTAAAAAATTTTTATTTAATTAGCATTGCATTATAACACGGCATAGGCTTCAGTTATGTCTTATTATAAATCAACATATATATATACATATATATATGTATATACATATAACTTTATATTCATTTTTATAAATGACATTATGGGATAAAAGTATAAACTATTTTTTAGTTTCTTGAAAACCATACCACCAACTTATGCTCCAGAAAGTATATATTATTTTATGGGCCTCCCTGGTGGTGTAAGGGGTTAAGTTTCAGTACTATGAAGCTACAGAGTATAGCATTTGTCATTTGGGACTAAGTAGTAGAATAATGTGCCTGTTTTGTCTTCATTAATTCTATGCATTGATAAAA
Organism: Condylura cristata; assembly: GCF_000260355.1. NCBI lineage: Eukaryota > Metazoa > Chordata > Mammalia > Eulipotyphla > Talpidae > Condylura > Condylura cristata. Next base: position 14,383,285 of record NW_004567118.1, on the reverse strand, counting down.
AATTAATTTGCTTTTAGAATCCAAATATTTATCTTTTCCAGTTTGCTGTGAGACTATTAAAAAGTGAGACTATCATATATTAATAAATATATTTTCTATGAACGATCTAAAGAAGAAACTATGCTGCCAAAGATACCTATATCAATTACTAACACAAAATTACCCTAAAAATGCTGGCAATGGAATTAAGTTCATAACCTATAAAAGAATGTCAGCAAGTCCAAGGACAAGACATAATCAGCTAAGGACTAGTTCTAAAACTTTGTATTCGGCCATGCTAAGAGAAACCACTTGTTCGTCCCACAAGATAGTGAAAGAAAAAAAAAGATGGAGGAAAGGTCACATCTAGTGTTGTCTAGCTCATTTTCTATGTCATTTTTACTTCTTTTGTCTAGTCTCTACTACTCTTCCTTACAACTTTCCTATACCATCATGCTATCCTTGTTTTTGTTTATATTATCAAAATGGCATTTAAAAGAATGTATTTAATTTAAAAATGAGGAGGAATTAAAAAAAAAACTTGGGCTCTGGTTCTACTTTTCTTGTTAATTAATCTTCTGATATTGGGTAAATTCCAGGGTCCATTTCTTATGTGAGTAGGCGACAAAAGAGTGGCTGAACCAGAAATCTTTTGAGATCCTCTGACTACCTTACCTAAGAGATCCCCACTGACTACCTTACCTAAGGTTCCCTCCAGTTCTAAAATTCCATGATTCTGGGGTCTAGAAAACAGGTAGAAATGTGCCAAGAACCTTTCACATGATACAGATTGAGTCTTACAATATGACATTCAATATATCTTCATTCCAAGTATCTTCCATCTATTCTAAAAGCTTGTATTTGTGTGAAATGAACATTAAGGTACCTTAAAGAGTCTATGATGACGAACTATTAAATCTCATGTTAGCAAAAACAGATATATTTCCACATCCAACTTATTAGAATTACTTCTACAACTAATTAAGATTAATTTTTCTTAATTGAAACAAAAATTAACTTTTAAAAAATAACCAATATTTTTCCAGTATAGGAGCACTTTAGTAAAAGAAAGAATGAACAAAAACACATGTGTCTTGGATCAAGCCAAAAAATCAGAAAGTTTACACTTTAAGGGCACTTCAAATGACACTCCAGTGTGGGCTGATAGCAAAACCAGAAAAGCGCATCCATTTTAGCAGTGTAATTCAACCCTGCAGGGAGTCTGTCAATTGAAGTGTTATCACACTAAACTCTTTTTCACTCAAACTGCCAGTTATCTATTTATCATTTCTCTGTGGTAATTCAGCCACAGTAAACACAGACACCTATGGTGACTTTGTAATTGGCCCTCATTACAATACCAAATTACCCTGAGGGAGTGAGAACAAAAAAAAAAAAAAGAAAGAAAAAGAATGTTGACATATGTCTGTGAGCTAATAAGCATTCTGAGGCAGAACTAGGTCAAGACAAACAACCACAAGCAGATATTTTTAACTATTTATATTACTAATGTTAAAAAATATTTGTTTGCTTTACAGCAAAAACTAAAGGCCAGTGTGAAATTCTAAACATTCAACAAGCCTACTGTATTAGTTTTATTTTTGTGTGATTCAAACTTTTGAGAGTTGAAGATCAATCAAAAAACATAACCAAAACAGTTGGATTCTAGATTATAAAAAAGACTATTTGATTTCAATATGCAATCTTAAACTTTACAATTGCTTTCACCAGTGGGATTATAAAAACAGATAATTACACAATAATTTTCCTGATAACAAGTAGTAAAAAGGTTACGACAATGTTGGCAAGTTTTTTATATCGACTATGTAGTCAAAAATCTAATTCCAAGCATTTGAGGAATTTAGTAGATCATATAGCTACTTATAGAAAGCAAGTTACTGAAGCATAAAATTTATGGTGTTTTTATCATGAAGGATATTTTCTCTATTATATAATAAACATTTGAATTTTTTAATATGTTCACCTCTCTTTGGAGAGAACTTTTTAAATATACAGAATGAAGGTATTTCAGAGGTCCTCAGTTAAAAAGAATTTATAACAGAATACTTATGATGGCAGAATTTCAACAATGTCTTTAGTTCAGTAATTCTGTATTTTCTTTCTTCTGAACAAGTCACTTAAGTTTTTCTATTGAAGTCCTTTGATAGTTACACTTCATATTTTCATGTTTGAATATCTATTTAAATATCTTTTGAACAGTCCCACATAAGGCTTGAATAAATTTCCATCTAATAAAAGAAAGCATTGAAAAAGAAAAGCATAATATGAAATAATTTATTCACAGTATTCAGTAGAAGGTGATAAAGCTAGTAAGTGAAATTTCAGGGTTACAGTTCTCAGTCTTTTGTACAGAATAAACCCTGCTTAACAGAATACTACTGAAAGAACAACTTTCAAAATATATTAAAATATTATTGGTCAGTTCATATATTATCAATTTATGGCTCACCAAATATTTCTGGTATAACTAATTACCAAACTAGTACAAAGACTACCAAGCTAATACTGTCCAAAAGTCACTTAAAAATCATGCTATTAATAAGAAAGATTTCTTTCTACCCAGCACAAATTCTTATTATCCCGTATATCTTTGTAAAATTTCAAAATCCGATGTCTTAGCTTTAAAGTTAATAACATAGCTTTTTTGAATAAGAAACTTGTGTTAATCAGAATTACAAGACAGAATTATCATTATACTTCTCATTCAATTAAAAAATATTTAAATTGCTCAAAGACTAAATAAACTGTTCTTAAGTTTTAAATATGCAAAATTAAATATGCAAAATATGTTAAATTACTTTAACACTTTTTTTTTTAATAAATTAAATGCTTTAGTCTCCTCATACTGTATCAGTCGTGTCTGACCATTTTTGGTAGAGGGATTTAAAAAGAAGAAAATAAGAAGATATCTGACCAAAAACTGAAGAAAATTTAAGGATTATAAAATTCTATGTTTTAGAACCAAAATCCTTAATTTTAAACTTGGATTAAAATTTTCTTACAGTGAAATTATTTTGAATGCCAATGTACCTGTAGAACAAAGTGAACACATGAAAAAGGTAACTTAGTCAACATTATTTTTTTCCCTAAAACAAAATAGTTTTACTCACATTTTTTCCATCCCGCAATTCCATGCACTTTTCTTTTCTATTGAAGTTACCTACTACTTCAGGGTGGACACAAGTATGATCCCTGCTGGAAAGAATAGTCATTGGGACCCCTGAGTATGCAGTCCTCCGGAGCTCTCTAGTAATCTGAGCAATCTGCTTGTGTGTGCGTGTACCAAAATATATTTTGGGTATCTTGGATTTCCCAGTATGTTCTTTTTTCAGGGTATTGGAAGACTCTTGATTGTTTCCTTGCTTAGTGGAGCAACAGCACCTAGAGCAAGGACCAGGGGGCTGAAAAGAAAGAAAGAGAAGAGAATATCTGGGTTACCATTAAAGAAATTTCAGGATATCATACTGTCTAAAACTCATTAAAGGAAAAATGACAAATTCAATTTCAAGTTAGTACACTATCACACTTTTGAAAAATTACAAATAATGGTTCCCTGTTCGAATTGCTTTCTAACATACCACTCCAACTCTCAAACTAAGCATACTTTAATTCTCCTCTTTTATAATCATAAAAATGATAAGATAAAATGGAGGACTATTTTCATTTTTGCCTAGACTTCAAGTGAATTTGTGGTATTACAGTTTAGAATTGATAGTTATTTTTGTTCACAGACTAGCACATTCAATAATCATAAATATAGCAATATTTTTATATTTATTTAAATTATTGTCTAAAAAAGCATAAATAAAGCATCACGGCCCCTCCCTCCACACACACACACACACACACACACACACACACACACACACAAAGAAATAACCACATTCAATAATCATAAATATAGCAATATTTTTATATTTATTTAAATTATTGTCTAAAAAAGCATAAATAAAGCATCACGGCCCCTCCCTACACACACACACACACACACACACACACACACACACACACACAAAGAAATAACCACCTCCAGGAAAGGTCTGAAAATGAATGCAAATGATAATAATGAAGGTAGGTTGTTCGTGTGGAACAAGTATATCTGAAATTTAATAACCTGTCATGGAATGCAAATCTATCAGTGAAACTGTCATTCAAGACAACTTTCCCTGGACACTTTCATTTGCAATTGTTTCATAATTGAATAGTTACATATTATGTGTATCTTCTTAAACATACCATATGGAAAATCAGGAATACAACAGTTTCTAAACTCAAAAATTAAAAAATGTAATGCAATACATTAGAATCAACGGGTTCTTAGTAACTACTCCTTTTTTCAACTTAAATTACTGCCCAAATGACCCAAAATGCAGCCTCATTAAGAGAAATACTGTGCAATGGTCAGTTTATAGAAATGGTCACTGTTGGGGGGATAAAAGTTGAACAGCACTGTATAATAAAAGAATCTAAACTGTAGAGTTTTACTTTAGTTGAACAAATACACCATTTAACTGTTTTTTCTTTTTAATTATAATCAGTAAGATTAGCCTTCATAAACAAATGCTAAGTCATAGCATGTTACACCACAATACTGAGGATCAAGCTGTCTTTTAGCCTCGACTCAGTGGAAAGGAAAGTTCAAATTACTCCCAGTCTCGCTCAACCTTGTCCGCCATTAAATATTACAATACATGATAGAATGGATGTAAATGTGACCCTTCTGGAGCTGTCACTCACTGGGATAAAAGGTTCACTGATGTGCCAAATAAACAGTCAAAGCAGATAAAGTTACCTCCATGCTGGAATTGTTACATTCCCCTCTCAAGTTGCCAGTAACAGCAGATTTCATTACAGAGTACTGCCACATTAAAAAGCCAGTTCCAAATATCCTGCCTTCTATATTGAATAATTACTTATTCACTGAAAGGATAAAAAGAAGAGTTATGAATGGGGCTCTTGTCAGCAGTGAGGCAGGAAACAGCTGACATGTGGTTTATGTTACATATGTTGCAATATCTAACAATTTATGGTCACATAGAAAGGAATGCAAATTATATGATGATATTCTGACTTTTTTTCTGGCCTTTGCAATGATCACATTAATTAATCAAACTTAAGAGAATTAAAGTAATTCTAGGTAGTAGAATTAGTTTACTTTTTCTTACTTTCAATGTTTTCACTTAATTATACTGTTTTTCTTCTCTATGACTCAGTTAAATTCATTCTGAATATAAGAATTTTAGGGCAAATGCACTGATACATACTACATAGATATGTTATACCAAGCATAAAAGTCATTCAATAAAGTGTCCTTTTCTCAAGGCTTAGAGAACTACTTCTTGATATAATACTTTTTAATATTTAGTCCACTTATGCTTTATCGCCTGCTCCTTTTATTTTAATTCTACTCTTTCCAAACCAAACATTCAAATAAACATATAAAAGGAGTCAATTCCCCACCACAAGTAATTTAGTATATAACTGGAAGACCTCATGTACATGTATGTATGTATGTGAGTATACATAGTTTCCAATAATTTTTAAAAAATAAAATGTTACATTAGTATATAGTGTTACATCTGGTTGTCTTGAGTTCAAGCCTCTTAAATTTTAAAAGGGCAAATGTGATACTAGTCATTTTAAAAGAAGAACCGCTTATCTTAAAATGCTATGCTAGTTATGCTAGTAGTTGTACTAAGTAACAAAAGCAAAATACTGTAGTTTCATAAAAAAAAGCCTGAATATGAAATAGAACAGTGACTTCAAAAAGATAGTAGCAAAAAGTATTTGTATCAAAACCAGCAATTTTCTCTGCTGTAAGTGGAGAAAGAATCCTGTAAACAGCAATGATGGGAAATCATAATTTCCTTCAATCCAATTACTACACTAATACTTTATCTCTTCTCTTTGAAAAAACCCTTTGATGCAGGGGATTTGAAATGACAGAGAAACAAAATTAAATAATTTTCACCTTTTGTTATGTATTTCTATTAACAGATGATCTCTTTAAATTCACAGATTGTATTAAGAATAAATTTAAACGTATTAACTCTCACCCAACATATCTGAACATTAAGTAAGATAAAATACATGCATGGGTTTCCCAAATCTGTAATCTCTAAGACTTATAAGTGGCTATCCTGAGTGGCAGTAGAACTAAAAGATGACTTTTCCCATAATAGAAACTGTCGAGAGTCCTTTTATGTTAACAAAAGGGAAGAAAACTAAATCCAAATAAAATTTATGATAATTTAAAGAGAAACACAGGGACACATGTGGGTTGACAGCTGTATTATTTCCTTATGTAGAAGTCAACTGTTTAAATGCACATTTCAAATCTACAATACTAAACCTTCTCTGAGGTTAAAAACGAAGGATTTTTAGAAAATTTTCTTGTGTCTAACAATTTGTATCTATTCCCTCTCTTGTCTTACTATGTAGACACAAGTCTAAGTTTTTTGAAAGGATGAAGAAAGATGATAAGATTGGGTCTTGAAAGAAAGGCCAAGTGCTGAGTCCTTGCCACACTATTCCTTTCACAAAGCTATAATTAGAAGTTCAAGTAGATTAAGAAACTGCAACATTAACCTCTAAAGTTTCTTAAATTTCTCTAACTTTTCCTCACAAAATTACTATGCCTAAATACTGGAAACATATAAAAGAGCATGTTGATTAAGAGATGTTTAAAAGTGAAAAAAAAAGTTAGAAACTTTCATTACTAAAGAAGTTATTTTGCTAATTCATAAATCAGGTGAGCTTTCAAAAAGGAGGCTTTGAACTAAATTCTGAAAGCAGGCACACATTATATATTTAATACAAAATTAGTATTTTAAGACGTAGAGAGGAAAAGACATTAAGAGGAAGTTTATTTGTATGAAATAAAGGAAAAGCTAGGTCAATGAAACAATGATGTACCTTCCCATGACATCCATGTAGGCATGTATTCATCTTCCAAACACACTTCCAACCACATTGTCCTTGAGAACAGAAGTTATGTCTTACTTTTTTTTAAATGTAACTCATTCATTGAGCATGGTTTTCTGACATAACTATAATTTAATTTTTAAAAATTTATTTTCTTACATCTTTGTTAATTTTTGTAAAACTTAATTTTTTTAAAAATTTAGAGCTGTATCTTATGTTTCTATACCAAGCACTGTATCCATGCACCATATTTTACTTATGCTTAAATGATGTCCTAACTTGAAGTTCTTCACATATCAGAAAGTCCCTTCATGATAAAATAGTTACTTCTAAAAGAAAAAGTACAGAACTTGTTATTTTTAAAAAGAAATCTGTTGTGCTAATATTTGGGCCAGCCACTTTTACTGAGTGATAATGATATATTCATTACTTTAATAGTAACCATAGCTCCTAAAGCTGTCCCTGGGCTAAGGACTTCCCATGTACTATCTTATTCATTCATTCATTCACTCAAAAAAACATCAGAAGTTCTTGATACATTAAGGCAAAGAGAAAACAATAAGGGTTACCTCAGCCCACTGATTGAGTGCTTCTTTCTCTAGTTGTTCTAGAAAGTGTAGTTTTGAAGCTTATCAATACCAATTTCACTCCTGAATGAAGAAATTGTTTAGTTCTCTAAGTACATTATTCTATTAATACAATTACCATATATCCCTAAGGATAGACCATAAAATTTTTAAGAACTATTTTAACTTATTATTAGTTAACATTTAAATAAACTATCTTCCAACAAGAGTCACATGTTCTACAAGTAAAAAAGCCAAAAACTTTCAATTAAAGAAATCTCTAGAACAAACATCAACAATTTTTCTGTAAAGGGACAGAGAATATATGTTTTAGGTTTTGTGAGCCATCTTTGCCCCTCTTTAGGAAAATATTTTTATGAACCCAATGTAAGCAAGAATTCCTTAAACAATATGCCAAAAACAAAAATTACTAAAAAAAAAGTCATTAACATGTGAAATTTCCGTACTATACAGCAATCAAAAAAGATAAACTCATGCCATTCACAGCAACATGGATGGAGCTAGAAGGGATCATACTCAGTGAAAACGTCAGAAGGAAAAAGAAAAATAACGAATGGTTTCACTTATAGGAGTTATACAAGAGAACCAAATAAGGATCAAAGGAAAAAAACATAACACCACCAAAAAGCTAGCAAGCAACCGTAAATAAGAGACATTCTGAAAGGGAGAGGGAAAGGGATCAAAACAGGAGAGAGAGCACAAGGAACTATGTGATCGTTCACAGGTGAACTGGTGGTGGGAATTTTGCAGTAAATACACATTGATGTAACAGATACAAATTTAAAAAATTTTTAAGTTTGAAATTTCCATTTAAAAAGACAGTAAGAAATAGGCAATGCCTATCTTAACAGAGGATAAGTACGCATAACATATAAAGAATTCCAACAAATCATCTTTAAAAAGACAAACCCAACAGATGCTGAAGAACAAGAAAATCACTGAAAAGCTAAAAGGTTAATTATGAAAAGATGCGAAACTTAACTGCTCAACCTCATTATTAATTAGGGAAATACAAATTAAAACCACAATTAGATTTCATTTCATATCCACAGACTGGGTGCTAGAGAAGATACAAAGCAGTTTTCACACTGCTGACCCACATATATAGTGGCATATCCACTTTGGAGAACAAATGGGTGATCTAATAAAATCAGAGATACATAGTCTGCCCCTCTACCAGGCATACATACTAGAGAAACTCTTACAACACACTGACACGATAGGGATGTTCTCTGCTGCATTATTTTACTAATGAGGAAAACAAAGACCAACAGAAGAATGAGTAAGTTGCAAGTTTTCAATCAGTGGAATACTGCATGAAATAAAAAATCTGAACCAGAGCTGCACATATTAACACAGATGGAGATTTTTTCTTTAAATGTTGAGTAGCTAAGTATGACTTTTAAAAATTCCAAACAAATTGCCAGGCATTAAATTATAAAAACTTCAGATAGAGAATTGGAAATCCCACTATGGTAGATAATCCTTGACGCTAAAAACTGTAGTAAACAATATGAATGAAAATTGCTAAAGGGGCTGCAAAAGCTGTATAGCACATCAAATATACTGCTGGTCCTTCCCCAGTCAATCTACACTAGCAAAATAACACTCATCTGAATCCTTCCTGATCAAAATCTTTTAGCCTATTTTATTATGAACTAGGTTCATAATTTACAACCACAGACTGTTACAGTTTTGAAATCACCCAGAAATTAGACACAACTTTGTGTCTGTTTCTAAAAATTGAGTCCATAATTTTCATACTCAGTACTGACATAGTTGGGTAAGGGATTTATTACAGAATTTATATCTGATTTTGTAATGGAAATAGCATTTCTTTATAACCATGTTGGCCAGACAGATTTATTCTGTGAAGGTAAAAAGTCAACAATCTAAAGAGATAACTTTATAAAATTCTTCCACTGCTTATGAATTCATTTCACTTTTTAGTGATTTTAATGATCTAATAGTAACACAATTTCAAAATGTCCCATCACTAATGTTTATTTCTATTTTCATTTTACAGTTGAAAAAAGTAAATTCTAAGAGTTCTCCAAGTTGCTATAAAATACATGATAAATTTGTGGAAAAGATGGAATTCCTAACTTCAAATTGTAAAATACCTCTTTAGCAAGACCATTTTCATTTACATCTAATGTAGCAAAAACACTGATTTTCAATTTGTAGTATTCCAAACTTCATGCACCTAAGAGCTAGTAGCAAAAGCCAATGAATATATAGTAACACTACAACCTTTGAGGCATAAAAAAAGAGGTTTTACTGTTAACCTTTATCAACGATTTGCTGTTGTCCAGGCCATCTAAACAGGTACTGAATGCCTGTTGTGCAAAATCTCACATAAGCACACACTCCAGTAAGATAGCAAAAGTGACATAACTATACCTTTTCAACTATTCTTTCTAAAAAATTCAAACAGTAGTACTCTACTGCAGTTTCATGATTAAGCTGCACAAAGCAGCTGTTTATCCACTCACAGCAACCAGCAGGTGAACCTGATTCAATATTTATCACAGGCTTTCACAGATCACTGCTAACCAACCAAACGTTTTAATTAAGCTGGAACTTGCTTCAAAGAGCTCATTCAAGATGTCAATCAGCAGGCAAGGGATCAGATACAGTGTCAGGTGAGAGTGTGTAATACAAATCCACAACTTTCTTCATCCCATCGCTGTAAATTAGCCTGCTCTAAAGTTCAGACTCTGATTGTAACAGACTGCCAGTCTCCTGGAATGTGTAACTGAAGTCACTCAAATTCTATTGTGAAGGTTGTAAGCAATATGTTAAACTGCAATGGGCTAGCACATTAAGACAGATCCTTTTCACGGTTGTTTTTTGATACCATAAGTGTTTGTTATCCTACTCTCCACTTACTGTTTACTTTTTTGCCTAGTGTAAATGGGAACTCCTTAACACAGTTGCCCCAGTTTCTGAAAAGTTTGCTTCAGTAGAATTAATCAAAAAGACACAATTGTTATCTAAAAATATACCAGAACAATCTCATTCTATTAAGAATTCTCCACTTAACAACAAATATATCATAAAAATGACCAAATTGCTATAAAGCAAAGTCTCCTGGAATAACAACACTTTATACGAATGTGACCACAGATGAGTCACAAACATTGACAAACCTCATGAGCAATACTTGCAGTGTTTAAAACCAAAAAAAGTGGGGACAAGAAGGAGAGAGGTAAAGAAAAAAGGGAAAGTTCTTTCTTAGAGAATGCTAGCTAAAAATTGCAAATGAAATGACAAAACTTAAAAAATCACCACATTGCAATTCCTATATAATAACTGATTCCTGTAAGCTAGTTAAATGCATGGTAAAATCTTTTGGTGAAAAGTTGTTGGGGAACAAAATATTCACATACTCTCCAAGTATTATCCCATCTTGTAAGTATTAAGATTACTTATTAATTGTAAAGGGGAAATGTGCCTTTATAATGGAGAGACCTGGTAGTCATCATTTCAATAAAGTGGTTAAACTTACTATCAGTAGTGAGACAAAGGTATCATGTGCCTCTTGATGGGATATAATAAGAACTACACTTATTCAGTCTGATTGAACAAAACCACAAGTATAGAATCCAAACAATCAAAACACAAATTAAGAAGAGCCCAGGAATAAAGAAACCATGGTTAAAAGAAACGTGTGTGTGTGTGTGTGTGTGTATAATTTACCTGGTGATAATCCAACTGCAATCTTACGATAGATGCATATGTAGATAGTATTTCAAAAAGGTGTTTTTAAAATCTTGTCCCTTGGGATTGCAAGTTTTTATTTTCTCCATTATGGTATTTAAAAAAAAATCTTTTTAAGATCTACTTTATTTGTGCATACAAAAACTGGGATCTAGGCCAGAGGTGCGGTGCATGGGAAGATTCACCAGAGAAAGAGTGGGGAGCAGAGCAGGTAGACTGACTGAAATACACTGCTGAGGGGGGCAGAGGGCGATATAAGAGAGGTCTGCTAAGTCATATGGGTCACCTCCCTGGCCAGGGATCAACTCATGACAGTTGCTGGTGACAGCTTGATAGTGCTGAGACATTCATCCCTACACCACTAGGGACACCCTAGTTAGGTATTTTGGTACTTTTTCACACTTTCTTCCTTGAATTTTTTAAAATGAGAAGGCTGTCCTGAAATATCACCTTCCACACATTAACAAAAATACCATAAAGAAACCCTAAATCTAAACACAGAGGTTTGTGCATCTATCACAGGCATTAAAAATTAGGTGAGTTATCAACATAAAAGACTCTTAAACAGTTATCAAACTGAACATTCTGCAATGATGAAACATTCTGTATCTGCATCATTCAATACACTTGCAACCAGCTATAGCTACTGAGCCCTTGAAATCTGATTAGTGCAACTGAGGAACTTTAATTTCAATTAATTTAAATAAACAGTTACATGTAACTACCACATCAGTCTAGATTCAAATATTACAACCAGTTTTAAAGCTAAAGTGAAAAATAAACTAGTGAGAATAAATAAAAATGTTTAGAAAAAGGACAGACAAGAATAGTATATATTCTTATATATATGTAAGAATTTAAGTACATGCAATAGATGCTAGACTAAGCACCTCATTAGTCCCATGTCTGCCCCTTTATTCTAAAAATTGTTCCGATAAGCCCATGCTGAAAAGGTAGACCTAATATTTACATTAATAACACATGTCCATGCCCAAATATACTCCCAGACAGAGTTGATTCACTACAGGAAACAGACCAGAACATTTCATAGACTTTAAGACTCTCATTTGAGATCTCCTGGTAAAATCATAAAAAAGAGTTAGATAAGCATCCATAAAAACCACTCTACAAAATAAATGAGAGAACTCTGCAGGAAAAAAAAAGAGAGAGAGAAGATATTCTGAGGCCCCCACAAGAAGACAAGTAGCTTAAAAACTTGTATGTTCAATAAGGGCAGTTGTATTTCCTGCTTGATCTTTCTTTGAGTAGGTTTCTGTTGCTTCAACAGCAAATCACTTCTGATTAAGTGAGTTTGCATTTCAAATCAGTGGAGGAAATTACTCAATTCATATTTAGAAAAATGACTATTTAGGGAAAATTTAGTTAGCTCCTACTGCCCTCTTACATCAAAGTAATTTACAAATGGAATAAACATTAATACACATAAACTGAACCCAGGAGAATTTCAGTCACCATGGTAGATTAGACATACACATTTGCCTTCTGCCCCACCTAAAACACCACTGAAATAAACTTATAACTGAGGTCTCAAGCTGGAAGCCCACAAATCCTATGTGGTTGACAATAATGTTTTGAATGGCTACACAGAGCTTTAGAAATCTGATGCACTTAAAGCCTGTTAGGTGAATTTCTAATTTTAGCCTCTTCTGGAAAAACTGGATTGTCAGTCATACTGCATCTGTATTCCTATAGGGCAACAATCAAGCAATGTCTGGTAGACTGCCACGTTTATCTGGGGCATGTACTACTGAGATTTCAGTTCATGCAAATGCTGAACAAAACCTACACCAGCTACCAAATCATCTGTCTTAAATATGAACTGACTAACAATCAAGAATTACCAACATATGAAGAGAGCAACAGGGTAACAGAAAAGTGACCAAAATAAAACAAATGAAAATTCACTCTGTAGGAAATTCATAATTGAAGGTTCATTTTTTAAAAACAAACTCATCTATATTGAAGAAAATGTTTTTTTGAAAAGAAACAATCATAGTTTAAGAAAGATTTAGGAAATAAAAAGAGAATTTTCCTAAGTTGAAGAAATCTTTGAGTCTTCAATAAAATAAAACTCACTAAGTAATTAGTATAGCGAATGAAAAAGACTCAGTCATAAAAGATATAAACAAAAATGACAGAATAGTCCCAACCAACAGAATGCACTGCAGTCATTAAAAATGACAAAAAACATTAAATGACATGAAAAATTAATACTGACCTATTATAAAGAGAAACAATTGGAATTTATTTGCCACCTGAGTGATATAGTAACACACTTTGTGTTATTTCTGAAGAACAAAATCAAACCTAAGCCAAATACATCCTCCAGATCTATCATTATTAGAAATAAGGGGTTAGAGGTATATCTTCAATACGTCATGAAGACAAAATAAAAAAATCCTGGATATAGGAAATTCTACAAGACAAAGAATGCAGATGCCAAATAAATGACATCTCTCTTAAATATCATGTATGTACCATACTTGGATTCTAATTTTTCTAAAGTAACATTTTTTAAACAATAAAAGACAACTGTAAATAGACTAGGTATTAAACAAGAGTTACTGTTAAGTAAGTTTTTAAATAATATTGTCATTTTACAATGTCATTGCTTTTTTTTTAAGTTTTTATCTGTTAGAGATATATACTAAATTACTTATGGGTAAACAGATAAAATTTCTGATAGCTGCTTTAAAATATTCCTTCACTGAATATTCCCTTTACTTACCACCCGAAAAAAGAGGTAAAATGGCTAAATATTAATAATTGTTAAAGCTGCATGGTGGCACAAGGAGGGCTATTATGTGTCCTCTCTCTACGTGGCATATGAAATTTCCTAAATAAAAGATTTTTAAAACAAGGAGAGTCCACAAATTCTTTTTTATAAAACAAATATAATTTTGACCTTAAACCAAATCTAGAACAACCTGTCACCAAAAATATCAAGATAATAACACAAAGGAATACTGAAACAATGAGTTCTAAATATAACACCAAATAGAACTCTTGTACATCTTGTCTTCACACTCACACACGCACACACAGAACAAAGAGCAATAATTCAGTACCAGGACATCTCTTAATATAGTTTACAATATTAGAAAATAAATTGTGAAAACTTATATGTACCTCTATAGTTTTTCATTCTTGAAAATGCTGAATAAAAATAAGAGTATTTTATGTCATTAGTCTTCCTATTACTTATAATTCTTTATCATGACAAAATTATATGGAGATTAACAATATAATAATACAATTTGTAAATATATAATTTTATGTAATTTAATACTTATGCATTAATCATACATATATAATCTTCAAAGCTAGTATCATCCAAATAAGGAAACACTAGAGGATTTCCATCAGGATCTCAAAAAAAAAGCCACAGATAATCATACTTCCCAGTGTCCCTGGAACAATCCCAGCTTATAACTGTTGGTTCAGTTTAATTAATAATAATGTACCCCATCACCTTTATTCTCAGAAGTCCTGGTTCAAACAATAAATGATACGCTAATACTGCTGCTATTATAATACCACTTTATTGTGGAGTTAATATATAAAATTGCAATGGAGGCGAAATAAACACTATAAAAGATAATAATTGTATATTTGAAAAAAAAATCTCCTAGAACTATTACATACAGTAAAATAATTTACCAATGTGGCTTAGTTAAAAACAGTAACACAGAAATTGTGGTATAAAACAACAACAAATTACAAAAAGTAACAGAAGAAAAATTTGAATTATATAGAAGTAAAAGAAAAACTACCTAAGAATCAACTTAAAAATCATTTAAGAAGATAGTAAGGGAATGTATTCATTACTAGGGGGGATCCTTTCACTTTATATATATAGTAATTCAACATACATAAATCATCACCATCTGTACTTCAAATATATTGTCAATAACCTCAATAAATGGTAACAAAGAGCAGTAATAAAACTAAATACCACTGAAGGATATAAGAAAAGAAAAACAAATGGAAACAGGGCATGATCATAAATTAAATTCTCTTTAAATAATCTACAAAATATATCAAGAATATTTATTAACTACACAATCTCATTCTAAAGTTCTTGTATTTAAAAAAAAAATAAGGAAATTCACCAAAATACTTTTTAAAGGGGGAACTAGACACATAAAATATTAATGAGCTATAATGATCAGAACAGGATAGGTCAATGGAAAATAAAATAGAAAGTACAAAAATAGAGCCAGATACATTAAGGAATTCAGAACATCATAAAGGTATAAAGGTTGTATCTCAAATCAGTAGTAAAAAGAACTAATCAATAAATGATGCTGAAATAACTGGATAGCAATGGCAGAGAGAGAAGTTATATTCATACCCTATATAATTCACCAGAATAAACTGCAAGTTTAAATGTCAGAAACTAAGCATCTTTGAGTGAAAAGGGTCCAGTGTAACAAAAACCTAGAGAACATAAAAGATGGACAAATTCAACTACATAAACTCAAAATTTCTTGCATGATCAAAGTCATTATAAATAAAACTAAAAGACCAACAAGAAGTAAAAAAAAAATAACAAAAAGTTTTGTAATTCATCACATTAGTAATGGACTAATTCCCTGTAAAACAGTAAGAAAAAAAAAAATCAACCTAAATTGGCAAAGGAGATAACCAGATATTTGAAAAGTAACCCAACTTCACTTACAACAAAGAATATATAAAAATGAATTGGTATTTTTTTTAATCAGTCAGGCAGAAAAAGATCAAAGATTGATAACACTCTTATTTACAAGTGGGACACATACATTTATGTATTTATGTGTGTGTGCATGTGTAGTATGGATATTTTGCTTACATATACATATATATGTTATATATATATATGTATATGTGTTTTAAAAATTTTGTAGACTTAGGATCCTCCAGGTGATATAGGGGTTATGATGACTTAAGTTTAATCTCCAGACAGGAAGGTGACATACATGGCACTGCAGACCTCTCCGGTCTCATCTGCTGCTCCCCTCAGCAGTGTATTTCAGTCAATCCACCTGTTCTACTCCCCACTCTGTCTCTGGTGAATCCTGTCACCTTCCACACCTCTGGTCTACACCCACTTCTTGTATGAATAAATAAATAAAAATAAATCTTTAGAAAAAAATTAAAATACCAAATTGCCTTCCTCTGATACTGTCATCTCCCTATACTATTCATTACAATGCCCACAGAAGTGAGCATACTGACATAACTATTTCATTTTCAAGAGACTGAAAACTCAATGAAAATTATTGGTAGAAATAAGTAATAAAAAATAATAAATCGCACATTGGCCAAAATACATAGGAAATAGTCGTGAAGTTTTTCTTGGGAAGAACATAAGGAAACACATGGTTACAGCAAATGAAAACAACCAACAGAAAGGAAAACCTATAGTATTAAGAATTATTAAGATGGAAAACAATAGAACACCCAATATAGATGAATGAGCAGTGGGATGTTAGTGGCAGAAAGGTTGTAAAAAGAGGAAAAAGTAAGATCATTTATTACTAGTGTGGGATCTGTCGAGTTTTGAGTTTAGAATTGGGACAGTCCTGAATGACAATTCAACGTGTGTGAATGTTGCTGCATTAAAGTCTGAAGTAAATCATGAGTTAGAAGACTGAGGAGGTATGGTCAGAAACTGAGAATTAATTTTAATTTCCTTACTTGTATGGTTATAATGTGGTTATATAGACGAATGCCTGCTTGTTCAGGAAATAAAAAAATATGTATGTGTGTGTTGTGCTTCCAATTTTTGTATAATGTTGTGACTGTCAAAATCTTAAAACACTAAAATAAATAAATCTATTAGCCAAACAACTTATCAATTAACGGTAGTTTTCTAGTTTTTAAACACGAGGGAAGCTTCTATATGGCAATTGTTGATTCTCCTATGATGAGGACATACATATCTCTAACAGCTGGACTGCTATCCATATTTCAGTAAGTATTTCTGTATCTCAAGAAAAATAACTGTCAACACCAAGTTCACTTGATATGATAAAGGAGATCTAAAATTTTTTAGAATTACCCTTTTTATTTCCAGTATAGAAATCAATATTATGTTTACTATAAGCTTTCAAAAATATATATAATTATTGGAACAAGGAAACTCACTCAGCAATTACTCATCCATTCTGTCTTTCTTCCCTGTGGATAAAGCAAGCAAGTTACACTAATATCACTAACTTCTGGACTCACTGAACAAAATTAAAACAGTATAGGACAAAAGTTTAGCAAGTATTTTCTTTAAAGGGTCAAAGAGGTCTGCCACGCCATGTGCATCATCTCCCTGGCAAGGGCTTGAACTTTTGCTGCACGGCTGAGGACAGCCTCATAGTGACATACTGCATCACCAGCGAAGGTCACATTTTATATTCTTACTGTAAGTAGTATGTGTGTGTGTGTATAGACAAAATGACTGTAATTCTACCCATCTCTCTATAATAAGCCCCTTTGCAAGGTCATTTAGTAGCTCTTCTTACCAAAAGATGAACTTTACCCCCTTGAATCTGCATTTAGCCATGTGACTTGCTTCGGTAATTAGAATAATAGCAAATATGACACAAAACAAGTTCAAAAGGTATCTGCACATTGGCATTTACACTGTTTGCTCCTGGAATCCTGGAGCCATCATATACATTAGCCAGGATTAGCCTGATAAACGATAAGAAAAACCAACTCAAAGGTCCCAGCTGACTGCAACCAAGTTCCTTAAGCAGAGCACCTTGCTATCTTGCAGCTGATGTGCAGCTGACCACAGATGCATGAGTGGCCCAGCTGAGATCAGCAAAAGAAATGCCCAAGTGAGTCCTGTCTAAATTGCTGACCCCCAGAATAGTAAGCTAAATAAATGGTTTGTACACAGCAATGGATAACTAATTATGTGTGTGAGAGAGAATAGATAGCAAACAAAATATTAGAGGTTGATACTGTTCTATTACAGTTCCATGGAACTTGCCCTTGGGTTACATTTTTTTAAACCTCGCCAAATTTGACCCAGACTCTAAATAAAAAGTACCTAGTCTTTCTCTAAATACTGCCTGGTTCAAGTACAAAAATCTGGCCCATAAACAGCACCCTCAGCTATAATACCCATCTCCAGTAAACCTCTTTTACTAGGGCCAATACAAGAGGTAAAATGTTGGGGACTAAAGTGAAGGACCCATTGCAGCTGGCTGGGGTGGGGGGCACTGGCTCTGGTATCAGCAAGCAGCTGCCTGGACCTTTGTACCAGTATTAAGATTATTGGTATGGCATTACTCTCTTCCAACTGTGAGAAAATCCGACTCTCCTTTTGTCCACCTTAAGATACTGTTCTAATCCATTTCCATGGCAGAAAATTCTATTTCCCTGTGTTTCCTAACCTTTAAGTCTGGCCTGTTTAAGGTAAAAACTGCTGAGTTACTTTGGATTTGCTAACAAGCTGTACAGAATGCTTAATGGTTGAATAAAAACTTGAAATTGTTACTGGGCCTGTAAAACATTAGTTTATGATTGAAGCTAATCAATCTGGTAAAAATTATAAAGTAGAAATACAACTTTCTATGAACTACATTCCCAACCTCAGAATTCTGGTAAGAGTCTAGGAATAGGTAAACTTAAAAGAAGATCTTAATCTATCTCTTCTCTTATCCTCCAGTGCATGGTCCCTGAGGGGGGAAAAAGTGTCTTTGTGTTAAAAATGTGCATAGGCTTAGTAAGATAGAGCAAAATGTAAATTCAAGGGATCTTTTCTTAGAAATACAAACTCAAAAATGTTTTCTTATCTACAAAAGTTAGTAAAGCTGCTTGTCTTTAAAACTGTTCTGATTAAAAGCTTCCTTGATATAAAACCTCCTTGACATGCCCATTTTAGCAGACAAAGAAAATGAGCCTCAATACTGAGGAGATAGCTGGATACACGGTAATGATTTCCAAATTTTCGCTACAAAATGGATGATTCACTCTCATCAAAATATATGTCAACAGCCAAAAAAAAAAAAATTGTCACTATTTCTACTAAATACTGAAAGTCTAAAAGTATGGCCATTCTTTGCAAGAATATGTATGGAGCCAGCAGGGTTAATGCTAAGTGAAATATGTCAATAGGAAAAAGACAAATAATAGGTGGTTTCACTAATATGTGGAATACAGAGAAACAAAACAACTCAATAACAAATCCTTGGCAGCTGATTGCAAAACTGAGGCAACCAAAAGGGGAGGATGTAGAGGAAGTAGGCCAGGAAGGAGGCATTAATGAAGCAAGATAAAGAGGTAATTGCCAGAGCCTTGGTAAGTATATTGTGAAAACATAAATATGTAGAAGTTTGAAACTGTAATTCCCAAAGCAGATACAATAATGTAAACCAACTTTACTTTAAAAAACATTCTGGTGGGGGAGAGGGAATGTATGGTCATCTACATTTGATGCATTTGTATGGTGACAATTTTAAGACAGAGTTTGAAGATAAATAGTTACATGTATATAAAAAGCAAATAAGAGGACACACATCAACACTAGAAAAAAAAATAACATTTGACTCAGTTTGAATTTATACATAATTATAATAAGTGTCAAATATCAGAAGCTATCCACAGCCAATGCAGCAGGAGGTCAGGGATCTGACCCACAAGGCACAGCAGACCTCTCCTGTCCCACCCACTGCTCCCGCTCAGCACTATATTTCAGTCAGTCGGCCTGTTCTGTTCCCTACTCTGTCTCTGGTGGGTCCTCTCACCTGCCGCACCTATGGCCTGTATCCCAGTTCCCAGTGTATGCATAAATAAATAAATCTTTAAAAATAATCATCATCTTGGGCCCTCCCTGGTGGCGCAGTGGGTTAAAGCACAGCACTGAGAATCTAAAGCCGCTTCCGCATGAGTTCGATTCCCGCCTGCCCTGGAGGTGACCACATGGCGTGGCAGACCTCTCCTGACCCGCCCGCTGCTCCCCTCAGCAGTGTACTTCGTAGATCTGCCTGTTCTGCTGTCTCTGTCTCTGGTGAAGCCTCTCGCCGCCCCTGAGCCTCTGGCCTGTACCCCAGTTCTGTATGCAAAAATAAATAAATCTTAAAAAAAAAAAAAAAATAATCATCATCTTTCCCCTGAAATATTAGAGAACATCCTAAATATTGAAGGAAGAGAAGGAAGGAGAGAGGCAAAGTGGGAATAAGGGAGAAATGGGGATAAAGAAAAGCCAGGGGCCTGAAAGGGAGGAAATAACCAAAAGTTTTGTCCAACATCAACTCTTCACCTGAAATCAGGGGTTTGAAAGGAGAAATAGGCAAAAGTTTTGTGCAATATAAACTCTTCACCTGAAGGTCAACAGCGCACTCTGCTGGACCCACGTCTCCTCTACATACTAGCCCAAAGTAATGAACTAAAATAATAAATCTTAACGAATTATACTACACTAAATAAAGAATAGCTTCATTTATTTAATAAACAAGTAAAAAGCAAATGTAGGCATAAGAGTGTATTTTTGAGACAACCTCACCAATAATGAGGATTTACAAAAAGGAAGAGAATATAAATAAGACTTAGAGAAAATGATTACTAATAATGGAAAAAAGTAATATCAGAATAACATTATTGCTTAAGATGTTTTGATCAATGGTAGCCTACAGATATGAGGGCAGTACTAACAGGCTGCACTACATAGTCTCCAAAATAAAAAAAAGAGAACAATTAGAGCTCAACCATATGGTCTCTCTGTCATGGCAAAAGTAGTTTGGTCCCTGACTGATTTACTTTATGTAAGTTTAATCATGAAAGCACTCAGTAAGCATGGAGTAGCACCTGTTCCAACCAGCCACGCTGGTAACCGACCATTCATTTAGCACTAAGTAGAGAACTCAGGAGGACTACCCTCTACTGAGGTAACTCAAAACCAAACTGCCCAAGTCCCACCTAACAATCCTAAAAGCAAGACCCAAAAGTATTAAGCTAATGTGAAAGATCTGATCTGTCTCAAAACTCCAGACCATTTATAGAAATATAACTTCTATCACCCAACAAGGTAAAATCACAATATCCAAAATTTAATTAAAAAATGCCAGAGAGGGGAATAAGAAGAGACATACAGACCAGTGGATTCGAATAGAAAACCC
>NW_004567118.1:14354112-14360397 GCF_000260355.1 Condylura cristata | reverse complement strand
TCCCCTCAGCAGTGTACTTCATCAATCTGCCTGTTCTACTCCCCACTCTGTCTCTGGTGAATCCTCTCAGCTCCCCTGCACCTCTGGCCTGTACCCCAGTTCTGGATGCACAAATAAATAAATCCTTACCAAAAAAAATGCCAGACATCAGCCTCCCAGATGGCCTAGGGGTTAAGCACTACAATGGTCCACTGCTGCAGCCTGGGTTCGATCCTCTACCAGGGGGCTGACTCACATAGTGTGGCAGACCTCTCCTGTCTCACCCGCTGCTCCCCTTAGCAGTGTATTTCAGTAGAGCTGCTTGTTCTGCTCTCCACTCTGGTGAATCCTCTCAGCCCCCACATCTCTGGCTTTCACAGCATTTCTTCTACACAATAATAAAATCTTTAAAATATATGAAAATGCCAGAGATGATTCCATTTAAATAGAAATTATGGAAAAGAAACTCTTCTTTAATGACTGAAAACTGGTTGCCTGGAGATGAATCTTATCCAGGCATCATTTTGTAAGTCATGCACAAGTCCTTCAGAAAACATCTGGTTCAATGTGTTTTACAGACCTCACAAATGCTAACACATTAAAGTATGCAATATCAAAAAGTTGCATTCTTAATATTGCCACCAGTATCATTAAAGTCTAAGAATTTGAAAGCTCAAATTTTATCAGGTGCACTTTACTTTCAAGAACTACCATAGTAATTACTTCCAGTTATCCTTTCAAGTAAAACTAATGTTGCGTGGGGGGGGGGGGGGGGAATGGCTAGTTCAGCCCAAAATCTAAACTTAAATGCTTCTGCCCAAGACAATTATCCTACTCCCGTATGCAAAAGTATTTCATGAGCACTACAAATTTCTTCACACAATATTAGAAATCTCAAGGGCTGAAATCTTTAAAAAGTTTTACTGCTTTTCCAAAACACACCAACCGCCTTGCGGGTTAGTCACACTACAGAGCCTTTTACAATTGTTATCACTTGAATTTTCCAGCACACATTCCACAGTAAAATAAAGAGGGATACTGGTGTGCTTGTATAAAAAATTCCTCAAGGTCAGTTTTCAGAAAAACTGGTTATTTCTTAAATTGTACATTGTGGAAATTTATGAGTCGGTGCCACTATCCTGACTGTGCTAAGGTGCCAACACTTTTAGATATCACTCCTTCTGCATCATTAATATAAATGTCAGTCTTTTAAAAGCAGGTAACAACCTATTATTATCATGAAAATATTTTTAACTTCACAAACTACCTGAAAAATATCTCAGGGATCTCCAGAGTTTCCTATCCTTTGAGAACTGCTGTTTTAAGGACAGTGAAAGAACATTAGGGATGTAGAGTTTACAAACATTAGAATATGTGAGGAGGCACAATGGGTTATATGCAGCACCACAAGCTGGCTACAGCCTCTTCAGTACAGTACCAGTTTGATCCTTGGGCCTGGAGGTGACCCACATGGCACGGCAGACCTCTCCTGTCTCGCCTGCTGCTCCCCTCAGCAGAGCACTTCACTGATCTGCCTGTTCTGCTCCCCACTCTGTCTCTGGTGAAGCCTCTGGTCACCCTTGCACTGCTAGCCTGTACCCCAATTCTGTATGCATAAATAAATACATCTTTTAAAAAAAAAAAGAATATGCAAGAGGAAGGGCCTCCCTGGTGCAGCAGAGTTAAGTCTCTGTGCTATAATTATCACTGATACCTATCCAGGCCAGGGACCAAACCCACATATGTTGCAGCAGACCTTTCCTGTCTCGCCCACTGCTCCCCTTAGCAGTGTATTTCAGTAAATCTGCCTGTTTTGCTCCCCACTCTCTCTCTCTGATGAATCCTGTCAACCCTTGTACTTCTGATTTACAACCAGTTCTTCTATGCATAAACAAATCTTGAAAAAAAAAAGAGAATATGTGCGCTGGTGGCGCAACAGGTTAAAGCGCAGCACTATGAAGCTATGGCAATCACTGCAGCATGAGTTCAATCCCTGGCAGGGGGGTGTCCCACATTGTGCAACAGACCCTCTCCTGTCTTGCCCACTATTCCCTGCAGCAGTTTATTTCAGTTAATCTGCCTGTTCTGCTCCCTACTCTGTCTCTGGTAAATCCTCTGACCGCCCACCCCACACCTCTGTCCTGTGTCCCAGTTCTGTATGTATAAAGCAATCTTTAAAAAAAAAGAATATGTAAGAGAAGAAAATCATTCAGCTCTCTTCCAATTCTCTCATGTCACAAATGAGGAAAACTGGGACACAAAGGGGTCTAGCATCTAACACATTCATAGCAGTTACTTGATAAACTACAGCTTGTATTAGTGTGTTCTATTATTCTTTGCATTATGCATTCTTCTTTATTTTTTCAAAAATAGATATAGCAAAATCCATAATTTTCCTTTCTCAACCTGCTCAATTGCATAAATACATACCTTTTGTGGAGAAAAAGAGTTTATCTTTCCTAAAGGAGAGTTGAGTTGTGTCTTTCCTGGTGCAGCTGTTGCATCCAAATGGTGTACCTCCTTTTCAAAACAATGACGTTTTCTAATCTTAAACAAAGAACCAAAATTTAAACCAATTTTAATATAAATGAAAAGTCTGATCAGGATAGTTGTTTTCTAAGGTCAAAATAAATATAATGTGTTCTCAACATTAAAAAAATGATTACTTCTAATTAGCAATAAAATAACTTTTAAAACAAAAGTATGTACCTCTTTACAAAACTTAAATGGAATACAGTAATTTCTCTCGACTCTTAAACAAAGTAACTTTTATCAGTGTCATGTCAAATTTATAGTATTACAATATGATCTTCCAACAAAATTGTTTCAGAATAAGGACACAAAGTAGTATTATAGTAAAATTTAATTACATATCTAATGGAAAATGAATCAGTTTTTGTTCATTCTAAGTTGAAACAATCAGAAAAAAAGCCTCAAATATGACTCGTGATTCCTACATGACAGAATAAATTGATTTCTTGTGATTGGATATTTGATCATAAAGTTATAGCTTACTAAATTTCTTCCATAAATACTAAGTTTTCTTTCCAAACTGTCTATGCCTTTCTGACTTGCCAAAAACCCATTTGCTTAAATTATAGAGAGGAAAAAAAGCATTTGTACTGATGTCATTCCTACCAAAAAAGAAAAAAAAAGATCAGAGAAGTCAGGGAATACATGCTATATAACGGAGCCCTATAACATCAAATTTTTACACACATTTTCCATGGTATCTTCATGGAGTCACTCCACTTTTAATTATGTCTTGCAAAAAATAAACTCATTAAATTTTATTTCTAAAAAACAAGATTTAATTATGGAAGTTAATAAAGATTGTAAGTGTTCAATAAACAAGCTTTGGAGTACATTCAATCAAAATAAAAAATGACATACTAATTAATGATCAGCTATTTTATTTGTAACTGAGTATATTAAAGTTCCAGCCTCCCTTTCTCACTGTGATAAATTATATAAGAAAACCTTGTGGGGCCTCCAAGGTAGTTTAGGGGTTAAGTTTCAGACTATAACTGATACTGTTTGAGTTCAATCCCAGCCCAGGGAACTAACCCATATGGCACAGCAGTCCTTTCCTGTCTCACCCACTGTTCCCCTCAGCAGTGTATTTCAGTAGATCTGACTAGTCTATTCCCCACTCTGTTTCTGGTGGGTCCTCTCAATCCTCGCACCTCTGGCCTACACCCCATTTCTTGTGTGCATAAATAAATCAATCTTAAAAATAAAAGAAAATGCCATAATTAGTTAAAAACAAGGAGTTAAAAAGTACAAAATATTGTTTTTCTCATTTCACATAAATGACATCATCCAGTATTTGTCTTTCTTCTTCTGGTTGATTTCACTTAATATTATCCCTTCCAGATCCATTCATGTTACAACAAATAGCAAGAGTATACACCTCTATTGTGGAAACAATGACATAAACCATTATTATCGCAATAAAATTATTTTTAAATAAATATCATCTATAAAATGATTATGGTTAAAAATAAATTAAAAATACAAAGTAGCTGTATTGCCAACATATATCTTAAGCAAATACTTTATGTCAGATTCCTTATAAGTAAGCACCATGCAGCTTCATTATGACATGTTATTTTGAATAATCTACAGTAAGCTTTCTAATGAATAACTATATAAAATGAAGTTCCAGTCAGTTACCATTTAATGTTTGTGACATGACCCAACTAATCTGTGTCAACAAGTGTCACTGAAAACTAGACTGATAACCTGACTACCTCGTTCAGTTGTAACTAACAGTATTGTTTCACTGCAATAAACTCCATTTACCTGTTGTGTAGTTTCTAAGGGTCTAATTCTTTTCTTCTCCACTTGAAAGTCATCATTTTCACCTCTGTATGTGGACGCCTGTTTCTTGGCAGACAGCTTTGCAGCCAATGTAGCTTTCTCAGGAGAGTCTCAAATAAGAAACCATAAAAAATTAGTGTAAGTAACTTAATGTCAGCAATTTTTCCAACAAAATTGGAATCAAGACAAAATGCATTTCTAAAAATCTAATAACATAATTTAACACATGAAATGTTAAATGCACTTCTTTACCACTCAGTTTAATGTAAACATTGCATTCTGACAGTTTAATGTAAACATTGCATTCTGAGAAACATGCTTTCAACAGGAAAGTACAATATTGATTTTGTTAAGTCTTATACTTCTGTAGACCATTCACAGTAACAAAGTTTAAGAAAAATGTATTTATTTCTATAAAAATCTTTCTTTACAGTGTCTTGACGCTCCTTTTCTACCAAGCCTCTCATTGTTTTTAGACCAAAAATATGGCAGAATCAAGTTCCTTAATCTGCGTTTTAATCTCATAATCCTGAAAGCTCAATCTCAAAACCATGAATGACTTACTTATCAAATACTATCACCATTTTATAAAAATGAATACTGAGTTTTAAAGAAGCCAAATAATATGCCCAAAATCATATTGCTAATATGAGCAGGGTTGGTTGTGACTGACTCCTGTTGTCTGACTCCAAAGTCCTTAAACATCACCTCTCGGTTCACAGTCAATAAATGACACTTTCTGTTCCTGAACCGTAACAAACGCATTTCCTTCTTCCTTACCATCTGTAAGACTATTTTTAACTGTTCCTAATTCTTTGGTTTCTTCCTTTCCCTAAATGTGAATGCTGTGAAAAGAACCTTCTTTCCTTTCTGCTCTTCTCTACACATTTTCTACATTCCCAGGGCTTGAATTCATTTAACAAGCATTTATTCCAGACACCATGGGAGAACAATGAAAAACAATCTACAAAGGATTTACAGGCTAACAGAAGAGAAAGCCCTATAAGCAGGGCCAGTACTGCTTTCAAAAACCAAGTTTGAGTTTTCATACAGAAATGATTCTATGCCACACAGCATTGATTTCAAGCTCGTTTTGACAACTGTGTATTTTAAAGAAATCTTTCTGAAAGTTTTCAAAATAGTATGAAAGATCTAGAACTTCCCTTTCTACTGTCCCTTTTCCCCTACTAGCCATGTTTATTCCTTAAACCCTTAAGAACAGTTTGGAAAGAATTATATTCTAAAATATTAATAGTTTTGCCTTTTACACCTATGTCTTTAATCTATTAAGAATGGATTGTTTGCATACAGTAAAACAGGGCTCCAATTCAATTTTTCTCATATGGATATCTAATACTCGCAGTACCTCTCCAGTAAAGTTCCTGTACTCTATAGGAGAGGAGATAGAAACAAAGTTAAAGAAGCCCAATGTGCATGGAGGATTATCGCTGCCTTCTCAACAAATGAGTTAATCCAACATTAAAAGTTGACTAAAGGGGCTCTCCCTGGTAGTGCAGCAGGTTAAAACACAGCCTGAGAAGCTAAAGGCACTTCTGCATGAGTTCGATCCCCCTCCTGCCCCAGAGGTGACCACATGGTGCAGCAGACCTCTCCTGACCCCACCCTCCTACCCCGCTGCTCCCCTCAACAGTGTACTTCCTAAATCGGCCTGTTCTGCTCCCCACTCTGCTTCTGGTGAATCCTCTCACCGCCCGTGCATCTCTGGCCTGTACCCTAGTTCTGTATGCACAAATTAAAAAAAAAGTTGACTAAAGGGCCCTTCCTGGTGGCACAGCGGATTAGGGCACAGCACTGTATGCTGACTGCAGCCATTTCAGTGTGAGTTCGATCCCCCACACTGGAGGTGACCCAAATAGTGTGGCAGACCTCTCCTGTCTTGCCCACTGCTCCCCTCAGCAGTGTACTTCGTTGATCTGCCTATTCTGCTCCCCACTCTGTCTCTGGTGAATCCTCTCACCACCC
>NW_004567118.1:14341813-14352961 GCF_000260355.1 Condylura cristata | reverse complement strand
TCGCCGCCCCTGAGCCACTGGCCTGTACGCAAGTTCTGTATGCACAAATAAATAAATCTTTTTTAAAAAAAATCAAGCAGGGAAGATTAAAGTAAAAAAGGCATTTTTCTTATAACTGCTAACTTCTTAAATGAAGAAATTGAAAATTCAACATTTTAAATAAATCATTCCACATTACACTTCTATTTTAAATCGCATGTTTATGATGTATCAGTTCTAGGAAGTTTACACTATATGTGATTATATAATTATATATACAATAGGTATATCTCAAACAATCTATAAATACAAAAAAGCTAAATAATTTATTTTATATTTTACAAATAGCACTGACACTGTCCTCCCATCTATAATACTAATACATTATGTACTATATATATAAACATATACATATATACTCTCAGCGTCCAGTTAACTTTAAATTATTCTAATATCTTAGGAACAAAGTCATATGAGTAATATTAAAATGTATCCAACATTACATTTACAGATTCATTATGTATTTTATATAGTCTTTCATAAAGGTAAATGTTGGTAGCCATTTAGGGAAATAATTAGAATTGACACAAAGAATAATACATTCAACTTCTGCTTATCTGGCATCCAAACAAAAGCTTCTTTAAAATATATTCTCTATTCTAAGATGTGGTACATATATACAATGGAATATTACTCAGCAACCAAAAAAGAGAAACACATGTCTTTTGCAGCAACTTGGATGGAGCTGGAAAAGATCATGCTTAGTGAGATAAGCCAGAAAGAGAAAGAAAAATACCGGATGGTTTCACTCATAGCAGGAGTATAATGGACCAGGCGAGAAAATAACAAAAATAATGAACAACCATATACCAGAGACATGTTGTGGGGGTGGAGTGGGGAATGGGATCAAAAAAAGGGGGGGGGGGAAGGGAGGGAAATGCATAGGACTATGCATTTGGTGGGTGATTTGGTGATGGGAAACCCGTGGCGATTACAATCGAGATGGAAAAATATGTGCAAAATGATATAAAAATAACCTTTTGTAATAATTTAAAAATAAATAAATAAATAAATCTTTAAAAAAAAATAAAATAAAATATATTCTCTATTCTACATTCCAATGTTATAAGGAATAGATAAGCAAATATATTAAAGGATTAATTAAATAAAACACAGTCAATATGTTATATCATTATAGTCTCATCTCTTTTATTTAATATTTTTCATACAAACTATCAATAATTACTTACATAATGATAACTTTAAGCACTCCAGACCCTTAGGTACTCCCTGAATCATCAAGTAAAGGACTACATTATATCCAAAATTGTTGTAGTATTAACTGAACATATCCTGCTATATCAAAACTTTTAAAAGATTTGTAATATAAAGAAACATCTTACATGGGTATATCAAGTCAGCTAGAACAAGACCGAACCATTCTGTACATATTCTACTATATTTTTCAGGTCCCAATAAGCAACAGAAGGTATCCATCAACTACTTACCGCTAAAAGATTGTTGCCATGCTAAAGCAGAACAAAGTAAGGCTAAGCTTTTCCCACTTCCTGTGGGACTTTCCAGTAAACAATGTTGCTTACTGTTTAGTCCTCTGACAATCTATGGACACAAAAATATAAAAAAATTCATAAACTATTTATTTCATTTGGGCCTTTATCAGAAGTACAAATACAGTAAGTGAAGTTGCACTCTAGAGAATACAGCAATAGCAGAAGAGAGTGAGCCAGTAATGAGTTAAATCTAGACCTAATGCCTATACACCTCTCCCTAAATTATGTGAGCTTAAAAGCCCTTCTAATAGGTTCAAAAAAAAAAAGTGCAGTCGCTTTTTTCTTATGTAACTGTGCCTTAGATTACCACCATTTCTGTAAAATTAGCCTATATATTCTAATATCTTTAATGAGGACTTAATGAGGGATATCGTTAATGGTAATATAAATTATTATAATCTGTTTATACATAAATTAACAATCTCTAGTAAAACTGAAAACATCCAACTCCCACAAGTTTTTAGGTTGCAAATAAGGAAAGAAAGGTCACAGCAGCATTGTATGTCACTGCAAAAAACTTAAATGGGCAGTGGAAAATATACAGTGCAGTACTATATGGCAATTGAAAGGGATTAACAATCAACAGGCTATAGCTTAAAAATAAAGTTAACAAAAAAAATCGAATTTTTCAGAAAGATAGGTATAGTATCATATCATTGTGCAAAGTCCAAAAAAAAGTAATGCTTTATAATACTTATGAGTACATACACAGTGAGGCAAGTATCAAAACATGGCAAGGAAGGGCCCTCCCTGGTGGTATAACAGGTTAAAGAGCAGCACTATGAAGCTATCACAGCCACTGCAGTACAAGTTCCATCCCCAGCCAGGGAGGTAACCCACATGGCATAGCAGACCTCTCCTGACCCACCTGCTGCTCCCCTCAGCAGTGTATTTCAGCAGATCTGCCTGTTTTGCTCCCAACTCTGTCTCTGGTAAATCCTCTCACTCACCTTACCCAGCCTGTACCCAGTTCTTATATGCATAAATAAATAAATCTTAAAAAATAAATAGCAAGGAAGAAAAGAGAAAGCACAAAGTTAGGAAACTAGCTATCTTGTTAATCATAAACAAGATATAAAATAAATATGGCAAAACACTTAAATCTAAATGCTTTAGATTTACCAAAGCAGGAAAGCTGGTTTACACAGTTTGTGATTTCATTTTATATATGGTTGAAATGCCCCAAAAATACTATGGTGAGAAATACAGTACTCTGTGTAAAAGACAGTAAATAATTTATAGAAAACAATAATTGGGCCCTCCCTTGCTGGTGGCACCACTGGTTAAGACGCAGCACTGCAAGCTAGCCGCAGCCATTTCAGTGTGAGTTCAATCCCCAGCCAGGTGACGCACGTGGTGCAGCAGACCTCTCCTGACCAGCCAGCTGCATCCCCTTAGCAGTATACTTCATCAATCTGTCTGTTCTATTCCCTACTCTGTCTTTGGTGAAGCCTCTCACCACCCCTGTATCTTTGACCCCAATTCTGTATGAATAAATAAAAAATCTTAAAAAAAAAAAAAAAGAAAGCAGTAATTGCATAAAGCAGTAAAAGTTCCAAATGAAAGGTGTATATTTCTCAGAATGTTCTCCTTTGCCTCCCTAACCATGGAAATAATAATTTAACAATGATCAGTATTATTTTCCCAAAGTTTAGATGCTCTTCCAAGAACCCAGCAAATATCTTTAACCTATTTACTATCTGAGCAAATGAATGTAGTCACAGACTAAATGTATGTTTTGACTCAAAAGCACCTATATCTTAATAAAATTACTGAAAAATACTTACAGAATTCATCATAGCAAGCTGTGATGGATAAGCTTTACAAGGAAAATTAATCTTCACCCCACCAATTGTATATTCAGACCATTCTGAAGACATAATGCTTTCTTGTTTACTTCAGGTTCTTTAACTGCTGACTGCAAAAGAAACTAAAATCAATATAGAAACAGTAAAAAAAAAAAATCAAAGTCTACACTCAAAGTCTAGAAACAAAACTTGGAATAAACATATAAGTTATATGGAAACAAAAAAAAAATCCTAATCTTATAAATCACAGTGAATGAGAGCTTGTCTTGGATGCTTCGCATGTATTTAGTTGTAGGGCTTTGAGCAAACTACTGCTCTGGGTCTTACAGCCTAAGCATCCTCATCTATAAAATAAGGATAGAAGCCGTACCTACCTCATAGAATTGTTATAAAGATTAACTGAAATAATGTACAAGAAGGACACAGTACATGCCCCATTAAATACGAGCTCTTGTGATAGATGAGATAAAATAAACTTTTTGAAACTAGTTTATTGAGGCAACTCTGCAGCCCCACCAGCACTATTCTTTTCCCCCTGTTCTGTACCTTATTTTCTTCCAGTTAGAAAGGAAAAGCAATGGAGCAAGAAGTTAATAAGCTAATATTAAAGTTCTAGACCAGGATGTGACAATGACTCAAAGTTACCTTCAACGTTGTCTCTTTATTCTCTAAGCTATTTATCTGTAATAACCCCCAATCTGAAAACTATTATAAGGAGAAACACCTTGGCATGGAGCAGGTGGCTCTGTAAATCTTACTTAAAGGTCAGGAGTGTAACAAGGGGAAGAAGATAGTGTTTGGATCAGGCAAGTTTAAATGTGAATTCTATTGTGTGAATCACTTAACCTCTCAGGCCTGTTTCTTCATCTATGAAATGGGGCTATTACCACCTACCTGATAGGGTTTTTACAACCATTAGCCAGACAGGGTTAAGAAGTAAAGGAAAGTATACAAGCCTAGACGTCATATATGATACAGGAAGAGAGCTCCGCTTTTAATCCCCACCCCTTCTAAAACCTAAAACATCTTTGCTTACCCTAGGATCCACAGATGAAATTCAGAGACTGACCTTTTGATATTGCATGCATGCTTGCTCACTTTACAAAAAAAAAAAAAAAAAAAGTCCATCAATTTCTCACTCTCATTCCCAGAAATAGCCTAAAGAAATTATTGAAAATAAGGGGGAGGGGGAGGGAGAGGAGAAAGAGAGTGGTGATACACACTGTTACAACTGAAGAATTACTTGCAACAGTGAAAAAACACGGTAAATTCAATTTGGAAAAAAGGGATGATAAAAATGGCAATTTTAAAGAGTGTGGAATAATAAACTTAACCGCAGCTTACACAGTCCAGAAGTTAGGGTCACTGCTCCAGGTCAGTTTCCATTTCTAACAAGTGATAGCGTGAAGCTCTGGGAATAAGGCTTGGTGGTAAGTAACGCCGCGATCGAACCAACTCGGCACTGGCCTGTCGCTACAGGTAACAAACTAACCAGCCCATCCCCGCCCCAGTGGGGCCAACACGCCCGCGTCGCGACGCGATAGCGTCCTCCCCATCGTGCACAGAGAAGAAACTACCCCCCACCCCCCGTCTCCCGCCGAGAGGCCAGCGGGCTCCTCACAGGCCTCTGGTGCACGGAGTTAAGGGCTGGCTCCCTTCTCTCCAGGTTTCCTCCCTCACGTTTCCCTCCTCCCTCAGCCAGGGGACATCCAGGCGGTTCAGCCAACACCCACAGGCAAGCTTGGCGCCCTTCCGAGACTGGCTTCCCGCTCTGAGAAAACCTCTGAGGGCCCAGCCAGCTCCCTTCCGCTGGACGAAAGTTAAGGTCACCAGTCTCTCTGCATCGCCGGGCTGCTAGTGTCCAGGCCGGCTCGCGGGCTCCAGACAACTTTACCTTCGCGCTTCAGCTTCTTCACTCTTCCCCTAAACTCGCTCCCGAAAAATTCGCGCCTCCCACCCCCAACTCCAGCGCCCAATCGCCGCGAGCTCAGCCAGCCAATCGCCTGCGCAGACCTGAAACCCAGCAGTCAACGCCGACGCGAGGCGAGGGGACGCGCACGCTGGCACCCAATGGCAGCCTCCGCCGAGAGCACAGGCTCCCGGGAACTTGGCGGGACCGGAAGACCGACCCGCGGGGAGCGGCAGATCGGCGTCTGTCAAGTTAAAGGAAAAGGGAGCTCCCGGTTTGACTTTTTGAAGGAAATGTCAATGTGCAGTTTCCTTAGAAACTCGAAATCTCTTAAAGTCTGTAGACCGGCGGAAAGGAATTATCTTTGAGTCTTGGCGAGTTTGCTCTGGGCATAAATCAGTGCCAATTTAAATTTCCGAGCTTTACGGTACCCGGGGCAAGGAAAGAGGCGGAAATTGTCAGATTAGTAGCAAAATTAAGCAAAAAGCTCTACGACGACAGGCCACAGTATCAGGATGTGGAGGGTTTTCAGCCAGAGAAACGTTCTCGAGGTCCCCAGACTTAAGGCTAATTCACCCGGCTTCTAGCTCTCCTAAAGTTTATTCTTTGTCAAAATCATGCAGATCTTTTCAAAGATAGGGGTTTAGTCACGATACCGCTGAATGGTTACTTTAAAAATTCTCTATTCCCTAAATTTGGCCCAAGCACTAGTAACCTAAAAAGGAATACCTGAGATGGCTTTCCCAAATTTGGGAGAGGCTTACTAAAAGAGGCAAACTGATGTCAGATTTGGTTTTACCACTTTTCCCAAAATGAAAAAAAGAATGTATAAAAACAATCCTACTCTTTAGTTATCTCAGCCTCCAAAATTTATCCTAAAGAAGGAATCAACTGGTAACAATACCCATCGCAATAGAAAAATTACAAACGTTCCTGCTTTAGTAGCAGGGAGGTTATATTAATTCATAATTATGAAGGCAACTGAATAACAACAAAAATTTTAAAACTGCCAGGAAAAAAAAAACCCATATTATATTAAAAAACTGGACAAAATAACCGACTCCATTATGTGAAGGAAGCCATAGCAAAAGGGGGATGAAAAAAACTAATACACAATTAAGGCAATAGAATGAAGGAAAAATTATTAAAAGAGAAGTCCTTAGAAATACTTTCAAATTTATTATACTTTCACAATTTTTTTAATTGAGGTAATGTTGCTTACATTATCAATGGTATTTTTGAAATATAGCCTCTGCCCAACTTTCACAAAACTTTTAAATATAAAACTTAAGTAACCACTGCAGATAACTATAGTAGTACTCAGATTTTACTCTCCTTAATTCCTATAAATCTCTCAACTGACTCTAACTTTGTTCTTTCATTTGATGTATGTGGGATCACCAAAAGGGATATGCATTGGCTCTGGAACCAGAGAGCCCTAAATAGTCAGTTCCTTGAACTGTTCCTTTCAAGTTAAGAGTAGTGAAATGAAATACAAAAAACTACAAATTCATTCATTAGATAAAGAAAATGAATGTTTATAATCCAGTATCCAAAATAGCTGCACACATCTGTTCACTTGAATTTAAAAATCACATTGTGATAAATTTTATAACCTTAACTTAAAATACATGAATATTAACATTTATTAATACATTTACAAATTTTATTTACACCATCAACAAATCTGATGAAAATCAACAAGTTATTATTTTTAACACAGCAGGTTTTGACTTGTCTTTGAAAATTGATCCAGGCAATATGCACTGCATTAAGGCTGAAAACACATTTCAGACTTTTCTGAACTCCCAGAGGTTAGCTGCTCACAAAAAATATCCCAAAGTCAGTTTAAAAAAAACAAGCAAAATTTAAAAAAAAAAAAAAAGCAGGTGTATTTAATCTTAGAAGACTACAAAACTGCCTTGTTTAAAAATATGAAAATACTTAGGGTATTTCCTCATGTGTATGCTTTTATTTTCGCATTAAAATTACCTAATGAACATTAAACATCTAATAAAAGATATAAATAGTCTATCATGTATGATGCTGTGCATTTCATGATTTGAAACAACTAATTAGTTCTTATAGAATACCCTCATGAGGTAGGGCCAGTAGTAATCCCATTTTATAAAGGAAGATGAGATGTGACTATTTGCTTATGCTAAAGTTAAATTTCTTTTCTTTAAAAAACACACTTTCTTACCAGCCTGCTTAGTGAGAGGTCTATTTTGGGTGGGGGTTAGGGAAGAAAGTGTGTCATTCCAGTACATCTCAGAAAGCAAAGCATATTCTACACTAGACACTTGATTAAGAAAAAAAGAGGATTATGTATGTATCTACCTAATCAATGGTTACTACCAGGACTGCAAAATCCTTAAGCCACATGGTATTTTCTGCATTTCAATTTTTCCTGAGGTCCAAACCTTACATATTTTTTATTAAAAGATCTAAAATTATGTTGTGAAATACCATCCTGACAATAAGAGCTCTTTGACCAGTGGTTTTATTGCTCTAATTTTTAATTAGATGTCCATGGATTCTCTTTACCACCATTAGTTAATTAAGCATTATAAAAATAAATCTAAAAAAACTAAATGAGACCTCCTTTCAGGTTCTCCTCTGCACAAAGATGTTACTGTAAACTCTTTTAAACCAGTATCTTAAAATTCCAAATTATTCAAGTATCTCTTTAAACATATGGCTTCATATATTAATAAAAATTGAAGCATATATGTAAAAATCTTAAAATCATCATCTGTTATCCCATGAAAATAATTTGCAAAAAGCTATTTGCCTTTTTGTTATGCCTTCACAGTACTGTTTCTAGAGGATTGGAATTCCATCTTGCATTACTACTAATTGAATTGCAAATTTTAGAGATTTGGGTATTTAACTTTCCATTTTTCTTCAATTCTCTCTCCCCCTTTTCTCCCTCTCACCATGTATCATTATTGCATTGCTGCATGCCTACAGTTGAAATAAATATTAGGACTTCCCACAGACTCATTTTTATAAGAAATTGAAGGCATGGAAATTTTTCTTCACATCAGAAGCTAAAAACAAGGCAAAATTCACTTCCTAGAACTGAATTTCTTAAATGTGCTCCTAACAGAAAAAAAGGGCTCAGTCACTACAACATACCAGCAAAGTAGATCAACAGAATTGCCAATCAAATACAAGCAAGCACAATTCTCAAGAGAGTTCTAAACTGTATTCATGTTGAAATGTTCAACTGAATCATTCTGTGACTTCAAGACATTACTTTTCCTATTCAGTTTCAAGTTGTAACAAAATGCAGGTTTATGTTGGGTATAAGTAGGAAACAGCTTCATTTTTGTTGTTGTTTTTTAAATTCCACTAACACTCATATTTATTATTTCAATTATCGTGCTTTCAATACAATGACAGAGCTGTACATCAGGATCCATGCTTCCAGTGTCCCTAGATCCATTTTTATAAGATGGATCTTTAAAGATTCCAGGCCACCCACTTGGTTTCTCCTTTATTTGTTGAAGACCTAAAACACAGGGAAAAATTAAGACAAGAAAAAAGAAAATGATTCTGATTTGTTTGAGATATTAAAATAATTCTCCAAGGTGAGTTACTACTTACGTGTAATAATTGGATCAATATCTCTTGTCTGAGTGGCAACATCAGAAGCACAGACTTGCCCTATTTGGATCAGCAAAGACATAATATCCTCATACAGTGGAGGAAATGCTCGACAAAAAGAGACCAAACTTGGCAGGGTGGGCATGAAAAAAGCATATCGCTTAGCCTGTGTTAAAACTGTTCGAGAAAAACAGAATATTTTATTTTATAGATAATAAATCCAACATACATGCCCTATACAACATACTAAGAACCATGCTCTGTGCTTGGTTTTTCAGACACAACCACTCCCTGCCTGCAGGGAGATCAAAAATCTAGTAGTTAGTCATCATCCAGCATATAGATTCTTACTATGTTCAAGCACTTGTGATCTGTATATTACATAGCTTATGTTATTCTCAGTCTAATGAATTAGAGAAGTATTATTATAATACCTATTTCCCAAAAGAAAAAACTCAAATAAACTTTAGGTTAAGAAATTAATTGTTCAAGAACACAGACAAGTGGTCAAGCTGGGAATGAACCACTAGATAGTCGTAACACAAGGTGAATACAAAGGAAAGAAAAATGGATAGCATTTCTGACAAAGAACACAAAATTAACTAAGTCAAAAATTGGAAAAACTGAATTATAGTAAAAAAAATGCATACTTTAAAAGTAGCTTACTTTCATACCATTTTATATATACTATAAAGCGGAAGATAGTTTAAAGGTTAAATTGTGTTTTAGAACTTAAGGAAGAAACTAATATATTTATCTCATTTCTACATATAATTATATTTTTCTGGAATTCTAAGCATTTGTAATAAATTGTATCCATAGTTATGTCTCTAGTAGAACTGATTTGCATTCATAAAATGTGAAAAGCTTATTAATAGGTTTACCATAAACCTACAGTCAGTCACAAAACAAAATATGAACTTTGTCTACCTATTCATGTCTCCTATATAAGTCATAGCTGTAATAGGAAAGTTTTCAAAAGAATAATAATTCAATGGCATAAATAAACTACTTGTGACACAGTGTGTCACACTGACAGAAAACTTTATGACACTAAATTCAGAAAAAATATGTACTAACTTATGTTAGATGTTTTTGTTGTTGATGTTGGTTGGTCACACACCTGTTAGCAAAGTTCCCATGACATTGACAGCTAAACGAGCCACACTGAGTGACTTTGGTAATGCATACTGGATACACAAATGAGAAAGCAACTGGATAGCAAATATCTGCAATACAAAATCCAAATATTACATGTGTCTGAGGGATATATTCTAGGTATCAAAAATTATAAAATTTTTATATAACTAGCTAGACTAGAGGGAGATCACAATTTTCATAAGGTTCCAAAATGCTCACTCACCTGCTTTTCAAGTTCTGGCTGTGCAATAAGTTCAGGTATGAAATCCAGACAGATGTGCATAGATGGAATACCTGCGACTGTCAGAGGCAAGAGTTCACATGGATAACCCTATTTCAGTAAGAAAGAGGGAAAGGTTAGAATAAAAAAAATTAGAAGACAAGCAATCATAACAGTTAAGGAATTTCACTTGCATTCTGTAAAGTTGCTCAGAAGGCTACAATGCCTTGTCTGTATCCTGGCATTTCACCTTTCTGATGCACCAGAATAGAAGTCAATTATATGGACACGTTATTAGGTAGGAATAAAACCCAAAAAATCTAATTTTTTCTCCACATTGTGGAAGACCATGTTCATTTTTGTGTATTTTCTAGTTCCTAAATGAACCATATTAACTTAGTATTCAAAGCCTCTCCCCCCCACCAAAATCAAGTTTAACCACAAAGCATCATTCTTTGAAAACAAACCTGAAAGTGAACAAGCTTAGCAATGTTGGGATCTGCAATGTACATTTGGTGTAACAGACAACAGATAAGACACTGGACTTCTCGAAGGTTACAGAGCAAATTGTCTTCTCCTTCCTCCATGCCCTTATTTGGAGTATTGGTAGTAATAACGCTCTGAACATTCTTTAGCAAGCTGTCTGGATTGGTCCTTTTTGCTTTTTCCTCTTCAGTGGGTAAACAAATCTCTAAGAGAATTTGGACAGCTGCACTATCCTACAAAAAAAAAAAAACAAATCTGAACAGAAATGATAAAAATAACTTTCTTTTCTTTTTTATTAAAAAGTTTATTTTTACATCACTTTGCACATTTTTTTTTCCATCTCAATTGTAATCCCCGCGGGTTTCCCATCACCAAATCACCCCTGTGCCACCACCATAGTCCCGTGCATTTCCCTCCCTTCCT
>NW_004567118.1:14334987-14341713 GCF_000260355.1 Condylura cristata | reverse complement strand
CCCCCCCGTTTTTGATCCCATTCCCCACTCCACCCCCACAAAATGTCTCTGGTATATGGTTGTTCATTATTTTTGTTAAAAAATAACTTTCTTTTTAAGAAAAACACAAAATATACAGAATTCTAAAGCAAAAATGAACAATCTATAAGGCAGTGATTCTCACCTTTTTAGGGATATGAGTCTTTTAAGAATCTGAAAAAAATCATAATTTTCTATAAAACTAACTATGTATAATAAAACTTCCAAGAATACAAGACAAGGAAAAGATGATGAGAATGACAAGAGGGAAGAAACAAATAATCTATAAAGGAAAACTGATCCGGATGACATCAGACTTCTCTAAAGAAACACTACGGGCAAGAAGAGAGTGGAGGGACATACTCAACAAACTCCAAGCTTTAAATGCCAACCAAGTATACTCTACCCTGCGAAGCTCTCCTTCCTCTACGAAGAAAGAATAAGGACATTCTCAGACAAACAGAAACTCCACAATTTTGTCATGACTAAACCCCCACTCCAAAAAATATTACAAGAAGTCCTCAAACCAAATCCAACAGAAGAATGAACAAGAACAGTGCAAAACAAGGAATAAAAATACAGAAAGACCATAATGGTAAAACTAACTATGTAAATAAACATATTGCATAATTTCTCTGAAAATTCAGTGGGTAAACAAATCTCTAAGAGAATTTGGACAGCTGCACTATCCTACCAAAAAAAAAAAAATCTGAACAGAAATGATAAAAATAACTTTCTTTTCTTTTTTATTAAAAAGTTTATTTTTACATCATTTTGCACATTATTTTTTCCATCTCAATTGTAATCCCCGCGGGTTTACATAAAAGTGACTTTCTATCACACCTTTCCTTTCTAATTTGAAGATGGGCTTGTTAAGGCTCTATTCTGCACGGGAAGACTCTACTATGCCATCCCCTCCTCTTGCACAATTCATTACTGTCCGTCTACAAGTCTGATCATCATTTCATACAACAGTAGTTCCTGAGGGGCAGCTGCTTGAGCCAACTACCTCCAAGGACAGCTATAATCATTTTCACCTAGCAGAACAACTTTAAAAAGTGAACAGAAGCCTTGCATCTCTGAAAGACAGTCATTGCATGGGGCAGGAGAACATAATTTCTTCACCTAACAGCTTAAGAAACTGATTATAAGCCTTTCTTTATAATCATCATTCTTAAATTGAGGAGTTTTTGTGTTTTGGTTGTTACAACTTTGGTTTGGTTCGCTGACTCTAGAGCCAAGCTTTGAATCTTGGCTTTGGTACTTTGCATGTGTAATTCTGAGCAAGTCACTTAATTTCTCTGGGTCTCATTTTTCTACCCTGTAAAAGTGGAGATGATGATACTCCATATCTAACAGGCTGATGGTAAAGATTAAATAAGTTAATTAACATAATGAACTCAGAGTAGTACCTGGCATATGATAAGCGCTATATAAATGGTAGTATTAATCCTTATCTGAAACTCTGGGGACCTGATTTATTTTAAAACTCAGAATATTCTTTTAAGACTTATTTTTTGTTTATTTATGCATACAAGATTTGTTGTGTATGTCAGTGGTGCAGGGGGTAAGAGGATTCACCAGAGATAGAGTGGGGAGCAGAACAGGAGGATCTACTGAAATACACTGTTCAGGGGAGCAGCGGGCAAGACAACGAGGTCTGCTGAGCCATGTGGGTTACTTCCTTGGCCAGGAATCGACTCTTGCCACAGTGGCTGGCAACAGCTTGTTAGCACTGAGAGTTTAACACCTCCAACACCTGGGAGGCCCAAACTCAGAAAATGTTTAAATGTATTATTATACAATACCTCCCCCAGAAACTAGGGTAGCAACTTGTAGTGAACCATTAATATTTCCTCAGGAAAATATATCAATATTGTTATAAAAGTTTCTAAATATAAAACAGTTGCTTTTGTTGACTTAGCATTTGGCACTGCCTGACAGTTCATTATGTGCACATTTCTGCCTCTACCATTTGATTTTTCCTACATTTGTTTCAAAGAAAAAAAGTCTATGTTCTGTTAAAATGTGTATTTTATTTAAACTACTAAATATCATGAGGACTATTCCTGATTTTAATAATATAGTCTATCTGATAATCAGAAGCAAAGGTAAAATAATTATAATATGCTCTGGCAAATTACACAACATGTGACCACTGTACAAGGTATAAATATGCTTTCCTTGTACTTGGTTATATTAACAGGGAAGCTCTTCCCTTTTTGAATAAATTTTACTTTATTACCTGAGCAGCCAATAATGCATTTTTCAATTCTTCTCTGGTAACTTCTGGGCCATCAGCTTGTCCAACTAAACCTATTGTATTATTCTGGGAAAGCCTATCTTGTTCTGCTGTTTCCTTCAGATGAGCACTAAGGTAGGCTTTGGATGCAAGGAGATAACCGTTTAACATGTGTAGTGTAATGTCCATCAGCGGGGGGCATCTAAACACAGAAAGAAGGAGAAACAAAAACAAGTAAGAAAGTATATAAATCAATAAGTTGGCCAAAACATGATCAGTTTAAATAATGAGAAAAACTTGAACAAGAACTGAAGAGATTTTAAAAATCTTTTCCACTGAAATAGTCATTCCCAAGTTAAAAACTTTATGTTTCTCATTCTCTTTATTTCAAATTAAGAATCTTTAAGGAAATACTTAGTATGGAAAAATACAGAGAATGTCACCAAAACACTACTGATGATAGCAGAAAATAATCAAAACATACAATTAATTGGGATTGGGTTAAAGCATAGCATCTCTTATTTGGAATACTAGTCTGTCAATGAATACAAAATATCTATTACCAAAAGGTTCAGGAGTTTTTTAGTGAAAAATGCAAGCTACAAAAATATCACATAAGTGATATGTATATGTAAATTATGGTTGCATACTTTAACAACTTCCTGAAAGACTGGCAGTAAAACAGGCTATCTACCTATACAGATTTTAACACTGATAAAATGTTTTATAAGCAATTCTTTTCTAGAACTATTAGTCTCTGTTGTTTTCTTTTTATTAGATACTTAATGTCATCCATACTGTTTATTTTTTTCATTTCTGTTTATTCTTCTAATTACTGTTTCCCACGAAACCTTGATCTTGTAATTTGTAGGTTTCATCACTTCAAGAACTGTTACCCCTAGGGCTGACAATGGAAGAGTATAATCATGGAGTGTTTTCCTTACTACAGGTTCTTCCCTACTCTAAACCATATAGCACAAAGCTTCTCTGTAAACATTACCAACTATACTACCTCTTTAGCCTATCTTCAAAGCCCTTAATAGCCTGACCCCAAATTAACATGCATTATAAAGTGTGTTCTTCTCTCACCAAACCTTTTCACTCTTGATTCTACAAATTTACTCAGATTATTCTTACTTCCACAATACCTTTCCCAACTCCTTAATGTTCATCATTATGCTATCTGTTCATCTAAATCCTATTTCTATCCTTTAAAATACTATCTAGGTATGACACCCTCCACATCTTTGCTGAATTTTAACAACATTCATTTACTTTAAAGTTTATCTGCACATGAACATGTCATTTAACTTTTCATGTATTTGCTTTACTACCCACATACAGATGATAAAGGCAGGGCCCTCAACTGATATTATTTAGCACAGCAATTAGAAAGTCAAATTAATGACATTAATTAATTAATTCTGCCTGTTGAGGTAAAGCTCTTCAAAGCAATTTAATTCAGTAACTGGCAAGGACTGAGAGACAATGTAGAAACAATGAGACTAACGTAACAATTGAGGCTGCCAAAAAGATCACAATTTTAATACATACAAGGGTGCACTGTAAACCAAATTTTAAAGCTTTCTGAATGCAATCAGAAACAGTATTATTCTTTCTTGTGACTGACAGAATAGCGACACTAGTGACTGTCAAAATCAGCCACATTTCTTTTTAAGGTCAGGTTTTATTTAATTAATAGTAATTAAATAATTATTTATTTAATTAAACTGAATATAGACTACTTCATGTATACAAACCAGTTAAAAAAACTCACAGGTTATACTGCCAGTTATCTGTAACTAAGATATAAATTTAAACCGAATTTCTTTCATTTCTTTTGACTCCAAAATATGACTCTATAATAAAAAAGAAACTCAAATGATAAATACCTGTGTATCCTCTGATCACACCTTAGCACAATGAGAGGATCGATCATCAGGTCATTCTGAGTATACTTCTGTTGTCGTATAAACTTTATTGAAGGTTGAAGTGCATTAACTGTCATTACCCACAGCCTGATGAGGAAATATTTACATACTTTAAAACAGCTATATTGTAACTGAATACTGTGCTACCCAGTCCTTTCTAAGAAAGATACATTAAAAAAAAAATTAGAAAACACTGTGAATGAACTTAGAAAAATTAAAAATGATTGAAATCTTAACTATCATTATTCTCTAAAGCAAATAAAGACAAAACAGTAAACAAAGTATTTTTTAAAACTTTCACAGTTGTAATGGAATAATCATGGCATATAAAACAAAAATTTGAATTAAGACCTTTCATATATCATACTTGCTATATTGCCCTGGTAAGTCATTAATTCTCTGTGAACTGTTTCCTTGCCTTTAAAATATGAATAGAGGAACTTCCCTAGTGGCAAAATGGGTTAAAGCACAGCAATCCACAGCTACTGCAGCACAAGTTGGATTCCCAGTCAGGGAGGCGACCTACATGGCACAGCAGACCTCTCCTGACCCACTGTCTGCTCCCCTCAGCAGGGTAGATCAGTAGATTCACCTGTTCTGCTGTCTCTGGTGAATCCTCTCACTACTCACACCTCTGACCTATACCCCAGCTCTTCGATGCATAAATAATTAAATCTAAAAAATATATGAATAGAATAGCTATAAATGAAATACCGTAACAGCTCCATAATTTAAGCCACTGTTCATCTCAATATAAGTGCACATCCTGATAAGTGCATAACTGAAAAACCCAAAACCAGAGAAAATAACAGTGGTCACATATAAAGGTAGAACATGTGATTACTCAACAGCAGTTAGGGAAGCTGTGATTCATTTTGCAGAACTAAGTCTTCAAACTTCTGAAAGTAAAATTTAGTTATAATTCTACACTTAAGTTAAATATCAATCACATGTTAGAAAAACAAAAATATTTTCGTTTATGCAAGTATCAAAAAAAAAAAACTTTGTTGAACACCTTTTGCCAGGAAGCACCCTTTCATCATTCCAATTTTCATATCTCACTAAAAAGAGGTATGAAACCAAGAAACAGAAAACATGAACTCCAGCAAGGAAGAGAAACAAAAGTAATTCCAAAGTGACTTCAAAAAGCCAGCCTGGTGCTTTGTTTTGTAGAACTGACTAGGGGTTTCTATAATGCAGTCTATGACAAGAGACCCATTGAGTTAAGATCCACTATTTCCTAAACTTTGCTGTATGTTGGAATCACATGGGGAAATTTTTAAAAATACACTAATATATACACTCACAAAAATCCTGATTTAACTACCACAGGGTACAACTTGGGGGTATGAAGTTTTAAAAGCTCCACAAGTGATTTTTTTTTTTTAAGATTTATATATTTGTGCATACAGAACTGGGGTACAGGACAGAGGCTCAGGGGCGGTGAGAGGCTTCACCAGAGACAAACTGGGTAGCAGAACAGGCAGATCGACGAAGTACACTGCTGAGGGGAGCAGCGGGCGGTCAGGAGAGGTCTGCCACGCCATGTGGTCACCTCCGGGACAGGCGGGAATAGAACTCATGCAAAAGTGGCTTTAGCTTTTCAGTGCTGTGTTTTAACCCGCTGCACCTCCAGGGAGGGCCACCACAAGTGATTTT
This sequence comes from Condylura cristata, assembly GCF_000260355.1. Lineage (NCBI taxonomy): Eukaryota > Metazoa > Chordata > Mammalia > Eulipotyphla > Talpidae > Condylura > Condylura cristata. The sequence continues at coordinate 14,335,863 of NW_004567118.1, read as the reverse complement.
AATGTGCTGCATAATTTGAAGCCACTGCAATGATGCAACACACACTGGGCATCAAAATCACAATTAGCCAGAAGTGACAAATGACTATAAATGAGAACTCACTTTTAAAAAACTTTCTCGAGTTAGAAATATTTTAAAGTTCCTCTATTCAGATATTTCTTTCCTTGAAACTTAACACATCTTTAACTAGTAGTCTTTTTTTTTTTTAAGATTTATTGTTTATACATACAAGAACTAGGGTACAGGCCAGAGGTGCGGGGGTGGGACAGAGTAGGGAACGAAACAGGCAGATCGACTAAAATACGCCGCTGAAAGGAGCAGTGGGAGAGTTCTGCTGTGCCACATGTGCGTCGCTTCCCTGGCCAGGGGTAAAGCTCTTGCTGCAGTGGCTGTGGATAGCTCCATATTGCTCTAACCCCCTATGCCACCAGGGAGGCCCCTATTTAGTAGTTTTAAAAGGGGATTTATGTTGTCAAATATTCAACAAAATTTTTCAGAACTAACTTGAGATTATTGCATATAATCATTGCTTTATATTATCCATTACATGTAACAATATATTGTAATTACCTTCTAGGCATCACAGTGTTAAGAACCATCCAAAGCTTATTGACTGTTTGCAGTATTCTTCTTGGAACCCCAGAATTCAAAAGCTGGTTCATATTGGAGGTTAATACTTCTGCATATGGTATAAGTTCACTAGCAGAGAGTAGAGTCAAGTGTTCTAGAATCTGCATCACTTGTGTATAACTTACTGGGACAGCTGAAAATGCTAAAGGGAAAACTTAGCAGTCATAATCTAACTTCTAATAATGTTTACCAAATAGGAAGTAGTACTGCCCCCTCAGAATCTAGGCCAAATAAATCAAGACAACA
>NW_004567118.1:14249385-14334874 GCF_000260355.1 Condylura cristata | reverse complement strand
AAAGAAAACAACCCTTAACCCTAACCACAATTTTGGCACTATTCAAAAATAAAGACCTTAAGAAAAATTCATCTAAATGCAATTATTCCACAAAGAACAAAAATACGTGGCAATTCAGATTGATTTTTAAAATTGAATGAAATAAGAAAACACATTCAAGTACTGCTTTCAGTAGTAACATTTATTTACAAAATTCAAATTTCTTGATACTTTTGTCTGGGTAGTTTTCTTCATAAGATGATAAACACCCAGAAGATTGCTCTTAGTAATAAATATCTAAAACTGTCACCATCAGCAGACTATTTACTAAACATACCTGGCTACTGAACACTTGAAATGTAGCTAGTCCAAAAATAAGATGTGCTATTAAGTATAAAATATGTACCCAAAATGCAAAGGTAGAGCATGGATAAAAATGGCAAAACAGCTCATATTTTTTCATAATGATTACAAGATGAAATGATAATATATGCTGGATTAAGTAACATAATGGATAAAATTAAATTTGCTTGTTAATTTTTACTTTGTTAAGATAAACAGACTCTGAAACACTAGAAAGCTCAGAACATTTAAAATTGGGTACAGTGGATCTCATTCTATTTGTAATCCACCCTGCTGACCTAGAACATTACTCATTGTAGCACGTAAAAGCACGTAAATTGTTCTGTTCTATTACACAATAATATTCAGAAACAATTTAGAATCTTTCTAAAACCACACAACCTGTATAGTTTAACACAGGGCATTCAACAAAACAGATGTAAGTATGTCAAACAGATATGGTTAAAACTGCCTAAAGTCAAAGACAATTATTTTAAATATATGTGCCAAAAGATCATTATGTCTCTAAGACATGATTTTAAGATTTCAATGAGCCTGACATCTCCTTACATTTACATTAGTAATAAGGTAAAAGGAGCATCAAATTACTGTACCTTCTTGCAGCTGTTTAGGAGAGTGGCTCTTGGCATTATTAGTCAGGAGCATTCGCCTTAAAAGAGCATCAGTACCCGTGATTTCTTCCTCACATATCCAGTCATCCACAATGCATAAATGTGGGTAGTTTGTTGCAAGGAGACGTAGTAAAGCAGAATGCAATCCTTGAATATTTACAAAGAATCAACTAAATTTTTCATTCATAAATATCAAGTTCTTCCCTCTCCTTTTTATTTTCAGAAAATCAAGGGATTTTATATTTCTTGTGCATGTATAGCAGTCTGAAAACTTCTGTTCAGTAGTTCAGTCAAGGAATCTGTTTTTTAATGATCCCCAAGTGATTAGAGGGACAGGAAGCTTGGAACTGCTTTTATAGTAATTTTTCAAGCTCTCTTCCATCTTATCCCAACATAAAAGTCTCCCAGGTGGAAAAATCTGATGTAACAGTACTCTGAGAGTTTATAGGGGAGGAAAGGAAAAGAATATTTACTTGGGAAAGATCACATGATGGTTTGAAAAAGGTGTCCATCAGAATACTGAGTTATAGGCATATCAGGGAAGATATGTCCTCTCCACAAACTCAGTTGAGAATCATTTCTAAGATGAGTAAAATTAAAATTGCCGACTTTCAGTGTCTATGAAGCAAGTAAAAATAATAGGGTACATCTACATATACTGGCATGAAAAGATTTCCAAGTTTCAGTCTAAAAAGGGATAAAGAATAATATAATTCAATGGTTTTTTTGTACTTATTGGGTTCAATCATATGAAACTGCCATTTTGTAAGTCAAAAATAGTTGAATACTAGCAGTTACACTTGGGCTATTTGGGGTTAGGGATGTGGCCTGGGGCAGGGGATGAGGTGGTGTGTACAGGTAAAGAAAAAGGTATAAGGGAATTTCATTCTTGTCTTAATTTTTAGCATTGAGCTCATATTATAAACACCAGTAAAATTATAAATACCAGGAATTTTTTTTAATCATAAAATTTAGGAGTGAAAATACAAATACCTCCCAACTCCTGTTGTAGTCCTTGAGCCTGTCGAATAAGGAATTTGATCGGAATCTGATCCATTAAAGAAGAAGAATATGATTTGGGCTTTCTTTGCATGGCCGCTATCATCAAAGATAAAAAATAGAAAATAAAGTGTCAGAAACATTAGAAATCATAACTCAAATGGGAACAAAGACAATGCCAAATTACTTTCAGTTCCCTTCATCTGTGAATACAGCTTAGAAAGGGTAAAGAGTCATGATCAAAAGAGTTGATGCCCAGGAAGAACAAAAATATACCCAAGGATGAGATTTGGAAAATGGCAGGAACTGAAATTAGTAGGTAAAAAAGTCATAATGAGAGAAAGTCATCTGTATCAGTGTCCTACAGTTAAAAAAAAAAAAAAAGAAAGAAAGAAAACAACCCATTAAGTGAGGCAAAATTCTCCCAAATCTAATTAGGAAGATCCAAGGTGATTTTGAACAAATAGCTTAAAGCTCCACACTTCCAATAAGCTTAATTTAACTGCATATCGTAGTGGTGAATGACTTATTTTTTATAAAAGATTTATTTATTTATGCATACAGAGCTAAGGTATAGGCCAGAGGTGCAGGAGGATGAGAGGATTCACCAGACACAGAATGGGGAGCAGAACAGGTGGCTCTACTGAAATACACTGCTGAGGGAGCAGGTGAGAAAGGAGAGGTCTGCTGTGGTATGTGGGTTGTTAGCTCCCTGACCAGGGACTGAACTCAAGTCATACTGGTGCCAGTGCTGCAACTTAGCAGTAGGCTACCAGAGAGGCCATACAATGATAAGTTCTATGCTAAATCTAATCTTATGATAGTATAGGAAATAAATATGTTTGAGTGTGCAGTTCAATGATAATTGTACAGCAATTACACTTTTTTTTTTTTGGATTGCTTTTGAAGGGGTGGCTACTTTTCACATTAGTGGAAGGAAGACAAGGCAAGTCTAAAATTAAGCAAAAAAAAATTTCAGTTACATTTTCTTCAGATGTATCTCTTGATTTATACTTCACTAATAAGGTAAGAAAAATTGTTAGCATATAGGTAATTCTAAATCTCCTTCAACAGATGAATGTATCAATATGTGTTACTATCATACCACTGAGTATTATATTGCGAAAAAAGAATGAAAGGCAGCCATTTTCTACAAGAAGAGGACTCTAAGAAAATTAGGTGTAACATATAAAGCAAAACAATAAAAACAAATTGCTAGGGCCCTCCCTGGTGGCGCAGCGGGTTAAAGCACAGCACTAAGAAGCTAAAGCCACTTCCGCATGAGTTCAATTCCCGCCTGCTCCGGAGGTGACCACATGGCGAGGCAGACCTCTCCTGACCCGCCCGCTGCTCCCCTCAGCAGTGTACTTCGTCGATCTGCCTGTTCTGCACCCCACTCTGTCTCTGGTGAATCCTCTCACCCTCCGCATCTCTGGCCTGTACCCCAGCTCTATATGAATAAATAAATAAATTTTAAAAAAAAAAAAAAAAACAAATTGCTAGACATTCACAGCAGACAATCCAACAATGTAAAACAGTTCCAAAAACTGGCTGTCATAAATTAACACCCTGAGGGCTCTGAGGTTATGAGGAAGGTGGGAGGGAAAAGGAAAAGGGACACAGGAATGATGGTGAGAAAAAAGTCAGTGGCAGTGCCTTTGTGGATTATATACTGAATATTAAGTATTATGAATTCTAGCTTATACAGGTCCACTCTTGGTAAATAAAACACCTTTCACCCCCCAAAAGATTCTACATAAACATATAGAAGAGCAATCCAGTTATCTTAGTTTAGCCTGCTAAAAGGAAGACCTAATTTTAAGGGGTAGATATGGGTCCACACATACATTATTTATGCATCGCAGTGTATAATCCCAAGACGACAGAATGATGATGCCGGTGCTTTTAGACTACTTGACCTTATTTTTCTCATATAACAGTTTGGAAAGGAACATAAGCAAATAAAATGAACTATCACTAGAAACATTTTCCTATGCATAACTTACCTAAAGTCTTTGTGTTTGCTAGGAGAGCTTCCTCATAAGAGAGTATGTAGTAAAGCACCAATAGCTGTGCTGTGATACCAAAACGCTGATTAAGGCGGGCGGTGTCACCCTAGAGGTAATACAAACACTTTAAAACACCATTAAATTTTATGAATGCTTTTTGATAGGAGAAGTATTAAAAATAGGCTATTTGGTTTTGCTACACCCAAGCTCAGATAAAATAGAAAAATGCTGCTGTGTCTACATTAAACTCAAAAAGACAACATGAAGTTTAAATTAAATTTGAGATGACATGGAAGATAAAACACACATTTAGCAGTCTTTTTTAAGATAGGAAAAAAAGACTTCATCAACAATCCTAGCAGGCTTCTAAAACAAGCATATACGAGTCTAAAATATTACCTCATATTTGTATTAAAAAAAATAAAACAGTTATTGTACATTTAAATACATATGTGAAAAAAATGCAACTTTTTTTTTCCTTCTTACAAAAGATTTTCTTCAAATTCCCCATAAATGAATCTAGATATAGCTTAGGTTCCCAGGAAGTTATTCAAACCTGGGTTAAATATTTTGAAATGGCACACAGTTCTTTAAGAAACACATAATCTCCAGGAAACACTTTGGACTTTAAAATGTAGCTTTTAAAGGAATTCCTACAAAAGTGCCTATTTGACAAACTAATTGGAATACCATACTTTTAATCAGTGTAAGTGATTTAAAGAAATTTAACCCCACTTTAAATTCAGAACCACCCAAAAGTCCTCTAGCAGTCAAGAGGAACATATAGAATAAGTTAGAAGAATAAGCCAAAAGAAAAAAATAATAAATGTAAAAGAACCACTATTTTACCCCAGTAACTCCTTGGAAAATATTGAGTATCTCCTGTTCTGTGACTGGCTGATTTGTGGCTTCTGGATTAGATTTAGAAGCAGGAGTAAGTATAGAATTTATGTACACATCAATCAGAGGAAGTAATTGAGGATGGAGTGGAGTGGAGGTTTCACATAGTTGTCTATAAATCCAGTCCTAAAAATGAATGATAAAGGCACTAAATCAATGACAGCAATTACAAAAAGTAGGGGATATTTAAACAGTACAAACAGAACATCCCTCGCGGCATAAGAATTAAGGCCAGCACTATCAAGCTATCACCACTACAGCCTGAGTTCGATCCTGGCCAAGGAGCTGACCCACATGTAACAGCAGACCTTTCCTGTCTCATCCACATCCCTCAGCAGTCTATTCCAGTGGATCCACCTGCTCTGCTCCCCACCCTATCTCTGGTGAATCCTCTCATCCACTGCACCTCTGGTAGGCACCCTAGTTCTAAGCATGTATAAATAAATAAATAAACAAATATTTAAAAAGCAGTTTTACATGACTTATGAATCAGTGAAACTCTATTAACTTTGAGCAGTTATGAGTAATAGACCCAATTTTACAATTGTCTTTGACTTAAAATAATGAACTATCTTTGTACCCTAAACAAGAAATTGTCCAATAGAAGAGAAATATAAAATGATGAGAAACTTGACTATGAATTTTTAATACATTGGTTTGTAAATAGCTAAAAAATATTTTAAGTCCCTATTACATCTGTTTTTGTAGCATCCTATGGGTTGCTATAGAAAACCCCACAACAGAGAAATTTAAGGAGAGGGACATTTTTTTATGACAGACTCAAATTTAAAAAAAGTAACTTTGCAGTATGAAGGTGTCTCAAAAAATTAAAAATGTATCTGCCATACAACCCAGACATTCCATTCCTACATCTCGACCAAAAACATTAAATTGGGGCCCTCTCTAGGGGTGCAGCGGGTTAGGATGCAGCATGGCAAGTTAGTCACAACCACTTTAGTGGTTGAGTTCAATTCTCAGCCCTGGAGGTGACCCACATGGCACAACAGACTCTTGTCTCTCCTGCTGCTCCCCTCAACAGTGTACTTCATTGATCTGCCTATTCTGCTTCCCACTCTATCTCTGTAAAGCCTCTCACTGCCCCTGCAACTCTGGCTTATACCCCAGTTCTGTATGCATAAAAAATAAATCTTTTTAAAAAAATGGGTTCTTAGCCCATTCTAAATTAAAAAAAAAAAAAAAACACAACATTAAAGGGATATGCAGCCAAGCTATAGAAAACTTAACTGCCTCAAAACTGATGTATGGATTAGCAATGATATACATATACAATGAAAACAACTCATTTATTAAACAAAAAAGATAAACTTGTCATTTTCAACAACATGGATGGAATTGGAGGTAATCATGCTAAACAAAAAATGAGGAAAGGAAAAAGACAAATACCGGATGGTCTTTCTTATATGTGGAATATAGAGAAACAAAAAAAAAGGGTCAGATAAAATCAAACCAATAGCAAATCCCAGAAATCTGACTGCAGAATTGAGGCTACCAGAATGGGAAGGAGAGGGGAAAGAGAAACATCTGGAGGGGACATAATGAACTATGTGGAAAACTATGGGTGCCTTCACGTGGCTGTAATGTCTAAAATACACCTGAAGGGTATGATCTTATACCTCAAAGCCATGCACAGTGCTATCACCTCAATAAAAATTAAGAAAAAATTGTGTATACATTGTACACAATGTAATGTGCACAATGGAATAATACTCAGCTATATGACATCTTGCCCTTTGTGCAACACAGATGGAACTGGACAAAAGTAAAAGGGATTTTGCCAAGCAAAATAAGTCAAAAGGACAAAGACAAATGCTTTGCTCACATTTGGATTTAAAGAAACAGACAAAACTAAACCAAAACAATCCCCAGAAATAGGACTACAGAACTGAGGAGGCCAGAGGGCTGGGGAGTGGGACAGTGGGAGAGAGGTGAAGGGGAACCCAACAGACTATGACAGAGGATTTACTGCTGCTTTGGTGGATGCAGTATAATAACACACATCTGAAGAGGTGTGAAACTATAACCCTAAATCATATGCTTTTGTAAACCATTGTCTGCAGCCACTGCACACAAGTTCAACCAACCCCTGGCCAGACAGGAGACCCATATGGAGCAGCAGACGCTAGATCTCTCCTGTCTTGCCCACTGCTCCCCTCAGCAGGGTACTTCAGTCAACCCTCCTGTTCTGCTCCCCACTTTGTCTCTGTTGAATCTTCTCACCCCCTCACGTCTGGCCTGAACCCCAATTCTTGTATGCATAAATAGATAAATCTTTAAAAAAAAAAAACATAATAAATACAACTGGGGGGTGAGGGGATAAAAACAAGCAAATAAAACTACACAGAAAGCATTAACTTGGGTTGCAGATCAAAATAAAAATGTAAATTCATACCTTTATTGACACTTTGTGCTTGGTAAAGGAACGACTCCTGAGAAGTTGGTAAATACAATGAATAGGCAAAAATCCAGTAATGTTGGCACTCAGGTTGCTGGTGACAGGGACCCGAACTGCATGAGCTGTGACGACCTAGAAAGGAAAAAGAGAATACATATAATAGAAACAAATAAAATTATTTGCTTATGTAAATATAAAGCTATTCTGAAAGAGGGAGGATTAGCAAGTACAATACTAATATTTAATACAATGTGACATAGAACAATAATTGATAAAAACCAATTATGAGACGTTTCAATTATTTTTGAATGAGGAGGTAGCACCTATTAAGAGCTTTGTAAAGTTCTTTAATTTTCTGATTTGATTTTTTCAGGTTTATTTATGCTTACAGAATTGGGGGTACAGGCCAGAGGTGTGGTGGGTAAGAGGATTCACCAGAGACAGAGCGAGGAACAGAACAGGAGGGTTGACTGAAGTACCCTGCTGAGGGGAGCAGTGGGCAAGACAGGAGAGATCTAGCTGTGGGAAGAGCAGGCCGGACAGGAGAGGTCTGCCATGCCATGTGGTCACCTCCCAGGGCAGGGATCAAACTCATGCTGAAGTGGCATTAGCTTCCCTGCACCACCAAGGAGGACGTAAAAGTGTACTTTTAATGGGATTATTCTTTAATGAAGTTTCAATGAATAAATTAGCATTAAAAACTGAAAAGCGGCCCTCCCTGGTGGTGCAGCGGGTTAAAGCACAGCACTGAGAATCTGAAGCCATTTCCACATGAGTTCGATCCCCGCCTGCCCTGGAGGAGACCACATGGTGGGGCAGACCTCTCCTGACCCGCCCGCTGCTCCCCTCAGCAGTGTACTTCGTTGATCTGCCTGTTCTGTTCTCTACTCTGTCTCTGGTGAAGCCTCTCGCCGCCCCGAGCCTCTGGCCTGTACCCCAGTTCTGTATGCACAAATAAATAAATCTTAAAAAAAAAAACAAAAAAAAACCTGAAAAGCAGGGCCTCCCTGGTGGTACAAGAGGTTAATGTCAGCACTATGAAGGTATCTGCAGTCCTTGCATTGCAAGTTTGATCCCAAGCCAGGGAGCTAACCCACATGGCACAACAAACCTCTGTTGTTTTGCCTACTGCTCCCCTCAACAGTGTATGTCAGTCATCTGCCTGTTCAGCACCCCCACTCTGTCTCTGATGAATGCTCTCACCACCCCCCACCTGTGGCCTAAACCCCAGCTCTTCATGAATAAACAAATCTTTAAAAAAGTAAATCAGGTGCAGCGGGTTAAAGCACAGCATCGAGAATCTAAAGCCGCTTCCGCATGAATTCGATTCCCACCTGCCCAGGAGGTGACCACATGGCGTGGCAGACCTCTCCTGACCCGCGTGGCAGACCTCTCCTGACCCGCCCGCTGCTCCCCTCAGCAGTATACTTCGTCGATCTGCCTGTTCTGTTCCCCCCTCTGTCTCTGGTGAAGCCTCTCACCGCCCCTGAGCCTCTGGCCTGTACCCCAGTTCTGTATGCACAAATAAATATATCTTTTTAAAAAAAAAAAAAGTAAATCAACTGAAAAACAGTAGAAAAATACTCTCTTAAACTGAAATATACAATTTCTTCCCAAAGAAAGCTAAAAAAGAAAAAAAAAGGTACTAAAAATAATTAGAAATACCTGCTCGGTAAAAATTTCCTGTGTGAAGATAGTCTTCATTCTACTCAAGGAGCTTGGCTTAATTACAATCTAAAACAATCAAAAGAATTCCAAAAGCATTAGAAAATATAATACATGAAGTACAATCTTCTCTGGTAAATTATTTAAAATATCTGCTTGAAATTAATGTTCAAATACTCTTAGGACAGAAGTAATTTCTTAACTTCACATTAAAGTGAGTTTTTCTGCAGAAACTGAACCAATATATAAAAATACTTAAATACCGTTATTGGCATGTCAAATAAGTGGGAAAAGTTAGATTATTCTATAAATGGAGGTGGGACAGATACATTTCTGGGGAATATATAAACATTTATACACATGACAACAAACCCAAAATAAACCCAAAATGTATTAAAGATTTAAATGCAAAACATAAAAACACAAATAAACTACAAGGAAACACTGATGATTATTTCTATAAACCTTAGGAAAGAAAAACATTTTTAAGCAAAAATAGCAAAGAAAGAATCACAAAATATTTTGTTACATTTAATGTTTTTTAAAGATTTATTTACTTTTGCATGCAGAACTGGGTTATAGGCCAGAGGTGCAGGGGTAGTGAGAGGATTCACCAGAGAAGAGTTGGGAGCAGGACAGGCAGATTGATGAAGTACACTGCTGAGGAGGGCAGTGGGTGAGACAGGAGAGTCTGCTATGTCATCTGGGTCAGGATCTCCCTGACTGGGGATCGAGCTCATGTAAAAGCAGTTCTGGCTAGCTTTGTAGTGCTGTGCTTTAACCCACTGTACCACCAGGGCGGGCCCACATTTAATATTTATTATTTAAAAATATAATAAATATATTTTATATTTAAAAATATAATAAATAAAATATTAACTACTCTAAAAAATAATTGCCACATGGCAAAAATGACTGGGAGAAATCAATCACAACATAGCATATTTCTTCACTTTTAAAAAAACCAAGGATTAAAAGATATCACTGATTTAATAGCTTTTCAAGAAAAAAGTTGGGGTGGAAATTCTACCATATTAACATCACACACCAAGTATTTAAATGAATCCCAATTTCAACATAAGGTAAAATGTAATACAATATATAAGGCACAATGGCATATCTAGGATACATAAAAGCAAAGGAAAAATAAAAATCCACATAGAAAAACTTTTGTCTTCCAAAAGGAAATCAGTCAAAACACATGGCTTTTAAAAACTACCCCCCAAAAAGTTATGAACTAAAATTATAAAAAAATATTAAAAATTAAGACTACAGTTTTACTAGTGGTCAAAAAAATGAAGCATAAGTGAGAACAGCTTTTGTCAACTAAATTTGCAAAGATTAAAACAGATGGCAGGGTCTCTCTGGTGGCACACGGGGTTAAGTCTCAGCACTATGAATCCAAAGCCACATGGTATAGCAGACCTCTTTTGTCTCACCCACTGCTCCCCTTAGCAGTGTATTTTAGTACATCTGCCTGTTCTGCTCTGATGAATCAATCCTCTCACCCCCTGCACCTCTGACCTGTACCCTAATTGTTCTACACAAAAATAAATAAGTCTTTACGGGAAAAAATATATATAAGAGGACAATTACCTTCATCCCCAAAGTGGAACAGACCAAGTCAATGATAGCACTAAGTTGATTACTGTGGAAGTACATAGCAACCAATAATAACATCTCCCCAAAAGAAGCAGAGACGCCAGAAGTACTAGGGAAACAAAAAAGGAAATATGAGTTTCTGAAGAGAGGATTAAAAAATTTTAATTAACTGAAACAAATGAAGTTATCTTACCTCTCAAAATAAGCTTCTTCCTTTATCATCCAACTCAGCCAAACTACCATTAGCTGCTCCTGTTCAGGTGTACTATATAAAACACACCAGAATATCACTTGTTGAAATCAGATATACTAACATAAGTATAATAAAGCATTCTGGAAATATTTTTACTAAAAATTACTTAATTCTTCCGTTTTTGAAAATCAATTCAAATTGCTCATTCTCAGTCATACCACTAATAAAAAAAGGACAATGTTACATAGTACAAAGACTACAGCTGTTATAGCATGCCAGGACTGAGTGGGAATCCCATATCTGCTCATTACTGGTAGAATAACCTTGAAGAAGAAATATGAATAATGTCTCTGAACTTTAATCCTCCTAATATACAGATAAAAATACCCATTTTACGCCCTCCTGTAACTCCAATCTATATCACAGGAATTTTTCTTAAAAGGCAAAATGCATAGGATGGTGATGAGGAGTAGCAACACAAAATACTGGAATCTAGAGTGTATATCAATGAACGGTAAGTGACTTGAGAAAGCAGAACATTAAATTGGAGGAGGGAAAACCAGTCTACTTTATCCCACAGAATCTCCAAATGGAGAACCACTCTTCTGGAGGGAAAGTGAAGACAGACTAACTTTAAAAAACTGACAATCGGCCCTCCCTGGTGGCGCAGCGGGTTAAAGCACAGCAGTGAGAATCTGAAGCCACTTCCGCATGAGTTCAATTCCCGCCTGCAGCCTGCCCCGGAGGAGACCACATGGCGAGCCAGACCTCTCCTGACCCGCCCGCTGCTTCCCTCAGCAGTGTACTTCGTCAATCTGCCTGTTCTGCTCCCCACTCTATCTCTGGTGAAGCCTCTCACCGCCCCTGAGCCTCTGGCCTGTACCCCAGTTCTGTATGCACAAATAAATAAATAAATAAATCTTAAAAAAAAAAAAACAAAAAACTGACAATCTAGGTAAGTGGTCATGTGCAGGATGAAATGACACCGAAGAATATTTGAACAACGAAGAAAACAGACACATTCACACCAAGGCTTGTCATCCAGAAATTTCAAAACCCCAGGGACAAAAACTAATTCTCCAAGCTTCTATAATTAAAAGCAAACAGGTCACACAGAAGATCAGCAACCAGAATGTTATCAAACTTCTTAGCAGCAACATTGGAAGTTAGAAGCCTTTCAAAATTCTCAAAAGAAATTTAATTCCAGCTTAGAAATCTAACAAAGTAATCACCTACCACATGATTGGATTCTCAGTAGTGTAAAACAGACAAATATATTAATATTAATATAATTAATTAAACTATATATTGCAAAATGATAACTATACTGAGAAAAAGGAAAGGTGATAATGTAAAAATGGACAAAAGAGAATTCTTCATTTTTCATAGTGGGAAGTCAATAATACTGAAAATTGAAAAATCAAGATTTAGCAAATACAAACATGTTATTAAAAGATGTGGTTGGCAAAAACCAAAGGGATCAGCTAAGAGAACTGCAAGGGAAAGAACAATAGTGAGGAGAGAGCAACGACTGCCATTTGCCTTGACAAATCTTAAAGAAGCCTTGGTGTGAATGTGTCTGTTTTCTTAAAGAACTGAATATTTTAAGCAATATGTGCATATTCACATGACAATCTAACAAAATTATAAAAATGACTGGCACACAGGGCCATCCCTGGTGGCACAGGAGTTGAAGCTTCAATGCAGCTATTGCAGCATGAGTTCAATCCCCAGCCAAGGAATTGACCTACATAGCACAGCAGAACTCTTGTCTCACCTGCTGCCCCCTCAGCAGTGTATTTCATTAGATCTGCCTGTTCTGCTCCCTACTCTGTCTCTGGTAAATCTCACTCTCCACACCTCTGGCCAACACACCAGTTCTTGTATGCTTAATAAAAAGTAAAGCTAAGCCATTCCAGGTGGCCAGTGGGTTGATCACAGCACAGCAAACAAGCTGGCTGCTCCAGTGCGAGTTTGATCCTTGCCCAGGAGGTGAACCACGTGGCGTGGCAGACCTCTCCTGACCTACCGCCTGCTCCCCTCAGCAATGCACTTCATCAATCTGCCTGTTCTGCTCCCCACTCTGACTCTGGTGAATCCTCTCTCTGCCCCTGCACCTCTGGCCTGCACCCCAGTTCTATATACATAAATCTTTTTAAAAAAATGTAAATTAAAAAAAGATTTGTATACAGTGAATGATACTACCATCCTTTTACTAAAAGGAAGAACCACTATCAATACCTAGGAGTAAACTCCTAATAAATATTATATATGCATTTTAATAAAAGTAGAACTTGAGAAAACAGAACCACTAATGTAAATAGGTACCTGACAAGTGTAGAAAAGGCCAAGAGCATACAAAAGGAAAGTGAAACAAAGCGAACCCCAGCTGGAGTAGCAGGAGGACGGCTTGTCATCAACTGCAGTAATTGTTCAGCTTCTTCTTCAGTTGGTCTAAAAGTGGAAGACATTATTAGGCTTTTTTAAAGCATTTAAGCATTTTTTTAGTGGGGGAAGGAAGGTAAAGGGACTTCCAAACAGTTTAAACCTTTCAGATACCAATTTTGAGCTTTGTAGAAATACTTCACTATTTATAAAATTTTTAAGAACTTAAGTTGTCAAGAGCAAAACTATTAAGTTACCAACTAAAGGTGTCCCTGAGAAACAAAGCAGGTAGTCTTCACTTTACACAGCTGCATGCAACTGAACATAATCAGGCAAGCTGAAACTGTGCAACACTTGATGTTAATCCTCAGGGGAAACTACAATTGTTCCACAAACCTTTAGCATTTCTTTTTTTGTCAAAACATTAAAAACTGATAGGTATAATGCATAGGAATGTAAAGGTAGAGTGACTACCTTTAAGTAGTGACTAAGAAACCTTAGGCTAAATAATTTTAAAAATTCATGATCTCAGTTGAAAAAAGAAACATTACTACCTACCAAAATTGATGGATTCAACCCATTTAAGAAGGAAGCCTTAGGTAGGGTCTCCCTGCAGCCTCTGCAGCATGAGTTCAATCCCTGGCCAGGGAGCTGACCCAACGGCGAAGCAGACCTCTCCTGTCTTGCCCACTGCTCCCCTCAGAAGTGTATTTCAGTCCATCTGCCTATTCTGTTCCCCACTGTGTCTCTGGTGAATCCTCTCACCTCCTGCACTTCTGGCCTACACACCAGCTCTTATATGCATAAATAAATAAAAACTAAAAAAGGGTGCCATCCTGGATGTTGCAAAGGGTTAAGTCGCAGCACTGCAAAGCTAGCCCCAGCTGCTTCAGTGCGCGTTCCATCCCCACCCCATAGGTGACCCACATGGTTCGGCAGACCTCTCCTGTCTTGCCCATTGCTCCCCTCAGTAGTACACTTCTTTGATCTGCCTGTTCTGCTCCCCACTCTGTTTCTGGTGAATCCTCTCACCGCCCCTGCATCTCTGGCCTGTACTCCCAGTTCTATATGCATAAATTAATAAAATATTTATTAAAAAAAAAAAAAAGAAGGAAGCCTTAGGACTTTATTCTTGATCTATACCTGCCCACTACCTTAGTCCAAGAGAAAGCCCAATCCTCTGAATGTATAAAAAGTGGCTTCTGGATGTACACAATCACACTTTCTTGGGATTAGAAATAAGAAAGTAAAGTGGTAAAAGGATAAAATATCAAAGTTTGAATACTTGAGTCCAGCGATCCCCATCAAAGCACAGTACAGACGTAAGAGTGCACTGGCTTTCACAACATGCTCTTCTTTCAGCCCCGAATACACAGAAACAGTGGGCTCCATCTCCACATCAGCTTCTTCCACAATGCGGGTACTTCTTACTGTGGGGAGTATGCCCATCAATTCCAGAAGAAGCTGCCTTCTCATTTGCCAAAGGACAGAACTACTAGTTTCTCTTTTCCTCTGTAAGAAATATGGACCACAAAGAGAAGAAAGCATGGAACACTTACAAAGTTAAAAGGATGCGCAAATAAAGCTGTCCAGCTTAACAATTGAAGTTGACTTTTTTGAGAAGGTTGTTACAACTGCAGAATCATATTTTAACTTATCAAGCAAACTCAAAATTCACTGCTTCATTTAAAGAATATTCTGCTCACTCTAATTTGGATTGATGGTAAAGAAATACTAAATAAAAATTAATTTATATGTGGCATAGTACAAAGTGCTCCGACTTGAGAGACAGAAGATTTGGTTTTAAATGAAAGCCCTACTAACTATGTAGGTATATTAATGTCTCTGAGTCCCAATTTTCATGACAAGTAAATGAATATCTTATTAAAAATATTTAAATTGTTAGCTGTTGTAACTAAGAGTTTTATAAGTCTATCAGCCTCATAGTCCTTCAAGCAAGGAAAATCTCATTAACAACATGGCAGGACCTAACATATAGCTAGCACTCAATATGAATGAATGAAAAAAAGATAATGCATCTGAATGCAATTCTAAACCATAAAGTACTAGGTAAATATTAATTACTATTTTCAGAGTATTTTCTAGTAAAATATGGTCAACCAGCCTTAACAGTAATATTAGACTCACTTAAGTTTACTGAACCCAAAGGACAATTTCAAATAAGATGAGCAAACCAAATATTTACTTATAAGCACAGTATTTGACATACAGAAGACAAACAATAAATATTAATTTCCTTGTAAAAAGTAAAGCTTATAATTAGTTTCAAATAGACTAGAAATAAGGAAGAACTTAGGTAAGGATGGGGAGTTAGCAGCATAAAAAAAAGTAAAGCTAAAAAAATTTTAAATTACAAAAAATAAATAAGGCTGAAGGATCTAAGCAGTATACATACTACTCTCTAGTTCAATGACTTCAACAAGTTATAAACCAGTCTGTATTTGTTCACACAGGAACTGAAATGTTTTATGAGAAAGTAAAATATTTTGCATGTTAAACACTATTCCTGGATTACCTCTATGTTCACCATCACCTGTAATAAGGGAAATGCAAATCAAAATCACAATGAGAATCCCCCTTACACCAGTGAGAATGGCACATATTAAAGAAAAAAGCAACAAGAAATGGTGGCGAGGGTGTAGAGAAAAAGGAGCTCTCCTATATTGCTGGTAGGAATGCAAACTGGTACAAAATTTTCTCAAACTTCTAAAAATGGAGATTCCACATGCCATATGATAGAGCAATTCCATTTAAAGGTATCTACCCAGAGGACACAAAAACAATAATTCAAAGGGACACATGCACCCCTATGTTTATTGCAGCCTATTTACAATAGGGAAGATGCCCAAAAAATAGATGCACAAAAAATAGATGACTGGATCAAGAAGATGTGGTGTATACACAAATACACACACACACAGAGGAATAATACTCAACAATCAAAAATGATAAACTCGTGCCATTTGCAGCAACATGGATGGAATTGGAAAAGATCATGCTTAGTGAAATAAGCCAGAAAAAAAAAAAAAGAAAAATACTGGCTGGTTTCACTCATATCAGGAGTGTAAGGGATTAGGGAAAACAGATAGATATAGATAAATATAAACTGTAATAAAGTAAAAAAGAACATCAACTGGCCCTCCCTGGTGGCGCAGCGGGTTAAAGCACAGCACTGAGAAGCTAAAGCCACTTCCGCATGAGTTCGATTCCCGCCTGCTCCGGAGGTGACCACATGGCGTGGCAGACCTCTCCTGACCCGCCCGCTGCTCCCCTCAGCAGTGTACTTCGTCGATCTGCCTGTTCTGCTCCCTGCTCTGTCTCTAGTGAATCCTCTCGCCACCCCTGAGCCTCTGGCCTGTATCCCAGTTCTGTATGAACAAATAAATAAATCTAAAAAAAAAAAAAAGAACATCAACTAACAATAATAAACCAGATATTCTATGGGGATATTCTATGGGGAGAGAGGAAACAAGATCATAATGGGAAGGGCACATGGGACTATGGTGATGGCATATGGGTAAGTCTTGGTGGGAAGTCCATGGGGGTTACAACTGAGATGAAACAATGTACAAAATGAAGAATAATGTAAAAATATATATTTATTTTAAAAAATTATTGCTGGAGCCTCCCTGGAGGTTCAAGAGGTTAAATCGCAGCACTATGAAGTTATCCATAGCCACAGAAGCACAAGTTCAACCAACAGCAAGGGAGGTGACCTATATGGCACAGCAGACCTCTCCTAACCCATACAATGCTCCCCTTAGCAGTGTATTTCAGTAGATCTGCCAGTTCCTCTCCCCACTTTGTCTCTGGTGAATCCTCTCACCCCCTGCACCTCTGGCCTGTACCCCAGTTCTTGTATGCATAAGTTAATAAATCCTTTAAAAATATAATAAAAATTAAAACTATTGCAAAAAGTAGTATATTTCATCAACACATGAATAATTTTTTTTAAAAAATTCCATACAATGAAGTATTATTCAATCTTAAAAAAGGGGAAGAAATTATAATATATACTACACTTGAGAATTTTATCTAGTGGCATCATTCTAAAAGCATTTCATTCTCTTTAATTGTCAGAATATCCTGATCCTCAGCCTATACAGATATTTATCCCTCACCTGCTGTCCATTTCGGATAAAAGTTCCAAACCAAGTCCGGACTTTTGCATTGGTTCCAAGAAGCAAACCACTAACAAAACAAACCAAGTCACTCACTCCATCTTCACAAGCTTCATTTTTAGTATGATCCAATGTCAAAGCTACTCCAAGACCTGGCAAGTGACATTCTTCTACCTATCACAACAAAGAAAACAAATTGAACCCAGTATCACAAGGAAAAAAGCCAGGATGTTTCCAAAGCATCTCAAGTTCAAAGAGACATTTCACAAAACATAACATCCCCGAGAAAAGGTATAGTTCAGTTAACTATATTAACTGGAATTCTCAATATCTATAAGATTCTAAGACTATCTTTATATAAAAGTTCCTGATTCTAACATAAAGACTTGTTTCAGAAAAACAGTATCTCTTACCACCATGCCTCGGACTTTGAGGGCCTGAGAAGGATTCATTTTACATAAGAAGCGTAAGGCATCTGTCCTGCGCCTTCCTCCAAGACTTTCTTCATCTTGTCGTTCTCCATTTTTTATAAGGCCCCTACAAACTAAATATTTAAGAGCCTCTTTAACTTTTATAAGTAAGAATTAGAAACAATTTTTTTTTCAGTCTTGAAAAGTCAATCATTTATACAGACTAGACACTACAAAAGAAAAGGATCAGGAAACTTGAAAGTACACCAATTGACTATGGTAAAGAAAGAAAACGCAGCTTAGGGACAATATCAAGTAGGCAAACATACATGTTATGACAGTTTCAGAAAAAAAAAGGGAACAGAAAACAAAACAAATTTGAAGAAATGTTTTCAAATTTAGTGAAAACCATAAACCCAGAAGCTCACTCAATTTCAAGCAAGATAAGAAAATTATAAAAGACATAACCAACTTAATTAAATTTCAACCAATGATAAAGGGAAAATCTTAAAAGTAGCCAGAGGAAAAAGAAACATGTAAAGAAGAACATAAATTTACTGCAGATAATGACGTTTTTAAAGGGCTAAAAGAAAATGTCAACCTAAATCTTTATACTCAGTGAAAGTATCTTTCAAAACTGAAAAAAGAAAGTTTTGTTATTTTTTTTTCACCAGAGATAAAGAGCTGGGAAAATTTGTTGCCAGAAAACCTGAAGTACCAGAGGCACTGAAAAGAAACTATGAAGGTAAAGAGATATTGTATCAGCTGGAAATGTGGAACTACAAAAAGGAATGAAGAGCACCAAAAATAGTAAACATGTGGATAAAGAAAACGTATTTTTCCTCATATTTATGAGGTCTTTAAAATATAATTAGTTAGGCCCTCCCTGGTGGCGCAGCGGGTTAAAGCACAGCACTGAGAAGCTACTACAGCCACTTCCGCATGAGTTCGATTCCCGCCTGCCCCGGAGGTGACCACATGGCGTGGCAGACCTCTCCTGACCCGCCCGCTGCTCCCCTCAGCAGTGTACTTCGTAGATCTGCCTGTTCTGCTCCCCACTCTGTCTCTGGTGAAGCCTCTCACCGCCCCTGAGCCTCTGGCCTGTACCCCAGTTCTGTATGTACAAATAAATAAATCTTTAAAAAATATATATATATATATATATATAATTAGTTGGTGAAAGTAAATGTAGTTACAATGTACTCTGAGGTTTATAAGACATGCAGAAATAAAATCCATGACATCAGTGGCACAGGAGGAAGAAAGAGAGGCATATTACATATATATGTCTTCTTTGCTCTGACACAGGGAATATTATCTTCTAGATCTTCAGTATTTTTTTCTGTCCTATTTATAGCACTGATGACTAACAGCTAAGAAAAATTTTCCTACATACTCACCATACTTAAATAAGTGACCTGAAAACATCTTTGAAATCTCTGAACTCAGAATTTTTATGTTAATCACTACTAAACTTTCAAAAGAGAAAAATCAATAAATGTTTCTTCCTAGCTCAAAAAATAAATCCTATGGGTCTCCCTGGTGGCATAGGGGCTAAGACTCAGTGCTATTATTCTATCACCACTGAGGCCCAAGCTCAATCCCCACAGAGGGATATAACCCACATACCGTGCAGCAGACTTCTCCTGTCTCTGCTGCTGCTCCCCTCAGCAGTGTATTTCAGTAGATCTGTTTGTTCTGCTCCCAAATCTGTCTCTGGTGAATCCTTTCACCTCTCACACTTCTGGCTGACAGCCCAGTTAATATAAGCATAAATAAATATATTAAGTCCTCTACATGCCTAAGCAAATCTCTTCAATATCCCACTTTAAAATCTATTTACCTTCATTGAAACTATCAGGGACATTGGCCACCAACAGACACAAGAACCAAGCACCATTTCTAACATGTAGCAATGCTTCAGCTACATCAACTATTGGAAGCAGGGAAGGCAGCTCTAAAAGAAAACAAAATTAATGTTACTACTAAGGATTAGTATTAGTTTGTACTATACATTAAATGTCTTTTGCATTTCAGTAAGGTCATCTTAAAGCAATCAAGGCATTTTCTTTTCACAATCTAGAGCTGAACTGTCCAGAAGTGTAGCCACATGTGGCTACTTAAACCTAAATTAATTAAAAGCAAATAATATTTACATAGATCAGCTCCTCTAAATAGCTACATTTCAAGTAAACCATAACTACATGCGATTAGTGGTGACTCTACTGGATAAGTACCATACCAAACCCTGCAACTGCTCCAGTGAACAATACTGGTCTGGGGTCATTTTCATGAAAAGCTTTTCATTTTAATGTCTTCTATCTTTTAATTCTGATCGTACATATTTCTTACAAAGAATCTGGAAAATGCAAAAAGTTGCAAAGAATAAAAATAAAGTCAGCTCTAATTCCATGAATCAGTAAATAATTTGAAATGTTTTATTTTAATCCATCTATGGGATTGTTTAAACTCAACAACGTTTGAGTTACAGTCTACTTACCATTTTGCCCTTTGCATTTTTCTTAACATTGTGAATATTTTCTAAAGTCATTAAATTTCTTCAAATATACCATTTTAATTGCATAATGTGCATATTATTATTAATATTAGTTACACTATGGAAATAATATAAGTGATTTAAGCATGAGCTGCTACTAGTCATTTTTGAGTCGACCATATTTAAAGTACTTGTTTGCTGACCCTTAAAATAACACAACATTCCAGTTAAGAAGTTACACCATATCATTTAACAAAAAGTATCTCTCAAATGTATCTTAGCATTCATTATAATACCTGCTTGTAAAATACAAAGTACATCTGCAGCTTCCTCTAAATAGACTGGACTCTCAAATAGCTCAGATGACTTGAAAAAAAATTCTCCATTGGACTCAGACACCTTTAAATAAAACAAAAAAGGAATGACAAATTCTATTACTTTTAGGTAATGAAATAAATCCAACTTTTAAAATATTTTCATAAGCTTCCAGGCCATATCTCTTAGCATGTCACTAATATACTGCAGCATAACATGCTATGTTCAATAGATAGGAACAAATGTAACCATAAAATAGTCACATCAATTATTATTAAAACATAGTAGTACAGGGCCCTCCCTGGTGTGCAGCAGATTAAAGCACAGCTATGAAGCTGTCCACAGCTACTTCAGCACTAGTTCCATTCCCAGCCAGAGAGGTGACCCACATTGTGCAGCAGACCTCTCCTGACCCTCCCACTGCTCCCCTCAGTAGTTGATCTGCCTATTCTGCTCCCCACTCTGTCTCTGGTAAATCCTCTTACCACTCCTGTACCTCTAGCCTGTACCCCAGTTCTGGATACAAAAATAGATAAATCTTTAAAAAAAAAAAAAAAGACTTAGCAGCATATACTCCAATGATTTACTTTTACTATATAAATATTTGGAAACATCTAGATTTAAAGATAAGCCCAAAATCATGTAGAAATGAAGTATTCAAAAGTAAAAAGCAAAAAAAGCCTGATAAACTTAATGCAGTATAACAAGTATCACTCATATTCAATTCTGAATTAACTGTGGGAAAAACAAAAAATAAAAATTTAGGTCAACAAAAGTACCTACTAACATTTTTAAATATGTCCTACAGTAGTTCTTTTTTTTTTTTTTAAAGATTTACTTATATATGCATACAAGAACTGGGGTATAGGCCATAAGTGGGGAGTGGGTAAGAGGATTCACCAGAGACAGAGTGGGAGAGCAGAATAGGAAGATCTACAGAAATACACTGCTGAGAGGAGCAGTAGGCAAAGCAGAAGAGGTCTACTGTACCATGTGGGTCAGCTCCCTGACCAACTGGGGGTCAAACTTGCGCGGAAGTGCCTGGTGATAGCTTGACAGCGCTGTCTTTAACCCCTGCCACCAAGGAGATCCCCCTACAGTAGTTTTAGCACATTTCCCATATGATAAAGAATGCCAAACTGAGAAAACTGAAAACTCTCAGAGAAGGTCAATTTTTTAATTATAGACATCAAGTAAAGTATTAAGGCAAAGATATAGGGTCCTCCCTCGTGGCACAAAGGGTTAAGTCTCAGTACTATGAAGCTATCAGCAGTCACTGCAACACAAGTTCACTCCTCCACTAAGGAGGTGACCCACATGGCACAACAGACCTCTCTTGTCTCGCCCACTGCTCCCCTCAGCAGAGCATTTTAATCAATCCGCCTGTTTTGCTCCCCACTGTCTCTAGTGAGTTCTCTCATGCCCTGCACCTCAGCTCTCATATGCACAAATAAGTAAATCTTGAAGCCAAAAAAAAAAAAAAAGATGTAGGGGAAAGACCAAAATTAAAAAGACTATATATCAGTATAGTAGAAAAGAGACGGAGGTAATTGTAATAAAAAAAATTTGCTAAATATTCGTACCATATCTTAAAAACTATCTAAAACATCACTAACACTACTGTCCTTGGAAAAACATATTTAGTCTTCTTATAAAATTAAACTTATATGCTACAAATTAAACTTATAAAATTAAATGTTATATATTACAAATTAACCAAACTTGAAATCCTAACAGTAAATAGCTTTGCCTATGAAACTCTGGGCTTAATCTCATATATGTCTTCTTAAAATGAAAAGTCAGTTTAGTTCTTTGTATGGCAGACCCTTGACACACACAAATTTAAAATTCAGAGTTCCAAAGGTCCATGACCTAAAGTAATCTATCATTTTGATGGGAAGTTGACTAGTTTTCATTAACATATACAGGCACAATTCAGTTATTTAGTAAGTGAGGTTAATCAATGATCCTACATCCAAGTCAACTTTGATACCCTCTCCTCAATGATATATGAGGTAATTCTTGCTCATTCACTGTCTAAAGAATAACATTTTTTCAGCTCTACCTCAATACATTTTATGGAGGAATTATTATATAAAGGTACTATGAAATTTGGAAATTTGTACAAGTGTTGTACAAATCTATTTAAATATAAGGAACCACTGCAGAGACTACATTCAGACAAAAATCCCTAGTATAAAGAATGCAAAATAGGCATCAATCAATAAAGGAAAAAAAAGCAATGAGAGAAATATTTTAAGGCAGGCATTTAACAAACTTACGTCCTTTAAAACGAAAACACACAAGTAAAAATACAAGTAGAAGAGAATGCAACTGCCTATTTCCACCTTCTATATGTAGACATTAAATGATACATATTCTGAGTTGTGATTATAATAAATGCACCTTATTCATAATCGCCAACAGCTCACTAAGCACAAGACGTAACCGACGAGGCGAATCACTGTGTTCAAACTCTAATGTTAGTCCATGCTGAAGTTGTGATACCAGGATGCTTTCTCCACTGCCTCCTCCAAGTTTATGCCTAGTAAAATACAAAAGTGTAAAACAATTATGTGAACAATGGTAGAGAATAAAAGCATAAAATTTAAAAACTATCTTTTATTGAAATAATCTACAAAAGAATATATGAAATCTTTTAATAAATTTCATTAACATATTACTTCTGAAATATTATTTAGTTTACCTATTTCAAGGACTCAGACTATATACACTGACAGTTAATATCCACTTCCATTAACAGTAGTTCACCATTGGATTCACAATGGGCCGGAAAGGACACAACACATGCTCAAATTTTGAGATTTCATTGTGAGCTTTAAAAGCTTCCCAGAGGCCTCCCTGGTGGCCCAAGGGATTAAGGTGCAACACTATGAAGCTGTCCACAGCCACTGCAGGACAAGTTCAACCCTTAGCCAGGGAGCTGACTCAGATGGTGCAGCAGACTTTCTCTCCTGTCTCTCCTGCTGCTCCCCTCAGCAGTGTATTTTAATCAATATGCCTACTCTGCTCCTCACTCTGTCTCTGGTGAATGCCCTCATCCTCCTGCATCTCTGGCTCTTGTATGTATATATAAATAAATAAATCTTTAAAAAGAAAAAAAAAAAGCCTCCCAGATGATTCCAATAAATTCTTCTATGCTAGGCAAACTCATCCTTCTTACTTACCATTAAGACTAATTGGCTTAATCAGCTTTGCCTGAATATAATACTGTATCTAGCCAAACTTCTCTACACAGTATTTTATAATATGGACTTCAAAAAATCCTAGAGGTTTCTCCCCAGTGCTATAGCTTCATAGCACTATGAAGCTATCGGAGGCCACTGCGGCCTGAGTATGTACCCTGGCCAGAGAGCTCACCCACATGGCGTAGCAGACCTCTCCTGACCCACCCGCTGCTCCCCTCAGCAGTGTATTTCAGTTAATCTTGCTGTTCTGCTCCCTACTCCTCTGACCTACACCCCAGTTCTTGTATGCATAAATAAATCTTTTTTAAAAATTCTAGAATTTTAAGTACAATTAGAAAAGAACTAAGTAACAAAGCTTAGATTCACAGTCTTCTCTTTTCTGAAGAAGTACATTTATTTTAAAAAAATTATTCCTTCTTCTTTGGCAAATCCAAGTAAATCCCAATTCACATATAACACAACATTACCTAAGCTGCTGTTCTTTGCTGGCATCCTGTTCTAAGGCATGAAAGTCCACAGACAACAATGCAACAATGGAGTTGACAGCTTCCACTCCAGAAAGAAGACGAAGGATGAGTTTTTTATCCTGAGCCCAGCTTTGGCTCTGGTCAGCAGGGGCACAAAGTGCCATTCGCACCAGGCATGGCAGGAGAAGTCTTAATTCTGGATCACTTAACGATGCCAAGCGAACAACATCCACCTTCTGCATTGCCTCAAAAGCAAAGGGGCTGACAAACTGCAGGCTTGTACACTCAGTCATCATCACTGTTGATTCTAATGATAAAAAAGTAAAGTGAAATAGGGATTTAACTATGACATATATGAACACCCCTTTTAGGAATCTACAAAATGTGGTTTATCTTTAGTAGCGCCCAAGTTGGCAATATCCCTGGCACAGAGGAGCCCTATGATTCTCTTGCCATCTGGAAAACGAGAAAAAAACGTGTATTAATGTCTCTTCCGGCCTTCAGGATCTTCTATTCGAATACTCTTATTTGACCAAGAAAGAAACCCAGAGAGATTAAGAGGCCTATGGAAACAATGCTAGGTAGTGGCAAAGTACTAGGTTGAAGCCTCATCTATTACATCCCAATCCAAGTCCTCTAATACACCAAGCACATGAGCTCCACAAAACGTAAAAGACAAGTCAATGAAACTCGTCGTAAGAACGCGCCTCTTCTGAACCTCTCCAGTTTCACGTGCCTACAAATGCAAAGAACTATTAGACTTCTCTTTCCCACCCCTTCTGAGTTACCTCACTAGCCAGAAGCAATGCGAGGTTCAGTGCTCTAGAGGTCAAAACACTATCCCGAGTCTCCAGTGTTACTGGGTTACAAAAAAAAAAAAAATGTAAACAGCTGCTTCGTGTGGTTAGCTATAGGAGAAAGTGAAACCCCACTGGAGACTGCTCGTCTTCAGGCAGTAACCGTCGGTGGACACACAAAAAGCGGGGACATGTAGCCACAGCCTTGGCTCGAAGATCTGCAGACTAGCAGAATCCTGGTTAAGTCGTGGCAGACACTTGCTTGGCCTTAAGCAAGAGATGGCCTTTCAGGAGAGGATAAACTGCTGGAGTAGAGGCGCCAAGACCGGCGCATTCACCACAGGTCCCGCCCCGGGCACCCTGAGAGGCAGCCAGTCTCAGAGGCTGAGAAAAGTCGGCCAGTTGCTGACGCGGACCAGAGACCGCGCCGAGGCCTGACAAGCGGAAGCTTCATACCTTAAAACTACCCTCCAACCTCCCGGGACACCACCCGGATTAAGCGCCCTAGAGGCGGGGCGCGGGAGCAGTCGAGAGCGCGGTCCGAAGCTGGGCCTAGGAGGTAATCCGAGTCCCCAAGCCCTGGCCGTGCCCCGCGTCCACCCGGGCACCGAGAACACAGGCGCCGGGACCTGTCGCGTCGGCAGCGCGAAGCCGGCTGACGGGGACACAGCACAAAGGCAAAACCGGAAACGAAGGGAGGGAAAGCGGAGCTGACTGTTTCAACCTGCACCCAGCACCTTCATTCATCCCCGGCGTCTGGCTCCCGTCGGCCACCGTACTGGGGGGAGAGGAAGGGTGGCTGCGAGAGGAAACCCTGGCACGTCGGCGCTGCGGCGGCGGTGCGCGTGCGCGGCCCCACCCGCTCGCCCGCGCTCCGGGGTCCGCGGAACTTCGGCTCTCAGGATTTAGAATTCAGGTGCCGGTCACCGTGCCGGAGAAGGCAGCTGTTTCGTTTCAAATAAATGAAACTGCATTTATTTGACTTATCCTGTCATGACTGCAGCTGCGTCATGACAGGATAAGCGTGACAAACAACGTCTGTCCAGAAACGTGGAAGTCGTCCCCAGTATTCTCTGACGGAACACTCGTGGAACCACTGGCCCTCGGCTTTTCATCTCCGCAATAGTCCTCCTAGCCCCACAGTTCTAGAATCCTAGGATTAGAACTTGAAAACCTAATTCTGTGAGGGCTTCTGCTCCCGACCGCTCACACTGACGGCCAGGAATTAAATATCTGTTTCAGGGTTGTTAAGGTCCTTCGATCTGTAGAGAGTGTTGATCCTTAGATTCTTAGATCCTTCATTCCGACTGCCTGGCACTTCGAGAAAAGATCAAAAGTCTGGCTCCTAAGATTAAGAACCTCTAGTCGATAAATCTTCATGCTGGTTGTAATTCAGGATTCAATCAGTGTTTATTTTTGTGCCTTCTATTTACCAAATTTTATACTAACATGGGAAAAACTACATATTTTACAGAAATACTTAGTGTTTTATACTTTCTAAGCTTTGATAGAGGATTTAAAAAAAATGTCTGGGGACTTCCATGGTTGGTAGGGATTAAGTTTCAGCGTTATCTGCACTGTGCCCAGAGTTTGATCCCTGGCCAAGGAGTTGAACCACGTATGGTGCAGCAGACCCTTCCTGTCTCTGAGCAGTGTATTTCAGTGAGCCTGCCTGTTCTGCTCCCCAATTGTTTCTGGGAAATCCTCTCAGCACCCCCCACCTGGGCCCTACACCGCAATCTCCTATGCATAAATAAAAATACATATTTTAAAATGTCTGCTTTTAACATGAAAGATGAGCATAGAACTAACGTGTTCTGTAGTGTTTCTCAACCTTTCCACCTGATTCAGCACAATACTTTTCACAATGTGATCCATCAAATGATATGCGTAGATGTCAACATTCAGATGGAAACAAGTTATGAAATAATACACAAGGTTTCTATATTGTATTTCATTTCTTTAAATTGCTGGTCACTACAAACTAAACTTGATTTCACAATCTATTAATAGATTCCAAACTAAACAACATTGACATTTTTTTAAAAGATTTATTTATTTATTCATACAGAACTAGGGTACAGGCCAGAGATGTGGCGGGTGAGATGATTCACCAGAGACAGAGCGGGGAGCAGAACAGGCAGATAGAGGAAGTACACTGCTGAGGGGAGCAGCGGGCAGGTCAGGAGAGGTCTGCCCGCCATGTGGATCTCCTCGGGGCAGGCGGGAATCGAACTCATGCGAAAGTGGTTTAAGCTTCTTAGTGCAGTGCTTTAACCCATTGCGCCACCAGGGAGGGCCACAACATTGACATTTTTAAGCTGATATTAAGGGCTGATTAATTGAACATTTTGCTAGTCATTGATGTTTTATACCTGTTACCTGATTTCTCCTACGTAGATAATTATTAGTATTACTCTTCACCTTAAAGTTGTAAAAATTAATGCTGAGAGAAGATAGTTAATCTCCCGAGATGGTCATTCATAGGCCATGAAAGCAATTCAAATATTGTTTTGTGGATAAATAAGAAGAGATGAATAAAAACTAAAGGATTTTTAAGATCTCTTCCAATGCTATTTGTTTATGACCCTCTATTCACTAATGGAGACACACTGCGCAATCCACATTGATCCACAGAGAGCAATTTGAATGAAAGAGATGTCTTAGTGATGAGTGCTGATAATTATCTTTTTCCTAGTCCCTTTCTCTTCCATTTCTTATCTAGGTGAATCTCTCTACTGCTCAATTTCCCAGAGCAGACACCAGAATCATCTAGCTTCAAGTCTCTCTCCCAAGTATCCAATTAGCAAGCGACTTTCAAATCTACATTTTAATATTGGCCACTGAAGTCATTTTCACAATATTATTTAGAACACACTCTATTGAAAATTTTTACAAATGAGCATTTGCCTTTTAGACTTGCTTCCTGAGACCAACTTTCTAACTATACTAAAATTGATTTGACACTCAGATGTTTAACCAAACTAATAGTTTCAGAATAGTAAATAATGCTGCAAAGTAGCCCTTAATATTTAGTTGCCTTTGAATCACAGAACCTTATCCAGGTATTTACTTCACAGCATTATGATGTACTCCTTTGTGATTATAAAATGTGAGGAAAGAGTCCATTTTAAGAGCTCTGTGGTACTAAGGCTCATCATTTCTACTCACAAAAGAATGTATTTCATCCATTATGTGATGACATTTTACATGTCATTTTTCAATTTTTATGCATCCATTCATTCATGCATGCATGCATACAAGAGCTGGGTGTCCGCCAAAGGTGTGGGGGGTTAGAGGGCACACCAGAGAGAGACAGAGTGGGGAGAACAGGTGGGTCCACTGAAATACACTGCTGAGGGGAGCAGCAGGGCAAGACAGGAAAGGTCATCTGTGCCATGTGGGTCAGCTCTAGTTGGGGATCAGACTTGTCCTGCAGTGGCTGCAGATTCTTCTAGTGCTGAGACTTAACCCCTTGTACCACCAGGGAGGCCCTGACTTTTTATACTTTATTATCACTGAAATCAGATTATATTACAATAAATATTGTCAAATTATATTTGGCACTATTTTTTCTCAGTTGTACATAACATTATGTCAAGTTTCTGGTATCTTAAGTTCATGAAAAATGTGGTATAGCACCTATACTTTAATTTGAAAAAGAAGACTTATTCTTTGGTGAAGTAAGTGATCAAGAAGTTAGGAAACCTAGTGGTTAAAGGAAGACCAATGTTCTCAGGAAATAGAATCATAGAATTTCAAGAGTGAAAGCATCTGAGGAGACTGCTAGTTCAGATTTTCTCAACATGAGCCTGTTTTCTTTTGTAAAATATTCCTGTTGTTTCATCCTGTGGAGATGGAATCTTCTTTTAAATTCTCTGCTTTGGCTTACCAAATCACACCATCAAAGTTTTAGATAAAATGTTAAATAGAATTGAATCCAGCCAATAGAATTCTATTCTATCACACAGCATTAGTGATAATCTGCCAGGCTGATATAGAACCTCCACTCAACCTTCCTGGGCATGTTTGTTCAACCAGTTGTGAATCATCCTACTAAACATTCCTCTGCTTTGGAGTAAAGATTTTTCCTTAAGATGGTACTCAAAAGACAGTTTTTTATGATCTGATTTCCGAACTCTCTAGCTTGGACTCTACTTGTCCCACTATGGTGACTTCATTTTAGTTAGTTTGAACTGCTTGCTTCCCAGTCTTGCATACTACATGGATTTTGTCCTCCACTATTCCTTCTGTCTGGAATGTCTTTAATTCTCTTTATGTACTAACTCCTAAGTATGCTTTTAAGTTTTACCACCAGTGCTCCCTTGCTCTTTAAGAAACCTTTCCCTGACAAACCACCTATCTTGTCATTATATTGCTCCAATTTTCTCAACATGGATATCTCTCTTCTCTATGCTTGCAGGTCACCTTTTCTTCAAGCATAGTACTTCATATTGCTCTGTAATCCTTAGAAATTGTCCCTCCTACCAGGAATTACATTGAAGGTAGGAGCTGAATTTTCTTTCTTTACCCCAGGCATACTTTGATGCTCAATATTGTTTTGGTGAATTAAGAATACTAATAACTGCTGAATGTGCATACACAAATTCTATCAGTTTATCGGCGCTGTCAAAAGGCAGTGAAATTTAGTTCAGCTATCCCCTCTTGTGTATATATTACTGATCATTTCACTTTAGAGTTATCTAATTGTGATTATGTTTCCCAGTAGACTGATGGCTTTAAAAGTCAAAAGAATCAGTTTATTAAACATTGCTTTAGTGAATAAATCAGTTTATTTTTAAAAATAATTGTTAATGCATACAGAACTGGGGTACAGGCCAGAGGTGCAGGGATGGTGAAAGGATACACCAGAGACAGAATGGGGAGCAGAGCAGGCAAACCATAAAGTACACTGCTGAGGGGAGCAACCGACAGATGTGCCCTGTGCTGAGGCAGCTGTGGTTAGCTTCACAGTGCTGTGCTTTTAACCAGTTGCACCACCAGGAAGGGACTATAAATCAGATTATTAAACACTGCTTCGGTGATATAATATTGGTTTCTAATCTTGTTCGTAAGTAAATGTTAATAGTCTTCAATAACTTAAAAATAAAAGATTGTTGTTTTGCACTGGGGTGTAAACTAGAAGTACAGGGGGTAAGAGGATTGATTCGCCAGACAGAGTGGGGAGCAGAACACGATGGTCTACAGAAACATACTGCCAAAGGCAGCAGCAGTGAGACAGGAGAGGTCTCCTGTGCCACATGGATTAGCATCTTGTCCCAGTTTCAAACTCATGCCATAGTGGCAGGCACTAAGACTTTACCCCGCTTTTAACTGTGGGTAGGTTGGGACAAAAGGGAGATTGGCTTAATAAGTATAATTTACTCTTTCTTATTCATCCTTAACCTTTTAAAAAATGTATGTGTAATGGCCCTCTCTGGTGGCGCAGCGGGTTAAAGCACAGCACTGAGAAGCTAAAACCACTTCCGCATGAGTTCGATCCCCGCCTGCCCCGGAGGTGACCACATGGCGTGGGAGGTGACCACATGGCCTGGCAGACTTCTCCTGACCCGCCCACTGCTCCCCTCAGCAGTGTACTTCATCCATCTGCCTGTTCTGCTCCCTACTCTGTCTCTGGTGAAGCCTCTCGCCGCCCCTGAGCCTCTGACCTGTACCCCAGTTCTGTATGAATAAGTAAATCTTTAAAAAATATAAAAAATAAAAATATATGTGTAAGTCCTTGTCTTTAAGTATAGTTTTATTCTCTTGTAAGCCTGGGATCATTCTAATTTGATTCTTTGAGAGATCATATCTATTATAATAATCATCCCTCAAGTTTTTATTTAAAAATTTTCAAACTAGATTTTGCAATTTCCTTTGAAGTTATCAAAACTGGCTTGAAAGTCATGGTTACTATTGTCATTTACAAATGAGCAAAGAAGTTTTTATAGGTTCAGTGTTTTGCCTAAATTTGCAAGCTAGGAGATAGGGAAATCAAAGAGTGCAAGAATTCCAATTCATTGATCCTGAACTATTTCTACTGACGTGAACATAAAAACCCCACGTAATCAGAATTTCTTACTATTTTCAAACTCACATTTCAGCTAAGTTTGGTTAAGTTTTCAGCTAAGTTTCAGGAGCTTATAACTAGTAACCTATTCAAAAAACATTTCTGTGCCTTACTTTGTGCTAGGCGTATTGTTTTAAAGCTATAAAAGCAAGCAAAATAGACCTAATTTCTGCCTCATGGACTAGTTTTATAGGAGAAACAAATAAATGTGCAATTATAAATTGCAAAAAAAATATTAAGGCACCACAAAGAGTACCATAGAGTTAGTTACGTTAACTGTCAACTTTGGCAAGGGTGTGTGGATAAATCAAGTGGAGACCATCTGGCAAGAATAGCCATGGGTTGTTAGAGAACCCAAAGGCATAAAGGGTAGGCCCATTTTGAGTGGAATAGCTGGGAACAGTAAAGACTTACACTACTGGTCCTCCCTAGTGGCGCAGCAGTTTAAAGACAGCCCTGCAAGCTGGCCTCAGCCACTGCAGTGCTGTTTGATCCCTGGCCCCTGAGGTGATGCACATGGCACAACAGACCTCTTCTGACCTGCCCGCCCGCTGCTCACCTCAGTGGTGTACTTCATCAATCTGCCTGTTCTGGTCTCCACTGTCTCTGATGAATCCTCTCACCACCTCTGGCCTGTACTCCAATTCTGTGTGTATAAAAATACTTTTAAAAAAATTAACACTACCTACCCTTAGGGCAAGAAGTAACTATGAAGGATTATATGCAAGTAAATAAAGTCCACAATAGAAATAGAGAAACTGAGTTAGGAGTATATTGCCCTGGTGTTTAATTTTGTTTAAAGAAACAAAAGTATCTTGCATGACATCAGGTAATGCTAAATTTAGACTTAAGTCAGGTCAAGAAAGAACGAACTAGCATATCTGATAGTCAATACGTAATTTTAAAATAATTGATTAGAAGGAAGTTTATGGTTTGCACAACTGAATGGATGGTAGTGTCGTTCACAGTGTCTATCAAGGTGGTTTTTATGAAGGGACATTGTTAATTTCAGCAAAAAAAAAAGATTTACTCAAGAACAAAAATAGAACAAGACTGAGACATAGCCATTCTAGATATGTCTGTAAGACACATACTTTGGGGGCTATTTTTTAAAAAAGATTTATTTATACATACAAGAACTGGGGTACAGGGCAGAGGTATATGTGGTGGTGGTGGGGGGGGCTGGTGGTGAGAGGATTCACCAGAGACAGAGTGGGGAACATAACAGGCAGACCTCCTGAAATACACTGCTGAGGAGAGCAGCAGGCAAGACAAGAGAGGTCTGCTGTGACATGTGTAGCTGCCTGGCCTGGTATCAAACTCCTGCTGCAGTGGCCTGGGATAGCTTCACAGTGCTGAGACTTAACCCCTTGCGCCACCAGAGAGGCCCCTGCAAACAATTTCTGATGAAAGCTATGAGTCTCTAAGATAGATAAAAAAGAAAAAAACATGCCAGAATGTGGAGTTTTAATTCTAAACACAGGGCAAATCAAATGTATTTATACCTTCAGTACCAAGCTGATGAGTCACCTCAAGTTAATACATAGTTATATACAAAATATACTAGTATCAGGTCAAGATAATTTGTGTGCAATATATTAGTTCATTCTAGAACATTTCAAAATGTTCACTATTTTTCAGTTTTCTCAATCTGTAGTTCTTAATTTGCATGAAGAACTCTACACTTTTACAAGATTCTCAAGGAAGGGGTTAACTAGCATTTTGAGCTTCAAGTTTTGTATTTTGCCAAGGTATAGCACAGTTGGTCATAATATGAAAAGTCTATTTGCTCAAGTAGAGAATATGTCTATCTCCTACTAAGTAACCCGAATTTTTATTAAATATTAATTCCTTATGTACATATATATTTAAGCTGTTGAAGAAAAAAAATTTCCTTCAGTAAACCACTCAATAGAACCCTTTTCAGAGCTTATTTTTTCACTACTGAAAACTGTAACTACAAAGGCTGTATGTAGTTGTATACACAATAGTTTTTTCAGAACTTATTTTTCACTACTGAAAACTACAAATAAAAAGGCTGTATGCAGTGTGTGTAGTGAGGACAAAATAAAGATTGATTTGCACTTTTAGTCATAAGATTACAGTAAAAAAATAGAAAAATATCAACAGCAATATAAATTGAGAGACAAAAGAAGATAGTTCTACAATATACACCTAGTTTTAAACAATTATTTTTTAAAACTTACTGGAAGACACTATTTCAAAATTACAATAATGTTGGGGATTGTCCTTACCGAAAAGGCAGGACAAAATATTTTGTCTGCTTCTACAAAATGGGCAGAGCCATTTTTTTCTAAAGATTTTATTTGTCTTTGATAGAACTGGAGTGTAGGCAGAGGAGCTGTGAAGGGGTGCGGGTATTCCCCAGAGACAGAGTGGGGAGCAGAACAGACAAATCTACTGAAATCCACTGCTGAGGGGAGCAGCATTGAGACAGGAGAGGTCTGTGTGGGTCAGCTCCCTGTCTGGGAATAGAATTCAGCTCAGTGGTGGTAACACTGAAACTTAACTCCTAGCTTACCAGGGAGGCCCAAGGCAGAACTATTTTGATAGATTATTCACCTCTAAATAATACTCCTATTTCAAGTAACACCTGTATATATAAAAAAAAAAAAAACAGAAGGATAAACTTTAAATATTTGGATATAGTTTCTTTAGGCCACCAAACTGTTATCAAAATCACTAGTATAAAAGGAAGGAGTATGTAGACCATTAGTATATCATTAAAATAGCTTTTAAAGGCCTTGAGCTTCCTTATGATGGTAGACCATGGGGTGATTTGGAGGTGGGTACCCTACAGTGGTGATCCTGAGAGAGAATCCTAATGTTATCATAAATAACAAAATAAAAGTACTTGAGAGAGAAATTTAAAAACTCATTGCTAAGTTTTTAGGTAACCCTTTTCCTTTTTAAAGGACATAAAAATGCTATTAACCTCACATAAATTAAGATGGAATTATTTTTAACAGAATGAGACACCACAATGAAGGCTTCATGAATAATTTATTCCATTTGAAGTTTTTTTTTGTTTTTTTTTTTAAAAAGTATAAACCTTTTCATTTCCTCAATCACAATTTGTACAACTCAGTGTTATGGCATTCGGCAGCAATAGTGTTTGTTCCTTATTCTTTGTAACGTTTAAAAAAAAAAAAAAAAGTAATTGGACCATATTAAATGTCACTGCTAAACAACAACTTTAAAACGCCCCTTCATAAAGTGACCACGCTATTGAGAGGGGGTTAATGCTGACATGTCCAGTAATGACGTTACAATTTGTAGTTTAAATTCAGTAACTTTAAGGTCCACAAATCCAGTTAACTTTGAAACTAAAGCTATTTTTAAAACTACATGAATACATCAACCTGAGGAGTATTTTAGGTCCCAAATCCAGTTTCTTAATTAATACTCCACAAAAAAAGAAAACATATATATATATATATGTGTGTGTGTGTGTGTGTGTATATATACACACATACATATATATATGTATGTATGTATATATATGAATTTAAACCACAGTTCTGGGCCCATTTAAACACCAAGAAAAGCCAAAAAATAAGATTTCCAGCTGATTTCTATTTTTGGTAGGGAGAAAAAAAAATATTTATGTCAAAAACATTTTTTCCCTTAATTTAGACTAACAAAAATCTTAAGAGGAAACCCAGACCAAAACATCACTCATGCAACATTAAAGTATTAACAGACTGATATGCGATGCCATAGTGGATGAATAGCAAATTATATGATACAACAGCATTTAAAAACTTCCTTTTAATGTATTCAATTTGAACATTTTAAATAATGCAACATAGTATTTTGATATTACAGTATTAACATAGTGCTTGATTAAAGATCTGCAAATCTTTGTAGTAACACATTAAGTTAAAAAATTACCTCAGAAGGTAAATGTGAAGACGAAAAGAATAGTTTAATACAGTAATCTGTGCCATACTGACAATTGAGTACGAATACAGCTGAGGATAGTTGACTAAGTAGTAAGAGCTTAATTTTAGTGGTTTAAGAAAAGTTTAGAAAGATTTAAAAATTACAGCTACTTTAAAATTTAAGGATTACATATAAGTACACTTGGTGGCCTTCTGGCCAAACAATAGGGTGTACAGAAATTTATTCATACAGTGTTAATTCACAGTCCTGATAACTGAATGGCTTGCATAAGAAAAGTATGGCTAGATGTTTCTCACTGGTTGGAAGCAGACATTATATAACAGTGTTTTAAATGCCAAAATACTGAACTTCCACCCTGTTTTGAATGGATAACTGCGCAAAAAACAGACATTAGCACTGTAACAAAGAAGTCATGGTACTGGTGATCAACTGGTGTAAAGAATATTAACTTTGCTTATCTATATAAATAAAACAAAATTAACCATACTTGTCTGTCACAGTACACTAATAAGTCAGATCCATCATCCTGCATAAGAGAATTAATTTTTTTCCTTCAAGTCTCCTGACCTTTTACAATGGCTATGTAATCATTTTATATTCGAGTGTGAACTTACATATGAAGGGAAGAAAAAAACCATATTAATAAATCCTGTATATTTGGAAGCTATTTCCTGAATCTCAGATAAAAAGGAATTGTATATTGGGTGCCGCTCCTTACAGCTCCATATAAAGGGAACTGTCAGGGAATAAATTTTTAAAATCTATTTTCAAACCGAGGTGTGGTTACTGTAGGCTTGTTATTTTCAATAACTGAGAATTAATAGTTTTTGTTTTAAAATCACTATTGATCTAACTATATTTTAAAAAAGTGTACTTTTTGTAGAAATTCCAAATAAGCATTTTCCCCTCAAATCTCAGACAAGTTTTTTAAGTACAGAGCAAAACATGCCAACATAATTTTTAGTGTTAGCATAATTTAAAAATGAATGTGGAGATACGATCTTTAAATTCAATTTCAAAATATGCTGACCCTTGAGATTACATTATAATTTTGAAGAAATGATTGAAAACCTTTTCATCAATTGTGTTTATAGAAAAAACCAGACTTGCTAATTTTTAATATACACAATTTGAAGAAGTTATACTGTTTTAAGAAAGTAAAATTTAGGCTAAGCATATAGTATTTACAAAACAAGTTTTAGTTAAAAAAAAAATTTAGTTTTGTAAATACAATTGATTTTGTCCTTGTAGAGAATTAGTGAAGTAGTGGACATATAAATTCAGAATTTTGCTAGACTGCTTCCAAGAAAGACAGGTAGACTTGGCGACTGTGAATTCAAGTCAGCAATACAGGAAGGAGGCTAACTTGGACTCTCTTGTGAGCAGCACTGTAGAAAGGATTTTCAAGGGGGTAAAATCTGCGTAAAAGCAGTATCTTGGCATGTGCAAACAAGGGGGGGGGGAGCTGTATTGAAGGAAGGGGTGAATTAAAGTCCCTAAAATTCAAGTCCCTTCTTTAGGGAGGTGAGAACCTCCTTGGCGTATGCCCTACCTTAATCTGAGCTGTGTTACAGAAAAGTACAGACTCTGGTGTTTGGGACTGCCATCTCCAAACCAAGAAAATTAAATAAATAAAAAGACAAAAAGAAACAGGTTAAGTTTAGAAAATGGTTCTTAAACTAGTGGAATAGAGTCTGAATACCAGAATTCACTGAGAATCTATTTACACCACAGTTTGATTGCACACACACACCCATACAATAAGCATACTTTCACACACATCCCCAATCTTTAATTTAAAAAAAAAAATAAAGTCAAACAATCAAGAGTGACTGCTCTTAAAATAATTTGTAAAATGCCTAGAGCTGGGCTAAATTTCAACTTTATATAGCAGATCCTGAAGATAATTTTCATAATAATATCCCCATGCCTAAATGTGCCACTGTTAAACTGAAAAAAAAATTTAAGCAGGTAACATTAAACACCAAAATTAGTTTAAGCATTCAGTAGCAAATGTTTTTCTTGTAAAACTAAGTTTCTTTCACTGGAAATGGCCTGAAATATTAGTCATAGCCCTAAACCATAGTACAAAATATAACTGAAGAATTCTCATTTTATTCTTAGTTAAACCACCTAACAATATCACTTGTATATTGCCATCATGTTATTCTGTAAAGGTGTGATATATAAAATGCTGTAAGACCCAGTACCTTTTCAATTTATAAACACAGTGAACTTCATTACTGTACATGTACTCTGCAACTACAGCTTAGCTGTAAATCCTCCACACACAATGGTATGGACATTATTCCCCTCTATCCCCATTAAACTGTACATTGAGACAATACAAATTTACTGTCCCACCCACCCCCCTTACAAAAAAATAATACTCTAAAAGCAACCCTACTGCAACTTTTTAATTAAGACGATTACATATATTTTAGACCAATTGCTTTAAAGCAAGAAGGCAGTATAAACCTTCTAGGAAAATTTTTATAAAAGAGGTTAAGAAATATAAGACAATTTATACATTTAAAAACTTACAATAAATAAGAGATGCAGGCATTTTTTGAATACTAGATACTATAATCCAATACAAGAACATCTTGATGTTCTGAAGCCATATGTTGAAATTCATTGTTCCTCATGTTTCCTCTCCATGCTTTTATATTCATTGAACATGACTGGGTACTATGGCTCATTACTTTTCACAAATACTGTGACTGGAAAAAAAAAAGTTAATTTTGCTACGAAAATGTTATAATACGTTTTGTATGCTCAGTCATCATCCTAAAGAGTTCAGTATAGTCAATGAAAAATAGCAGGGTTATAGCCCCTCCCCCCAAGTCAAAACAATATTTGTTGAAGTAATAAGAATTAGACCCCATCACAAATGACTTTCACTGAGAAGATAATTATAACTTAATCTTGCAGCGAAATATCCTTTTTCCTTTTGCTTTTGTTGCACAGTTCCCTCAAATGAAGATCACAGCATATTCATGATAAAGTTATATAACTGATTCAGCACCACAAAATGAATTGGGAGACATGAGCGTCTGTCCTGGATTGCAGGGTCACAGGTTAGCCAGGAGAGTGCATTGTACTGTTCCAAAACAAACCTAAAAGCAAATAAACTCTGTAAGTAATGTATTCATTTACACTGTGGATACTGGAAACAACTTCCAATTATGACCATCTAAGATTCAAACTCACATCAAGAAAACAGAGAAGCCCTAAGGGGCATTAAAGATAACTGATTTTCATGAGTTATTTTCAAAATTAAATTACGTATTAGAAAGAAAAACACTGATTCTGAATGACACAGTTTTCTAGAGATCCAAGACTGCACAACTGTTAACTACTGTCAAAATGATGAAAATATATAAAAATCAACAAGATATTGCTAAGTTGCAATGGACAATTCTTAATGGTAAAATAAAGCTGTACCTGAGGACATCTGAAGTCTGATTTGAGTCAAGTGGGTGGGAGTGTTTACTGTGAAGCAGCTCGTCAGATTGCACTGAAGGCACGTGGAGGTGCAAAGAGGCCTAAAATAATTAACAGACAATTAATCAAGTGGAAAATATCTCAATCTTATCCTCCCCAATGTCTCTTCCTTGAGGCAATACATTTTAGATCACTGCAATGAATGGGAACCACTACTAAGATGTTAGTTCTTTAACTAATTCATTATAGAATTTTTAAGTATGTAACATTTATATTGAATCTTTTAATTTCCTTTTCTTCAAAGCTCTACTGTTTTATGATACATTTAAATATCTTTTAGGTAATCCTAAAAAAAGAAATTTCTAATTATTTTCTAAATTTAACCTGTGTAGGTGTGTAAAGGCTTTTAAGGAAACACAAAACTAAAAATCTGAATACAGACTATCACTAGATTACAAAAAAATTAGACTATGTAGATATAACCAGGTCTAGCATTGAAAAAGTAACATAAGTTTATACAACTATTTTACTTATAAAGTTATAAATGTAAACAAAGTGTCTGATAGAACTGTGTAAGTCCTAATGTAAACAAAGTGTCTGATAGAACTGTGTAAGTCCTAACTCTTAAAATAGTGCAAAGGTGACTTCTATGCCCACTCAATTTCATAATCCAGGCTTGGTAACAAATGGTATACCATTTAGATAATGCAGTGAAGATTAGATGAAAGGAAAGTGATATTCTTCACATTTCAATTAAATTAATAATTTTGTTCATATTCTATATATGTGTGTACATATATGTATGTGTGTGTATATTATATAATGTCTAGACAAAGAGTTTAAAAGCGATGGTAAGATGGTGGTTTCTCACTATAGGAAGTCTTGGTAGCTCATTCCATAACTACTAAAGATATAATAATTTTATATATTTAGGTACTCTACAACTGTAGTATATCTACAAACTTTTGTGATATATCTTCAGGAATATAACCAAAAATATGTTTGAGCTGGCCATAAACTCTTGATTGATGAGTTATAAACAAGCCTCATATAGCAGATCAGTACAAAAATAAATGAATGGCATTAGTAACAGGGCTCTAATTTCTGATGAAAAGATTTTTAATCATCTAGCTAGTAACCTATTATCTTTCCAAACAAAGATAAACATACCAGATGGTTTTATTACCTACAATACAGAATTAAAATGGGATGTATGGAAACAAAAGGTGGACAAAATTATGTAAGTTATGCCTTACCTCATAATTCAGACAGGAAGTCCTAATCTTGTTACATTGTATCTGAGGGTGAATGACCACTTTACACTATCCTCTCTGCAAATAAATATTGAGTAGAAAACAATCTGGAGAGTCCCTTGGACTTTTAGTAAAGCGGTGTTTCCTAAAAAATTGTTCTGTAAACACTAAGGTCAGGAACTATTTACAGATGTTACACAATCCTTTTCTTGTGTTATAAGTATGAGAAATGGTAGGCAAAGTTATGTCCCGCTACTTTTCAGAGCCTTTAGTGTGTACACATGTATTTGTAACAACAAATGGAGTAGAAAGCATGTGTAATTGAATTTGGAGTGTCCTGTTTTGTAGTCTCTCCAAGGACTACTCTGCTGCCAAAAGCCCCCTTTGGAATGTTTTTTTTTTTTTTTTTGTAATAAGACCTGTACAGAACATAATTTGCAAGGTGAAGAAAAGTGACATGATAAAACTATTACTTTGGCTAACATGCTGAAGATAGTGATCTCATTAATAGTCTATTTAGATAGAATTGTATTCTTTATAAATATACTATCAAAGTTCACTGTTTAATCTCAAAAGTCACCGATTAAATAGCTTGCAGGTCAAAGGTTAGTAATATTTAATAGCAACAATCTCAAAAGTCCCAAAACCATTAGGGTTTAAGTATCCACTAAAAAATAACACCAAGACAGTAGCAGTAGCAGCAATAAACTCTCTATAGGGCTCTCTTGTCTTTTACCATTTTATGATTTATCTAAACCCCATTATAGTACCTTAGCACCTGCTAATTAATTTGTTTGCTAAAATAAAATAGTATGGGTATGAGGATGTCATTACTTCAAAACTACTCAACAGTTTTAACACAATTTATATAAAGCTTAAAAGCTTTATATTAAAAGTGAACCTAAACATCAAGTATTATTACAAAGGCTATGAATCTTTTAATACCCAAACAATGCTGCATAATAGGAATGCAGTATGATGTAATTAAAAAAAATTATAATCATTACAACATTGTGGTTTAATGTCTGAGTCTACTGCCAATTTCTGAATGTTAATATGCTCACCTAGAAAATGAAAAGGTTCCCCCAGTACTAAAATTTGTAAAATATGTGTACAGCGGAACAAATATTCAAAACAAGAGTACCAGAAGTGTGACTAATGAATAATTAAAAATTCAAATGTTGAATGAATTTAAAAATCAGAGTTATTTTGTAAGTAGATAATTTTTGTGATCTGCTTTAGAGTCACATGTGAAAACACACTTAATAACTTAGACAAAAGCTACAAGATTGAAAAAAAAAACCCACATCTGCACTTCTTAGGCCTCAAGCTGTCAATCGACATTATTTAGAAATGGCAATACCTTAAGAAAAAGGGGACACTGATATTGTGCTTGAGGACATGCTGACCAGAACCAGTCAGGTAACGGACCCGCTTTGGCAGTTGATACAAAGTAACCAAGGGCCAGTGGTTGCTGAAGAATATTAGTTACTTCATCATGAGATTCTGTTGAAAGTAGCCGATCAGTACCCTGGCCCTTAGAAAGATAAAATCAAGAATGTGTTAGTTCAATTATAAACCTAGACATCATACATAAATACAAATGGTTATGTTATCTTATAATTTAAATTTTAAAAAATACTAAAGGATATTTAAATAAAAAAACAAAACTCTTCTAAGTATGTTATATAAGCATTATAACTAATAGCATTAAAATAATGACTTTTAATTTAAATGTGACATTAAGAGAATGAAAATGCCGGGCCCTTCCTGGTGGCACAATGGATTAAAGCTCAGCTTTTTAAAGCCATTGGCAGTCACTGCAGTATGAGTTCAATCCTCAGCCAGGGAGGTGAACCACATGGCACAGGAGACCTATCCTGACATGCCCGCTGCTTCCGTCTGCAGTATATTTCAGTCAGTCATCCTGTTCTGTTTCCCACTCTGTCTCTGGTGAATACTCTCACCACCAACCCCAACACCTATGGTCTACACCCCAGCTTTTGTATGCATAAATAAATCTTTTAAAAAGATAAATAAAACAGATTGCAAACATATGTATATAATAATTGAATAACTATCATACGTAATTTCACTCAAAGGGCATTATTCAAATAAAGTCCAATTAATTTTGAGTTTGGGTAGACAGACAAGACATTCTGCTTCCAAAATGCTAAGAATAAAAGGAAGCTAGTAGAGTGTCCAGTGTTTTTTAGGTTAACATGAGGAAAAATCAACATTTCTATATATGTCATAGCCCTGATAAAAATAGCAGTCTTAGAGCAATGTAGCAATTCTCAGCTACTCTGATCCTATAACTAAAGATACGATGCAGAGGCAGGAAAACTTTAAGAAAAGGACCAGTGCCAAGTTGCCTAGATATATGAAACTGGGAAAAAGCAAAACCTGAGAAAACCTCTTTATAATGCAGAATTCAAAGTACTAATGTCTGTGAGACAACACGACTATATTATTAGCCTCATTTCTGGTTAACTTTCAAGGGAAAAAAAGCATTTTATTTCATATGTCAACCCACTACAAAGTTAATGAATGGCACATAAATGACTTTTATGAAAGAGTTACCTTGCCAGCATCACCTCCATGAGGGTAATGAGATCCTGGAGAATGTACAGGAGATCCACTTGGAGATGCAGGAAGAATATTAATGATATCAGGATCAAGATCATCTCCTGTGTCTAACAAATCAAAGATGCCCATTCCATCTGCTCCATCTGTATTAGAGAAAAAAAAAATTAAGGTACTTCATTTTTGATAATTTATGGTTAGTGACAGGAGTCTAAGTTACTAGGTATTTTTACTTAAACCTTTTTAGTTAAAAAAGGTTCATTTAACCAACATTCAATGAGTGTCTACCATGTGCCAAGTATTATAGGATATCATAGGAGCCACATCTATACATATGCAAAACAAGCATGTGGTAGTCTGAATGATGCCCCACCTCCCCACCCCAACACCTACATCCTAGGGTACCATAAATCTGTGAATATTACCATCAAGAACTTTGCAAATGGGATCAAGCTAAGGATCCTAATAGGGAGATTATTCTGGATTATCTAGATAGTTCAAGGTAATCAATGAGGTCCTAACAAAAGGTAGTAGGAGGGTTACAGTGAGTGAAAGAAATGTGATGATACTATACCACTGAATTGAAGAGGTCATGAAAAAGAGGTGAAGGTGGTTCTGAGAAGCTGGGAAATAATAAGGAAATAGATTTCCCTGGTAACCTCCTGCATGAACCCTGCATATGCCCTCACTTTAGCCCAGTAAGAGTAATTTTGGACTCCTGTTCTGCAGAACTGTAAGATAATGTCTGTTGTTTTAAGCCAAAAAGTGTGTGGTAATCTGTTACACCACCAATAGGAAACTAATATACAATAAACACAGTAGGTTAGAAATGAAAATGTATTTAAAATGAGATTATTCATGATTAATTCTTTTTTAAGTAAAATATTCAAACTGTTATGTAACACTCAAAAAAAAGAATAATCTTACTTGTGGAGTATCATTTATATTATTTTCTACTAACTGCAACCTAAGATTTCATCTAAAAAGTCATCTCCATTCTGGCCGTTTTAATAAAAGAATGAATTTTACACAATTATTTTGATAAATTAAGATAGAAAGTTATATAAAATGAGCTGCAAAGTTTATGCACAGTTAATAGCAGAGCATGAACAATGTGTGTTGTTTTAAGCCACAAAGTGTGTGGTAATCTGTTACACCAACAATAGGAAACTAATAAACAGTAAACAAGGTACGTTAGAAATGAAAATGCTCTGTATTTTATG
Source organism: Condylura cristata (assembly GCF_000260355.1). Classification (NCBI taxonomy): domain Eukaryota; kingdom Metazoa; phylum Chordata; class Mammalia; order Eulipotyphla; family Talpidae; genus Condylura; species Condylura cristata. The sequence goes on along the minus strand of NW_004567118.1, from coordinate 14,291,412 downwards.
ATCAATGTTGCCTTTAAAATAAGTAGACATTTATAGAGTAATTCATAGCATAGTTCTGATGTCATTAAGGTAGAAGAATAATTTCACTTATCATTTTAACAAATTACTACAAACTTGTTGACTTAAGACAACACACATTTATTCTGCTATAATTCTAGGGACCAGAAAGTCAAACTCAGTTTATAGTACAGGTTAGGTAGGACCAAAATTAAGGTATAAGCAGTGCTATGCTCACAAGGCTCCAGAAGAAACTCTGCTTCCTTGTGCATTCATGTTCTATAGCTATATTCTTTGTATCCCTTTCTTATGGTCCCTTCATCTTCAAAGCTAATCACATAACATCAATTCTTTTTGACTTTGCTCTCTCTCTGCTTCTAGCAAGTGGCCTTTTTCTCTTTACTATTATAGCCTAACCCCTATGCCCCACCCCTCTTAAAATTCCCTGATCTGCATAACAGGATAATCACTCCATCTCAAGATACTTAACCAAGTCTGCAAAGTCTTTTTCTGTGACAGAAAGTAATATTCACAGGTTTCAGAGACATTCACAGGACACAGATATATTTTAGGAGTCATTATTTAGCTTACAGCTAGTCACAATAGTCAAGACTGATAGTTACAAACTTTTAGAGAACAATGCACCTACCATTGTTGGGATTGAAAGCTAAATCCAAATTTTCAGTGGTATAAGTAGCTGAAGCTACTTGCACAGAAGCAGAAGTAGGGAACACAAGTATATGAGTACATGATGTATCCTGTGGGGTATTTAGCTGAGATGTTTGCATGTTTAGAGTGGTACTTCTTCCAAACACAGAACCAGTTGACACAGAATCTGAAAAGAAAATGAAAGGTACTTTTGTCTCTTAATAAATGAAATAAACTTCACACAAAATAGAGAAACTTAAGCATATGGAAATAAGCCAAATATAAACTAAAGAGGGCTAACCTGGCATAATAACAAAAGAGCCTTGGGGTTCCATTGCTACCAAGCAAGCACTAAGAATGCTGGGAGAGTCTGCAGCAGATATACCACACATTCTACACATATCTTTGAGTCTTTTACTTAGAGACTGCAAATTTCGACGACTCAATAAACAGCTCCAATCTGTTGATACATTAAAAAAAAAAATACAATTCAAGATAATAGCACTGTTAGCACTTTACTGTTGACTCAAAACAATCTTAATTTTAAAATTAGTGTATTTCTCAAATAGGAGTCATTGTCAAGGCAAAACTTTCTTACTGCATTACACAACAGCTGTTATTCTAATTTTATTATCAATCAGCATCTGCTAAACAGAGGGTGAATTGAATAATAATAATAAAGGGGGGGGGAAGGAACAGAAGATGATGACAAACAGTAATTGTAGTAGTAACTGATATTAAAGTTGCAATGTATAAATGCTCTTTGAAAATCTGAATTGTTATTTGTACCCTAGACATATGTGGTTCCACTCTGAAAAGAGCTCTGATAATCTTTATATTTTATTCAGTACATATACCTAGATAAGGCCTGTGTATGTGAATTAACATAAAATAGTTATTTAAGTACAATTTTACCTTTTAATTCTCCATGACCAATCCTTCCTAGACGGCCAATTACAACTCTCCATGGTAATGAACTCATCTGTACAAGTCCTAAGCACCACTCCCAAAGTTTCTGTAGACCAAATCTTCTGGCAGAACCTTTTTTCCGACGAGCTCTGTTATATGCAGTAATAACATATTTCTAAATTCTTATGACATTTCTAAAGAACTCAAATTTCTGAAAAACTGGTCCCTTAATTATAATGCTTGACAGTTTTCACACAAGTCTTATATATACTATGTTAAATATACAAGTCATCCTAAGCAATAATATTATAGTGATATGTTTGGCATGCTAGTTTGTGGTTTTTATAAACACATATTAGAATAAATATTTAAAAAGTAAATTTTATTTATTTACGCATACAGAATGGGGTAGAGGCTGGAAGTGAGGGGCAGCTAGTGGATTCACCAGAGACAGAGTAGGGAGCAGAACAGGAAGACAAAGTACACTACTGAGAGGAGCAGCAGGCAAGACAGGAGGTCTGCTATATCATGTGCATCAAACCTCCATGGCAGGGATTGAACTCACACTGAAGCGGCCAAAGCCTGAGTTAGCTTCACAATGCAGCGCTCCAACCCACTGCTCCTTGCTCTGTATTTTAAATTGGAGAATAGCAAAACAACACACTTCTCAGACCAAATAACATTCCTATGTTTTGTGCATGTGTGTTGTTATTAAGCAAGTATGTTACATAAGCACTGTGACTGAGCAATAAAGGCTACCTTTAATGAATACTTAATATGTACCAACCATTACACTCAGATTACATGTAATACTTCAGTTCACCTTAACAGATTACATGTAATACTTCAGTTCACCTTAACAACCCTAATGAAGCAGATAAAATTATTTTCCCAATTTTACAGAAGTATACTATAACTCAGTTGGCTAAAGTTAAGTTTTATAAGATCACACAGCCAGCAAGTAGGAGAATTGAGATCTGAATTCAAGTTTCCAACTCTAGACTCCAATATCTTAATCACTGTCTCACTTCTACTTTCAGTACAATGGCAATGTTATCTTGTAAAGAAAAAGTGGTACTATTCTTTTTCTATTCTCTTTATCACCCTTCACAGGAAAATACTTGGATCATACAAACAGGGTCATATTTTTTTCCCAAAGTCCACTTACTTATAGTACAACTATCCCATTTTTAAAAACTGAAATTGTGTCAAGGTAATTAAGTACCAGGTACTACCTTACCCCAAAGTTTATAATATAGTCAATAAACTTTATAAACAACAATACAAAAAAAAAACTTTATTCTGTTTCTTCAGCACTATAAAATCAATGAATCACCACATAATTTTGTACGTAATTATTTCTTAACTACAGCATGAAAATAAGTCTTTTACATTAAAAATTACTTCACGTGGGCCCTCCCTGGTGGCGCAGCGGGTTAAAGCACAGCACTGAGAATCTGAAGCCACTTCCGTATGAGTTCGATTCCCGCCTGCCTCCTGCCCCGGAGGAGACCACATGGCGAGCCAGACCTCTCCTGACCCGCCCGCTGCTCCCCTCAGCAGTGTACTTCGTCGATCTGCCTGTTCTGCTCCCCACTCTGTCTCTGGTGAAGCCTCTCACCGCCCCTGAGCCTCTGGCCTGTACCCCAGTTCTGTATGAATAAATAAATAAATCTTTAAAAAAAAAAAATTACTTCACGTGCTCGCTTCAGCAGCACATACACTAAAATTGGAATGATACAAAGATTAGCATTGCCCCTGCACAAGGATGACATGCAAATTTGTGAAGCATTCCATATTTTTTAAAGCAAACAACCCCATCAAAAAATGGGCAGAAGAGCTAAAAAGACACTTCTCCAAAAAAGAAATGCAGATCATCAACAAGCATATGAAAAAATGTTCGACATCACTTGTAAAAAGGGAGATGCAAATTAAAACCACAATAAGATACCACCTCACCCCAGTGAGAATGGCACATCTTCAAACTAGCAACAACAAATGTTGGCGAGGATGTGGAGAAAAAGGAACTCTCCTGCACTGTTGGTGGGAATGCAAACTAGTACAACCACTATGGAAAACTGTTTAAAGGTTCCTCAAACTGCTAAACATGGAGCTTCCATATGACCTAGCAATCCCAATCCTAGGTATCTATCAACCAAAAGACACAAAAATACTGATTCAAAAAGATAACTGCACTCCATGTTTACTGCTGCTTTATTTACAATTGGAAAGACATGGAAATAGCCCAAATGTCCAAATGTGGATAACTGGATTAAAAAGATGTGGTACATATACACAATGGAATATTACTCAGCAACCAAAAAAAAAAATGCCCTTTACAGCAACATGGATGGAGCTGGAAAAGATGATGCTTAGTGAAATAAGCCAGAAAGAAAAGGAAAAATACTGGATGGTTTCACTCATAGCAGGAGTATAACGGACCAGGTGAGAAAATAATAACAACCAGCTATATACCAGAGACATTTTATGGGGCTGGAGTGGGAAATGGGATCATAAACGGTGGGGGGATGGAAATGCACTGGACTATGGTGATAGCACATGGATGATTTTGTGATGGGAAGCCCAAGGGGATTACAACTAAGATGGAAAAATGCACAAAAGGATGGAAAAATAAACTACTACATTATTAAAAAAAAAATTACTTCACAACGGGCTCTCCCTGGTGGTGCAACAGGTTAAAACACTGCATTCTGAAGCTCTCCAAATCCACTGCAGCACAAGTTCAATCCCCAGCCAGGAGCTGACCCACATGGCGTGGCAGACCTCTTCTGACCCACCTGCTGCTACCCTTAGCAGTGTACTTTGTCAATCTGCCTGTTCTGCTCCCCACTATGTCTCTGGTGAATCCTCTCATCCACCAACCTCTGGCTTGTACCCCAGTTCTGTAAGCATAAATAAATATATCTTTTTTAAAAAAACTATTTTACAAACTTGCTGCTTTTTAGGTTCACTTACGGAGTGTTAATTTGCCTTGAAACATGTTACCAGAAATATTAAGTGAAAATTCAATATGTGACACAGCTGTTATGAACAATTATAGTCTTCCTAAGTAAATGGTTATGATACCTAATTACTGCCAAGAAGAATTCTAAAAAATAGGGAACCATTTCCAGAAGAAACCTCAGCATTTAAAAAATAGCAAAATTTTCAATTTACAATCTCAGTAAAGGAAGTTTTAACCCATTCAATTAATTAGTGATCATATATAAGGGGGGCTAGATGAAAAAAGTCAATGATGTAAATGATTTACTAGATTTCTTTTTAATTTCAGGTCATTAGGTTCATGTTCCAAAATTATTCTGGCTATTATTACACCAAGCTTTATTCTAAATAATTTAAGGACTTTTTTTTGTCTGTGTAAGAGAAATTAAAATTATTTTTAATTCGCTTAACTATACTAAAAAAGCTGAAAAGCACCCACAATCCCAAGATATTTTAATGTATATAACCTTACAGTTTTCTATTAATTAAAGTGAAACAAAGCATGTATGTACATACATTAATTTTTTTGATGCAATGATATAATGATAAAATTAAAAAATATATAAGTACCTATTTGGGACATCAATGTTAATGATACATGTTTCTAAAAGTTCTCCATATAGATCTGTGCAAGATGCAAGAATCCATCTTTGATCGTGTGATAAGCAGTAGCCCACAAAAAGAACATTGTATTTCTGTCCAGCTTCCCCAAATGTTTCTCCTAGCTCTGTCTGTTTATCTTTCACTGGAGCCAGAATAAAAGGAGGTGTATAAAGTCGAATACACTCTGGTCTCTGTAAAATAAAAAAAAAATTAAGGCACTATATAATTATAGAAAAATCTTTCATTGAAGATGAGATATATATTATCTCTACCCTTATTATAAAATAACTGGAAAATAAGAGCTGAACAAACAAACAAACAAAAAATCGGACTTAAGTTTTGCCTAAAATCATAAAATTCACTTACTAATTTTGGTCATGAATTAACATACTTACATCAGGACTTTTAAGAGCAGTTTCCATGGCCAAACCTGGACCAAAGCCAGTCAATGTTTTCACATTGGTTGATGTAGGAAGTGGTCTTCGGCACTGGGTAAAGGCCGAAAAAGCTAAAGATTTTAAGTGTTGGGTATAAATTTGTCTGTCTTCATGCTTCACAGGTTGCAACAGGTATTGACATGGAACAATCTAGGAATCACAGACAAATGTTACAAATGTTAAACTTCCAACAAGAAATAACTAGTATGATGGGTTTAAAACTCTAAAAATTTAAATAAAAATAATTTTGATGATTATCTAATTATATTTTCTTATCTACTACACAGGTCTTTGTCATTTTTACCAATGGGCTATGTAAAAACTTCTACTAATTTCTACACAGCAGTCATATTAGTACTGACACTGACTGCTGTAGATAATACAGGACTGTTGTAGTCATTAAAATAATTCAAAAGTTCTGCAAAAAATTATGTTTAATTTCTGTCTACTTTTAGTTGGAATGTCTTGTTTAGAACTCTAGTACATATGTTAGATTTTTCTATTATGATTATGAATTTAAAATCTGGTTCATAAAAGTAACACAAGAGAGGCCCTCCCTGGTGGCGCAGCGGGTTAGAGCACAGCACTAAGAAGGCAAAGCCACTTCCGCATGAGTTCGATCCCCGCCTGCCCCGGAGGTGACCACATGGCGTGGCAGACCTCTCCTGACCCGCCCGCTGCTCCCCTCAGCAGTGTACTTCGTTGATCTGCCTGTTCTGCTCCCCACTCTGTCTCTGGTGAATCCTCTCACCCTCCGCATCTCTGGCCTGTACCCCAATTCTGTATGAATAAATAAATAAATCTTTAAAAAAAAATTAAAAAAAAAAATAACACAAGAGAAATATTTAATGTATTTACTGCGAGCTTCTTACTTTCCCATTATTGCGATATGACTGAGTTTACCTTTTATACGTTCTAAGATTTCTATTATAATACACTTAAAGTAAAACCAGTATAACTGAAACTGAACTTATAAAAATAAATTTGAAAATTCTTTCAAAATTTAACTTGCAACACTTATTGTTCTTACCTGAACAGAAACAGTACTCTTAATATGAGGAGGAAGAGTTTGGGCCATTTCCAGAAAGCATCGAAGTAGTCCCAAAGTCCATATATTAGAAGAGTTAGTGCTTTCATCTTTATTTTCATATGTGAAAGGATCAATTATATAAACAACAATTGTAGGTGGATAGGTGACTGCATGTGAATCACCATCTGTGGGGATCCCTACTTTATCTCGATCCATCGTGCTAAAATTTGAGGTAGAATAAGACAGTTAAGTAAAAAGTTGTAGCATTCCTTTGGGGGGGGGGAGAAATAGCAAAGTATGTTCTTAATACTACCTACCCTTTTTTTTCATGGGGAGTATCAGAGAGCCTGTATAAAAGGGGAACATCTCTTGTTTCAAAGAGAACTATGAACATTGTTCATACAATATTATAGTGTGGAGTGTACATTTTAAAAATAAATAATTCGTGGTGGCCTAGGGTTAAGTTTCAGTGCTACAGCCTGAGTCCCATCCCCAGCAAGGGAGCTAACACATATAGAGCACAGCAGCCCTCTCCGATCTCACCTACTGCTGCTCTCCTTACCAGTGTATTTCTCCTTACCAGTGTATATCTCTGGTCAATCCTCTCATTCCCTGCACCTCTGGACTAAACCCCAGTTCTTTCATGCCCTAAATACATACACACACACACACACACACACACACACACACACACACAATTCTTAAAACCAGAGTTAGATCAAAAGAAAGCAGATCTCTTGTCTTAATGTTTACTTACATTTTTAACTACACACATTAATTTCATACCTCATAACATCAATAGTGAAGTGTCATTCTTTAGAAGGTGATTTAATATTTTTTTAAATTCCAAATCTATTTACGTGTTCAAGAAGGAGGAATCAATCTAAGTAATAGTTTTTATTCACATAAATGGGTATAACTTTGGGCAAAACTACAGCTGTTCAGCTGATTGATGTAACAAAGTTTAATCTAACCTATAAATCAAAAGGGAAGCTTAATACCATTATCATCAAAGGAAAAGAGAGAACTATCACCACCATCATTATCAAGCTCAAGAGTTTGGAAGCTCCATATAAAGAAAGCACTTAATATATCCTTATCTCCTTTTGTTCCCATTTTAAAGATAAGAAAATATGTTCAGAAAGGTTAGATAATCTTTCCAAAGTCACACAGCCATTAAGTGGCTAGATGAGATGCAAATCTTGGTGTGGCTTTTAAGCTTCTGAACAAGTTGGTTTAATAGTGATTTCTAAACCACAACAATGACTCACATAGGTAAATCTACTCGACAGATAAGCTACAGAACAGATTCAAATGTCACAAGAAAGTTGGACTTAATTGTTTTCAAGGTTTTAATCTAGGATTATATGGTAAAGACTTTATGAAGAGTTTTTATTATAACTTTATAGGTAAAATAGTCAACATCATAAAAACTAAATGTCTTAAAGATAAATTTTAACTATAACAACATTATAAAAACTAAATTTTCAAGAACAAAATAACAAAAAAAACTCTTTATATGCTTTCTAATCACTCTCTTAATTAGGGGGAGAGGGGAAAGCATCACAGATTAATATTCCTGTAAAAATCAGTGTATTTAAAGGTACCTTTCAGACAAATCAGGATGTGTCTGACTGGGAAGCGAAGAAGACTCTCCAGAAATCCCAGCTGTTTGTAGAGCTGATGACTGTTGCCCTCCTATCTGGCCATTCTGAATTGTACTTGCTTGTGTAGACATGGATCCTGCAGCACTACTGTTCATACTGCCAAAGGGTGGAAATGAAGGTAGTTTATTTGATGATATTCCACTATTCAAGTTGGAGGATGATGAAGATGAAGTTGAAGTTGTGGTCAAAGTTGAATTAGCTGTGGCAACTGAAGAAGACATGGCAACACCTGAAGTCATTGTGATAGTGCTGCTTGCTGAAGATGCTAGGGTGGCAGATGGAGTATTAGCATTTCCAGTATTTGTCATCTGAGGTGAAGTAATCAGAGATTGACTTGTAGGGGCAACTAAATTTGGCTGGGAAAGCAGAGAGCTGTCCAATGGCTGGGAAGCAAGATAAGGACCTAAAGATATAAAAACAGGCAGGATATTTAATTCTTTGTTTCACTGATTGGTTCTTTTTTTATTGTACTATGTGAATATCATCACCTTGTTGATGCTTTTATTGGTAATTACCCTCCCTAAGCTGCTTGCTAACAGTATAATAGATAATAAGGATTTCCACTGCCCCTTGAAACTGAAGAAACAATTTTTTTTAATTTTTTAAAAAAAATTTAGTAAAATTTTTTTACTAAAAAAGTAAACCCTTATCTTTTACAAAATAAATGGCTTATGAAAGTGTAATAAAAAATTTTTAAAGTAAAATAAAATCCTATTTTGTAGATATCATTAGTTAAATGTAAATAGTATTTAGCAAGTTTCTGTGAAACCATTCAAAGGGTTTCTAAATAACATATTGAATACTGACCATATTGGGAGCTAGTTAAACATAAAATGGAAGAATCACAGAGTTCAAATTATTGGAATGTCTCATAAGATCAACATTTTGGTTTATGTCTCTCTGGATTAAGTCTAAAATAGACTTTAATTGAAAAGGAGTTAAAATCAATTCTTATGATCAATGACAGCAGCTGTCTTTCTTCTCACAAAGAACTGTTTCTTTGTGGTAATTGAAACTACAAATTATCTCTAAATCATTAGGAAATCAAGAATCTTAACGCAGGGGCCTCCCTTGTGGTGCAGGGGTTAGTCTCTATCAAGGTATAGCTAGTCACTGAGGCATCAGTTTGATCCCTGACAGAGAGCTAACCCCATGGCACAGTAGGCCTCTCCTATCTCTTCCAGTGATTCCCTCAGCAATGTATTTCAGTTATCTACCTATTCTGCTCCCCACTCTGCCTCTGGTCAATCCTCTTACTCCCCGCACCTCTGGTCCACATCCCAGTTCTTGTATGCATAATAAAAAAAATCTTAAAAAAAAAAGAGTATCTTAATGCAATACACTTAAAAACACAAGTTCATCATATCCTGCAAAAGCAACAGAAAATTATTTATAACCCATAATACCCTCCTACCTAATGAGATCCCCAATGCAAATTTTTTTCATAAAGGGTCAGAAAACAAGTACTCTAGGCTTTGTGAAAAGTCACTGCTCAGTTCTGATTTTGTAGCATAAAGCAGCCATAGACAAAACATAAATGAGCATGGCTGTGTTCAGAAAAATCTTTTTTACAAAAACAGGTAGCAGACTGGGATTTATTAATACAAATTTAGTACCTAAATCATATCTGCAGACTTGTGCATAAAGCTTGAGTTTAGAAAATGCTTCATTGTTACCATCAGCCGCCTGAGAAAACCATTCTGCTACCAACTTTTCCGATAGTTTCTTTGATGCTGTAGATCCAACTCTCATGATCCCATCTGTCAATAGTCGAGAAATAGGTCTATGTTGACCTAATCGACAGGACTATAAATATACATACAGAAAGCAAAATTAGTGAATTTATAGTATTTGATTACATATAAAATAAAGCATTTAAGCCATTTAAAATAAGTTTTATCATTTACAATTAGCATTTGGGGAAAACAACAAAGATGAAATGGTGTAATAGCTCTAAACATCTCTGACATAGTTACTATCTAGTCTAAATCAAGTTAGCTATCAGGTATACCTTACATATAAACATACAAATCATGGGTTAATTTTAAAATGCCATCTTTTAAAAACACCTACTTCATATATTGCAGTAAGATCTCGAAAAAAGCTTTTGGCTCCATTTAACAAGGCGTCATTCTCTGGACACAGTACAACATAGGCTATATCTCTTTGAGATCCATAAGGTTCCAGCATAAGTTTCTCCCAATAAGGGAGAGCAAATGGAGAAAGCACCAGAAAATCATAATCATAACCCAACAAAAACGTGGGAATTGGCAGTGGTTCTGGGGATTCATCAGTTCCTAAATAAGAAAGACACAGAAAAGAAACATAAAAGTGGTATATACCTTCTTTTCAAATGTCAAAAATTACTGACAATATATTAAAAATATTTGATTAAAGACAGATGTATCTAAGGCTGTGGCTAAGACCTTTTCAGTTAGGAACTTCCTAAAGCTATTTTTGACTTACAGCTTCACTTATATATAAAAGATATTAATCTGAATTTAAAAAAATACAAGTACCAAGGTGGGGGGGGGGACATGGGAGGGGGTTCTTTTTAATTTTCAATAAATTTGAACTAAGTCTTTCTAGACATAACGAAAGCTATCCACTTAAACTCTAATCTGACTACATTATTTTATTTTGACATGAAAAAATACTATAAAACATCTAAACAATTAACAAACTGTAAAAACAGATGTCCAGTGTATTATCATATAAAGGTATCTATATAAAAAAACCTAATACATGCAAAAAGGATATGAGCAAAGTTCACAAAAACAGAATACCTTTTTTATAAAAAGACGCTCAATCTTAAGTATGCAATTTAAAATCACAATAAATATAACATTTACTATGTGCTAAGTACTGTTTAAGATCTTTATATATATGATCATTTAATTCTCACAAAAATTATATAAGGTAGTTACTAATATTAACAGTATTTCAGAGATGAAAAGCAAGAGTGGAGTTCTACAACTCACCCAATATCATACAGTAAGTAGCAGAGATGAGATTAGAACCCAGCAATACTACCCTTACAGTGTGTATTAGTCTATTTCTCGAACTATAATGAAACCGCCATTTTCACTCACCTATACACTATCTGCGGCCAAGATTTGGGAAGATAGGAATTTCATTGGTGGGAGTTAAAGTTGATATTGTAGAAAGAAATTTGGCAATATTTTTTCCAACATATACATGTTAAGTCTGAGATATGTGCATTGTAGAAAAATAGTTGTAATAGTAACGATGGAAACAATCTATGTCTATAAATAATAGACTGTAAAATTAATACATGTAAAGAACAATGAAATATACTTAGCCATTAAAAAAGTTTTATATATACCTATCAGTATAGGGAGAAACTTAGTATTATTTCTACTATTTTGGTTTTCAAAAGAATGTAACAATAAAGTTAACTTGCTTTTTTATTGTATGTCAAATATGTGAGATTTAAATTACCCACATTAATTAAAAGAATATAAGTAAATCTAATTCCATAATGCACTCTAAAATCATGCAGACAAGTCAAAATATCAATGTAAATAATTATTACTTCTAATAATAATGTATTTTTAAACTTCCAAATATATCTTTCAGAGTTCAATCACTTTGAATGTTTTTTCCATTATGAATGATATTATCTACTCTGTACTATATTGAGAGCACTCACTCACTACATTTGTCACAACTCTTGTCATAACTAGCACCTTTATTCTTTTTTAATTTCTCAAATGAAGACCTTGGTTTTTATCACTATTATTACATTTATTTACCAATTTTTTATTATTCAGTTTTTTTTATAAAATGATAATTTACAGAAAGGGGCATTCAAATTCTTTTCAAAAAAGGTTGACAGTATGCTATTGCCTTCATAAAAAAATCTTATCAGATTGACATGTGATAAGATCTGATAACTGATGCTATTCCTTCACATTCATTCATTCATTCATTCGTTCATTTATAGTTACCTATCTTGAAATTATTCTTAGGCTGAGGTAAGAGAACACAGTAAATTGAATGGTAGAAATGTTGAAAGTAAGAAAGGTTATTAGGACTGACTACACTGGCTTTTAAGTCAAGCATCAACCACAACAATGTTTGAGGAAGATATGGCTTACTAAAGTTGGGCACAGAAGTATGAGGAATGATAATCAGTCAAATACATTACTACAGATTACTTACCATAAGAGCCTCGGCCAGCCATTTTATGAAATTGCTGCCAAGTAAGAGGACCTTGAACTCCCCAAGGTCTTACTGTTCTTTTTTTCTGAATTGCATCTTGAAGAACTGGCTGAAGAGATAGGAGCATTCGAAGTATATCCTGTGAGCACTGCATACTCACATCTACAATCATTTATTTAAAAAATAAAAAAAAAAGCATTAAGACTTCCTACTGCCAACACAAACACAATTTTAAGATGATACACCTAGGAAAGCTCATCTCTTCATCAATGTTAAGCAGCTGCTTGTATAGAGAACTGTATTTAGTTTTATCTAAAATGATTTCTGGAAATAATTCCTCTTGATACTTAAAACCAGGAGAGATTTTAAAAAGTAATTTAATAACTCATCTCCACAAAAGTCATTCATCAGATGATTAACTTATAAATTAATCAAATAAATTCCTTCCATTTTGTATTGAGAATATTCACTTACTACTCTCAACAGTGCATTTTTAAGTTTTTTAGCTGTTTTACCAGAAAGAACTCTGCTTCACAATGAAATGAGTTATTTATTATGCCCCTTAATTACCACACAAGTGCATAATGAGACCAGTTACAATGATTAAAATTTCATTTGGGATAAAAATTTAGACAACTCTGAAATACAGAAACCGGTAACTTGCTCCCAATGCTTTTATATAGACCTATATTTATGTATTATCAAGTTATTATGACTTACATTTCTGACAACTATTGGAACGAGTATAATAAGTGCTGTTCTTACATGTCAAACTGCATTAAAAAAATCATGAAGTATTATTGATATAATCTGCTTCCACCCAATACAATTCAATTAGATGGTACCATTTATTTTTGCCTAATTTATTATTTATATCTTTAATTCCCTATATCTAAAAAGGGTAAAGAATTACAGATATACTGGTTTTTTTGTTTGTTTTAAAGATTTATTTTTTTTTTACTTATGCATAAAACAACTGGGTTGGCTGTAGGCCAGAGTTGCGAATGGGGGATGAGAGGATTCACCAGAGATGGAGCAGGGAACAGAACAGGCAGATCCACTGAAATACACTGCTGAGGGGAGCAGCAAGCAAGACAGTGAGGTCTGCTGTGTCCATGTAGGTCAGTTCCCTGGCTGGGGAATGAACTCATGCTGCAGTGGCTGCCAATAGCTTAATAGTGCTGAGACTTTAACTTCTGTGCCACCAGGGAGAACCAAATTATAGATATACTATGCAGTAACTATTATGCCTAAATAAACTATTATATACAAACATAATGCTATATAGTCATTAAAAGTGACAGCAGAGTTACGTGAAATGGAATAATGACTAAGACACAGTAAAATTTAAAACTTGTTGCAAAGCTCTCTATGGAACATAAACTTTATACAAATAGAACTATGTTTATTCACTTGTAAAATTCACATAAAGCTTAAAAAAGCTGGCTTCAGCTAATACCCACATGAAAAACTTTAAGAAAATATACATAGACATTTACCATCAGAAAGTGACCTGGGTGAAGCTCAAGAATTTATATTTTGATTGATTTTAATTCAGAGAGATTATCATAGATAGGGTCTTTTATTATTAGAAAATGCTTTTTTGAAGACCTTCTATGGGCCAAGAATTATGCTAACTGCTGGGAATACAGTGTAAAAACTGCTATGAATGCCTTCAGGTAACATATTCTTGGAGGGGTGACTGACCCAAAAAGGAATTTAATTACATACTGTGACAAGTGCCAGGTTTCTATTTAAGTTGACATCTGACTAGATATTGAGGCTACATGAGGGGGAGAGTTAAGGGTGGAAAGCAAATAGAGGAGGTGACCTTATAGACTATGTCAGAGGATTATGGGTGTTTTGGTGGTGGGTTGGTATGGTGATAATCTGAAGCAGTATGAACCTATAGCTTTAAATCATATACAACATTGTAAGCCAGTATTATCTCAATAAAATAAATGTTACAAGGGGGAAAAAAACTGAGACTTGGTTGGAAAGAAATGATTAAAAGTATATACAATGATATGTAAGAGGAATCACAAGAGAATGGACACACAGATCAACAGAAATAAAACTTCACCTTTATAATCAACTGATTTTTGAAAAATATGCTGACAAATTAATAAGAAAAGAATCTTCAAGAAATGATGTAGAACAATTAGACATACACAAGCAAAAGATGATACTGGACCCCCTTCGTATACTATATAACAATCATTAATTCAGAGTGGATTACAGACCTTTTTGTATAGTACTAAAATAATAAAAAAAAGAAAAACCATAGGAATAAATTTTCATTACCTAGGGTTAGGCAGACTTTTAAGATAGGAAACAAACAAAAAAAGTGATAAGAATAAATATATTGAACATCAAAATAAAAACTCTACTGCTTCCCAGGATACCATGGAGAAAGCGAAAAGATAACCCAAAGAATAGTGGACATATTATCACATAATAACATGGTAAGGGACTTGTATTTAGAACATACAAAGAACTCTTATAATTCAATAATGAAAAGACAAAAGTCCTGGTTTAAAAGAGAATCTGATTGACACTTCTCCAAAGAAGATATAAATACATGAAAAGATGCTCATATCATTAGTCATTAAAGAAATGCTAATCAAAACTATAGGAGATAATAATTTATACCTACTAAAATGACTATAATAAAAAAAGACATGTAATACATGACTAGTGTTAATGAGGATATGGAAAAAGAACTCTCACACAATACAACTGGTAGAATATAAAACAGTATAACTGGGCCCTCCCTGGTGGCGCAGCGGGTTAAAGCACAGCACTGAGAATCTAAAGCCGCTTCCTCATGAGTTCGATTCCCGCCTGCCCCGGAGGTGACCACATGGCGTGGCAGACCTCTCCTGACCCGCCCGCTGCTCCCCTCAGCAGTGTACTTCGTCCATCTGCCTGTTCTGTTCCCCGCTCTGTCTCTGGTGAAGCCTCTCACTGCCCCTGAGCCTCTGGCCTGTACCCCAGCTCTGTATGCACAAATAAAAAAAAAAAAAAAAAAAAAAAAACAGTATAACTGCAGAATTTGGCAATTCCTCAAAAAGATAAAACAGATATTCATCAAGTCCAGTTAAGAAAATAAAAATATATTCACAGCAGCATTATTCTTAATAGACAACAGTAAAAACTACTCAAATGCCCAGTAAGAGATGACTGGTTAAACTAGAAGTGGTATAATCCATAAACAGAGTATCAAAATGGCAATAAAGCGGGTAAAAAATGCTATAATATGGATGAACCGTGAAAAAAGTTGATCATAAAATACCATACAATAGATGATTCTATCTATATGGAATATCCAAAAGAGACAAATCTACAAATATTCAGATTGGTGGTTGCTTATTCATGGGAGAAAAGGGATGGAAAGAGAAAGGAAGTGACTACTAATGGATACAAGGTTCTTCTGGGGTTAATCGAATTGTTCTAAAATTGTGATGATAACTATACAGCTCTGTAGATACTAAAAAACCATGAGAATATACCCTTTATGTGGGCAAATTGTATGGTATACTTTAAAAGTATACCAAAGGCTGATGTGATGATGGGGATAGCAAAAATACAGGCAATTTTTACTTTTACTTTTCTATATTTAGGTTTTTTTTTTTTTTTTAAGTATAAAGTTCTTTTCCCAATGTTGATTCTCTCTTTTTTCACCCACATTGTATTTACTGAGGTAAAAGTAAGCTACATCATTGTGGACTATAGGCTTAGACTTTTACAAATATATTTTGGCATCCTGCCTGTCATCATTATCCCAATAATCCTCCAACATGTTTCACTATGCTCCCTTTTCTGTATTGTCTAGATTCTTAACTTGCTTCTCAGCAGGATTTATTTTTTACAATTAGAACAAAGCTGTTTCTATCTTTAAAAATTAACATTATCATTGAAATATGCTAACTAGTTTGTAGATTTTTTTAATTCCTTCAAATAAATACTTCAACACCCAGGATAAATACATACTATATAAGCCAGGCATTGTTCTAGGTGTTTGAAGTCTATGAACAAATAAACAAAAACTTTTTACCTTACACAGAAACGTGCATAAAGTGAACTTCATGAAGAAATAATAATTAATAAATTCCAGTGTGGTAGAAGACAGTAAACAATATGGGGGGGGGGGGAAGCAAAAAAAAAAAAAGGGCAGGATGGAGAATGTGGTGAAGCTTGCAATTTTAAATTGAGAAAATGACATATGAAAAGATGTACAGATTACAGGAGACATTATTGACCCATATAAATATCCAGGAAAGGGTATGCCAGGTAGAGAAAACAATTAAGTCAAAGAAGCTTGCTATGATCTCACGATGTCACCTAATTGACGTCATAGTAAAATAATAAAAGCATTCTAATACTGCACATTTAGGTTTCCCACAATCATTTTTTTCTATATTGAAATTTAAAGGCACTTTTCTTCCTCTTGTTCTCGATTATTTTCTTAATACAAATTCTTACAATGAAATTCATCTAATGGCTAAGTACATCAATATTTACTATCAGGATTTCTATTATTTGGCAAGTAAGTAGTTCTTAAAAATATGGCCTCCCTGGTGGCGCATGAGTTAGAAGTCTCAGCACTATCAAGCTAGTGCCAGTCACTGATCCTGAGTTCAATCCCCAGGCAGAGAGCTAACCTACATGGTGCAGAAGACCTCTCTGTCTAACCCACTACTCCCCTCAGCAGTGTATTTCAGTAAATCTGCCTGTCCTGCTCCCCATTCTGTCTCTGTTGAATCCTCTTACTCCCCACACCTCTGGCCTATACCCCAGTTCTTTCATGCATAAATCAATAAAATAAATCTTGAAATAATTAATAATGATGATGATGCTACTGCTTCCTTTAGTTCTATTACAACTAACATCTGAGTTTTTAATATGTATCAAACACTGCTGTTTTATGTTTTAGTCCATTTGATCCTTTCAATACTATATGAGGTAAATGCTATTACCGACCCTATTTTAAGAAACTGAGGCACTGAGCGATTTAAAATAACCTGCCCAAGGTCATAGTCTATAGTGATGGGAGTCATTACTTGGGTTTCAAACCCAAGTAGTCTGGCTCTATAATCTATGTTCTTAACTATTATTTACGGCTGAAAATAATTCTGCCTCTTTTTTTAAAAAAACATCTTTGACATTCACTGATAATCTTCTCCTTTCGTTATTTGGTTCTTTGAATATAGTGATTTTGACCAGTAATCACATTATAACTTGAACAATTATTAAATGGGTCCACTCACTGATCTCCTATCTTATTTCAAAATTTTTCTTGTAAGTGCTTTTCCCTACACTATCTTTCAGGTTTTAAAAACTAATCACTTTCCTAAACTTTATGTGCATCAAAAATATATTTAAGTTTTTGCTTGTTTTAAAACTTTATATTATAATCTTTTGGGATTTGCTCCCTTACCTCCCATTAATACTTTTATTCTAAGATCCATCTGTTTCAGTTTCATTCAATTTTAAAATTTATATAACATCCTATCTATACTATCATAATTATTTACCCATTTTCCTATCAACCTGCATTACAATGTTTTTATTTCTTTCAGCCTGCATTATAATTTTTGTTCTCTGAGTACTCTCATTAGCAATGTTTACCACCTGTAGGTTATCTTCATATCTTCCAGAATACCAAATACATTTTTGTATATGTTAAGAAATGACTGAATTAGTAAATGACTTAAGAACTAAATAAAAGTTATTATATGGCACATACCACTTAGAACATAGATTCTTACCAAGAACCACATTTTGAAGGAGGGTAACTTTCTGTATAATAATCAAAAGTTAGAAAAGTTAATCAGTGGTATATTTGAGACATCTTTTAAAAGCTTAAGTTGGCTGTGCCTGAAAGAAAAATACCTAGTATGATTTCAATAATAATGGCAATTCATATTAGTTCAATATACTTACTATGTGCCAAATATTGAGCTAAGCACTTGACATAGATTAATTTATTAAACCTTTACAACTCATACAAGTATTTGACAATGTATATGTATATCAATGACTGTCACTGATAATCAGACCCTCCCTCAAACATTTCCCTACAAGGCTTCCAGGACACTGAACTCTCTTAATTTTTCCTCATACATTTGTAAATTTCCTATCCTAGATCCTCTTTTTCTTCCCTACCTCTACAGGTGATTTCCATTCTTGGACTTAATCTATTTACTGTTATTCTCTAAGGTTATTTCAGCCAACTCCGCAGTTTTTAATACTGATAATTTTAATCTCAATTAAAATTAAATTCTTTTGAATTTAAAACTTTCCAAATGTATACCTGACCTTCTACTCCAAAGTTTATATACAGATACACATCCTTGATAATTAGCACCATCTTTTATTCAGCTGCTTAAATTATATTTGATTCTTCCTCTTGTATATATCAGCACATCCTGTAGGTTTTATTTTCCAAATATACCTATTGGATCTATTATATTTCTATTCCTTCCAATTTTGTCCTATGTGTCATCATCTTTCACCTGTACTACTCACTTGTTACCCAAAACAAACTGGCTATTCTCCATATAATAACCAAAATTTGAAGAGAAAAAACACAAGTTTGCTTGTTTCAAAACTTTATATATTATAATCTTCTGGATTTGCTTCCTTATCTTCCATCAATAGAAAACCTCCCATTAAACAGAAAAAGAATGATGTTAATTTTCTGTTCAAAACTATCTAATTTCCCATTGCTCTTAGAATAAACTTAAAAGGTTTAACATGATCTTATAAAACCCACAAGATTTTGTTTTGTTCATCTTTAGATTTTTGTCTCTTATCAGTCTAACACCCAATTCATTCCATCAACACTGCCTTCTTACTACTCCTCAAACACACTAAGCACACACTGAGTGATTAGGAACTTTGTTGCCTCCTCAAACATTCTTTACCAAGTTAGCCACATAGCTCACATTCCTCCCTTTAATGTAGCTATTTTCAATTGCTATGTCTCTCAGTAATATCTTCTCTAATCATACATCTAACAGACATGTTTCCTTTTCCACTTCTTTACCCTTCCTTTGCTTAAAAGCACCTGTCACTATCTGATAGTATATAATAACTTTTTTTTGGTTTGTTTTGTCTTCACTATTTATATTTATATTTATATTTATATTTATATATTTGCTTTATTTGGTGCTACACCAAACACATATTAGGTACTCAATAAATACATACTGTGTGAAAGAAGTTGAATAAGCAATCAGTATTTTCTGCTAACTAACATGTGCAAAGTACCTTTTATACTCTGACATAAGTACATAATTACAAATTTACAATAACCATATTGCTATTGGTGAAATTAACTAAATTACTAGGAAATTTTTCCTTTAAAAATGTAAACTTTAAATATGTCTCAAGTGACCTATTTAGTCACATGAGAAATTACCTTTAATAAGAAAAACAAAGTCATGCAACTGAATGAAAGTAAACAAATTATTATATTAGCATACATACCATTTCTTTTGGACCAGGGGTGTAAGCATGAACTTTTCACAAGTGCTTCATCAACTTTTCCTCCTGACATGTTGTCCATGAACTGGCGCCCATGTTCTAATGCAAGGTAGCAGTCATTGCAACAGTCCCTCTCTTCAACACGTACCCAATTGCTGATTACACCAATTTTGGGGAAAGGATCTTGGTCTGCTGCTCCAAAGGGTGAAAATAAATTAGTGCACTGATCTTGCAGCAATAATATCAATTCATCAGGTAATTTTTCAGATTCCTTTAGTCCTCCATTAACATGTTCAGCAGAAGGAGCCCTGAGAGCTTCAAAACGTTTTTCTGCTTCTTTGCCACATTCTGTGTTGCGTCCTATGATATCCAGTTCATCTTCAAGAAATAATCCTGAATTGTTTCCAAATTTTCTGTTCATTACAGCACTGAAGCCACAGGTACACCTATACTGAGCTTCCTGCGTTGGATCTGGAATGTAAACTCCAACATCAGCTCCTTTGATGTTCATGTTACAGACACAGATACAGCAACTATCAAAGTTACAGTCTTTAAACAAATTCATTACTGATTCTGAAAGAATGAGGTTTACATAAAGACTGTGTGCTTCAGGAATAGAAGGAACAGTTGCAGGTTCAACAGAATTAAGGGGTCTGCATGTGGATGGGGTGGAAGCTGGTGAATACAAGTCTGAATTTTCATATTTGACTGAACCTTGTGCACTAGCAGGTCCACCAGCTCCACGAGGAGTCCGAGGAGTCCTTGGAGTCCTTGGAGTTGGAAATCTAGGGGTAGATGGAGAAGGCAGAATTCCTGCTCCACCATTACTAGGAGGTGCGCTGCTAGGAGGCATCCCAAAAGAAGTATGCGTTTGAGGTGTGTAAGCAGGGCCATATTCTTGATCCATGTTACTTCCATCACTAGAATCATAACGATAAAAGAAGTTAAATTTATACATAAAGGAATACATAATTTGAAGTACAACTAAAACTGCCCAAAATGTTATCCCCTAACATTGCAAATTACTGAGACAAAATTAGTGCAAAAGCTCATAAGTACAATTAAAAGATTCTGGTTAATATAGCCATGCTAGGTGATTGTTGCGGATGAGAAGCAGCCAATTCATCAAAATATATTTAACAACACCTACAAATCCATGTTTACTAACTATGCATTTCTTATACTACAAATATTCACATTTCATTGATTTCTGGATACCACTGACTTTTTTTAAATCCTTATTTTAGACCTGCTTACAGGTATAAAGGGACAAAAGCAATTTTAAGATACTACCAATTATCACACACAGAGATACTAAAATGTGATAAGTGTATGAAATATAAAAAAGTTCAAGTGGAAGAGATTTAGAATTTTAGGAGAAAAAGTCTAAAAGGTTTTGTTTCAAAGCATAACAGTCTTAAATTTACCATAATTTATCCATCCACAATTAGACCATTATATAATTAATAAGAAAAAAACTTTTAAAGAATTCAAAAACCAGTTTCAATTTTTCCAGATCCAGCATAGCAAATAGCACTATGAAAAAAATTAAGAGCTATATATAAAAATTAAGAGCTATATAATTATATGCTATACTAACAACATAAATCTAAATCATACCCATCTTTGATGAATGGCATTGCAGGACCTGAAGGGAGTAATTCCAATTTTCCAACAGTCCAACTCTGACGATAAATGCACTCTTCTGGCAATTTGATAGGAGGCAGACACTGACTTGGTAGAGTTTTTAGAGGTGCAAACATGGAACATCCCACCAGAACTTGACAATTTTCAGGTTTATAAACATAAGTAAAATCCTACAATGTAAACACCATGTCACTCAGTATCTTTCAGGGAAAAAATATATACAACTAATCCTAGTTCTTTGCTCCTTTTCTCTAAACAAAATAATAAAAATAAATACAACTATTATTTTCCTTATTGTATTCTTAATAGCATTACAATTTTCAGAATCACAATGAAAGGAATTTTGGATATAGCAACAAAGTAAAGTTCTATAAGAAAATAAATGAAGTAAATTATTTCTCCAGAAAAATGAAATACTTACTTTAATTTCAGAAGGTTTAGGGCTACAGAACCCTTCATCAACCTCAATTCTGAACTGTGCTGTTATACTGGAACTATTTCCTTCTAAAATAGTCCCTCCAGGTGTTGTATCCATACTTCCATATTCTTTATTATTCATATTCATTGGGGAAAAACCCATAATGTGCTGTTCCAGTGATGGTGGTGTAGGGTACATTTTATGAAGATCTGCAGTGCCTATATTTAATAAAACATACATTTTAACATAATAATAAAAGGAAGTTAACCATGTTTGAAACAAAAGAGTGGGGACTTCATGCAGATTAAAAGTGTGCAGAGTACAGATTTGTGAATCTTACTTATGCAAGATAATGGATCCAGATTTCCTGTCTTTGATTCTTTACAGCTGGATTTATCATCTGATCCATTCGCTGATTTTTTTGATCCAGGCTATTAAAAAAAAGGCATATTTATCTGAAAATTTATATCTAATGTCATCTTAAGATAGTTAACCATGTGAATGTAATCTAGAAGCACAATCCATTTATCAGAAGCACTATTCTGAATCTGTGCAACAGCCAAATACATATCAGATTCAGCTTAAAGATCACCTTTATAAAGTCACTGACCCTATATTAGTTTCTCTGTTCATTTGATGATCCTCCAAATTTCTGTTAATTTGGGAAAAGATCCTCTAAAGAAAATTACCAGTAATTTCAAGACACAGAAGAATAAATAACCTACCACTTAAAGTCTATTAAAAAAAAAAAGAAAACCTGTGATAAGGGTTTGTAATTAATGGCAGCACTGCTTCTTAGCAAAAGATACTCATAAAATATTTGCCCCCTTAAATAAGACATTAATATTTCCTATGTAACCAATTACCGCTGAACTATTCATACTTTTACTATGTTTTAAAAATGCCCTTATTTCTGCAAAAATATGATAACAGGTAATAATAATACTAAACACAAATTTCAGAAAGATCTTAAAACAAAGCAATGGAGACTCTAACAGAAAATGAATTTTAATACATTGAACAAACCAAGTTTTAGCAACTCCAATATGTCACCAATGTTTTTAGAGCTATTAACAACTTGGCTCTATGCCTTTTGTTAGCCACTTAGTCATAAATAAATAGATTAAATTCTGATTTAGATCTTCTTACCTCAGAAAAACCACAGCATATACAAGAATGGGAGCAGAGAAATTATATATACACCAAAGCATTATTTGCATCGTAAATGATACCCTAAAATATACTATATTATGGGATATAAAGTTTTTATATAGCTGTATTTGCTTATGCCAGTTAATTAAAGACACAAATGTGCATGTGTATATGTATGTATATACATACACATACATATACACATATACATTTGTTGACAGAAGGTTCAAAATATATTATATAGGGGAAGAAAGAACCAATGAGGTACAGAAGATTCCAAGTTACCTTTATCCTAAAAGAGGAATTCCCTTTTATAATATAATACCAATTCACTAATTTGCTAAAGACTTGCCAGTCTAGGGAATATCATTTTAAGCTTTATTTCTTTTATCTTCACCTTTTTCTGCAAATGGGTATTAAACTTTTTAACTTCCTCTTTCATTATTATGTTGCTGTCTTATAATAGCTGTGATGCCAAACAAATTCAAAAGTAATATTGTTTATCTTCTTAAAGATATATTTATTTATGCATGCAAGAACTGGGGGATAGGCTAGAGGTGCTGAGGTTGAGAGATTCACTAGAGATAAGAGTGGAGAGCAGAAGAGGCAGATTGACTGCTGCACCATGTGGGTCACCCCCCTGGCAGGGATGAAACTCATGCTGCAGTGGATATCAGCAGCCTCATAGTGCTGCACTTTTACCCACTGCACCCCCAGGGAGGGCCCCAAAAGTAGTATTTCTAATAAACTGACATGGCATATAATTCTAATGTTAATTATGTATTCTCTACAACATATAAATTAATTTCAGAGTCCTTTCTCAAAATAGAATATCAAAGAATAGGAAAACAATTCAGCTTCCTAAGATTGCAGAGAAATAACATATGGTAGAGAGCCCTTCCTGGTGGCACAACAGGCTAAAGCGCAGCACTATGAAGCTATCTGCAGCCACCGCTGCACAAGTTTGATCCCCAGCCAGAGAGAAAGGTAACCCACATGGTGTGGGCAGACCTCTCCTGTCCTGCCCACTGCTCCCCTCAGCAGTGTATTTCAGTAAATCTGCATGTTCTGCTCTCCACTCTAGCTCTGGTGAATCCTCTCAACCGCTCACACCTCTGGCCTGTATATATGCATAAATAACTCTTTTAAAAGAAAGGATGGACATATGGTAGAATTCCAATTAGATTTATTCATGCATGTTCTTCAAACATATAAACAAAAGAAAAACACCCTCAGTTTATAAGTGACAACATTGCTTAAATGAGTTTTAATAAATCAATTAATGAAATTTTATTCCACAATATTTCCTATCATTCAATGCTAAACTATAGTATTCAAATCACACATAGAAGGGGGACGGGGCTGGAACTTGTATAAAATCAATTAAAACAAATTATAATCTCAATTATTACTAGGCTACTCACTGTTAGCTCATCTTCATCAGAATTGAAGAGATTATCTAGGTCAGTGTAAGAGACAGCCAGGTCTGAGTCATAAATTAAACTGGTTGATGGAGGACGGGCATGATTAGCAGGGCGCGGAGCATCTATTTATGTTAATTAGAAAAACAAAATGAAAAACCCTATTACTGACCAAGTATCATTCTATTTATTTATGTTAGATTATATAACTTGTTTATAAAAGCATTGTGTAGTAAGAAACTGTGGTGGTTAACATCTATAAATGCCCCATAAAATTCTTACTTTCCACAGAAGTATAGAAAATACACCAAAGGTTATATAATCTCACACAAAGGTAATCACACTGTGTGACCATCTATTGGATAACACTTTAAGCGCTAATAGGACAATAGAATTAAATACAGACACATTTTTATTTTTCTACTTTCCTGAAATACAAAGGAAGCATATGTAGTAGTAATTAAGCACTCTAACATCTTAGACTATTAATTTGAATCCCAACTCCAATACAAACAGCATGACATTGTGTCAGTTACTTAATCTCTTTAAGCTTCAATAATGGGAAAAATTGTATGTGACAAAATATAGGTAAAGTTCTTTGCCCAGTGATAAGCATTTAAGTACTCAATAAATATTAGTTAGGCTTCATTTCAGTTTTAGAATCTTATTTCACTTTTGCCCATCAGTTTAAGGGAAAACTATGAAATTATTTAAGGAAATATACAAATAAAAGTGAAAAGTTCAACTCCTTTATATCACTACACACATAAAAAAATGTAATATAGTACATAATCTTTCAAATTATTCTCTGGCTGCCAAATAACTTGAAATAGTCCAGGCTCAGAAAGATAAGAATCATCCTCCTAGTGCATATACATGTCACTTCTAAAGGTTCAGTAAAGCAACAGTTGTAAAACTTCAGAGTATGGAAAAATCAACTGTGGCATTTAGTGTGATAAATGGTCCGTATTTGAGGAAGCCACATCATAGGCTCAAGAAGGCAATTACACATTCCCTATGTCCTAGGGTAGGTAAACAGGTCAACAAATCCAGATTGCCAACTCATCAAGCTACTTAGGTCCAATAACCAGTAAATTTACTTCAAAATAGATAATCTTCCCCATTCAGGTCTTTTTATCTTACTTTTGATTGTACCACACCTGACACTCTCTATTTACTCCATATATTAGAACAAAACTATGTCTCTTATAAACAAGCCATCCAAAGGATGATTTCCTTTGCCTCCATTAGAATGGATTTTATATAAAACAAAAACAAAAAAAACTAACGTACTGTTGTCTCTATTACATTCACAATGAGCACAAATCATATGCTTGGGCCTGTATGCCTAGGTGGATGAACAGTGTCTACACACAACATATGCTCAGGAAGTTTTTGTTGAATTAGTAACCTCAGCAACAGTTACCTAGCATATGGGTGGGAGAAAGGAAAGGACAAAAAAGAAATTACAGTAAAGTCTAAATTTTAAATTGAGATTTCAGATTTAAGAGGGACTTTAAGCGGTATCTCTTCTCATTCACATGAGAAGTATTTTTGTTTGTAATAAAGAACATTTAGCAATTCATAGCAGAATTTCTATCACCTGAAATTACTTTTCCTAGTACAATATAATAATGAACAATACACACCCACAATTTGAAGATTGGTCCCTTTCTATGAAACAAGAACTATGTAAAAAGGCACATAAAAGTTTAACAATATGAGATTAGTTTGTAGGAACACTTCTTGAATGTAATATTTAAGAGCAAAATGTTTACCTTGCTTGACAGAAGGACTAAACAATGACATAGCATCTTCTTCATGTGACAACACTGTTACATTAGATGGTCCATCTTCTACCTGCAGACAGTAATATATTTTATTAGACTGAAATACATAATTTACCAACAACAAAATCTACTAGGTCTTGTTATCATGCATTTTATTAGGTATTCTATAGATATCACTAATTCTGATAAGTGGAAATTTCACCTTACTAGAAGCCATTTTAGTTTTTATTTTATATATATTTTACAGCATTCTCCTTTTTGTACAATGTATGCTTTCTCCTCTCAGATGTAATCCCCATACAATTCCCATCACCAATTTACCCATGCTCCATCACCATGGTCCCTTGTGCTCTTCCCTCCCCTGTATTCATCCCTCTCACTCCTGCTCCTCTCCAGTGTTTAAAAAAAATCATTTTAAAGATAACACAGGAAATACAACTAAAAAGTAGTAGGACCTAGGATTTCAATCAAAATTAAGTCCATGTTTGTTCTACAGTGTCTATAGCCTTCCCACCTCATGTTTTCATACTCACAAGTGTACAAAATTTCAAGTATGTAACATATAACAATGCTCAATAAGGCTTTTTGAAATTAATTCCTTATAATAAACATTGAGAATTTTACAGCTTTTCACTTTTCAATTTCCATTTTTGTTAAGGCAAAATGCTTACCTAGCACCATTTTCTTATGCTTAATAAAGTCGCAAATATTTTCTATTTAAAATTGTATTCAAGTGTTTTTATCTACCTCATTTTATTAATATGACACTTTATTTTGGGGGGACTTTCTTACCTCACATATTCAAAAATATGTATTTTATAAATTCAGTCACATGTATGTTATTGTATTTTTGAAAACTATTGTAATTTACTCATAGCATATGTAACTCATAAACCAAAGTTATGTATTCTTTCTCCAACCCAGAATTTTATAGTAAACAATATATATTTTCATTATCACATTACCAGCTATAATTTCAAGTCTATACAAGATCTTAAAACTTTGTACAATGCACCTGATTTGCCTATGAAAAACTATGTTTTTCAAAGCTAAAGTGATGAATCTGTTGTATTTAAAACAAATATGAAATGATAGCTTCTAAGTGCTACTCATCAGTGACCCGTTGGGTATTTTGCTTTCTCTTACCTTATGCTTTTTAGCAGCTTCTCTCTCACTATTTTGTCTATCTTTCTTCTCAGGAAAAAGGAATTCCTCATCTCCCTCAACAAATGCATATGGATCAATTTTAGGTTCTTGTTCTGTATCAGATGCTATTGCTGAAAGATACTGATTTTTAATTTGATATTGCTGCACCAATTCATCAGAAACTTTTAAAGGTTTCTTACATTGCACCATTAACCTGCATAAAAAAAATTAAAAATTAATTCTATTTATTCTCCATACGAACATAATAAATTTCCAAAACAAGTTAAGTATCATGAAATTTTAGGAACTTAGAAATGATGAAATCTACAAGCCCTCATTTTACGAATGAGGAAACTGAGGCATATGATTTATCAAAGTCTAAAATTTAGCAATATAGAAATGGAGCTAAACTTAAGGTCTCCTGCCTATAAATTCTTTCCACCAAAATATGTCACCTTTTGCTAATCCAGTGTTCCCCCAGTCCTCAAACACAGGTTAACTTGGCCATCCCCATTCATTGAAAGGGACTTTCAAATAAACTGCTCCATGACAGAAAACTGCAAAATTTGAGATGAGGCATATACAATTTAGACTTTTAAGCAATGAAACTGATTACTCTTTTCCTACTGCCATGAGTAGATATATTTTAAATTAAAAAAAGTTATGGGCACAATTTATAGTTCATGAACATTATTACTATTAATTTTAGCATTTACAAACATGTAAATATGCTTAGAGTGAGAAGTGAAATTTCAAAGCCAAGTACTCAGGTTTTTTTCTAATCACATTTTACATTATATAAATCACATCATTTTATATTACCAGGCTCTAGTTCCACATAGTGATTGATAAAGGTATGTTTCTCTGTACTCTCCTAAAATAACCATTAAAAATGACAGAGGTAAAATGACAAAGATAACATAGTAAGAATGAAGCTAGAAAGATGAACTAATGAACACTGACAGATCAGAGAAAGCTGAAATCGAGGGTAAGTCTGAAATCTAGGGTAAGAGAGAGAAGCTACCACAAGCAGATCCGTACCATATTGCTCCTAAAAAACATCAAGGTTTTTCTATCTATGAAGGCCAGGTACTTAAGTGTCAACACAGATTAACTCCATTTTGATTTGTGTAAGATACTTCAAGACTCCTAAATTAATATTCTTTATAGTCGGCAGAGCTGAAATCCCCATCCTGCCAGAAAAGCTGCCAAACTTAAAATCATGCTCAATTCCTGCAAAGGCAACTTTACTCAGTAAAAACTAAAGTTCTCATCAAAGTCTTCCATGATCTTCCTCAATCCTACTATTCTGTTTCCAAATGCTTTCTTGATGTACCTCAAGCAGGCCAGACAGATAATGTTTGCTTTGGAACAGTCTTCCTCCAATAGTTACATGGCCAACTCCCTCTCTTCCTTAAAGTGTTTGTTTAAGCATCACTTACCCTGAGGCCTTATTTAAAATAATAACACACCCACTACCTAACACTGAACCCCCTGCACTATTTTCCTCCCCAAATAGCACTTTATTTATGCATATAAGAACTGAGGTTCTTGTCACCAGAGACAAAGTGGGAAACAGAACAGGCAGATGTATTGAAATACACTGCTAAGAGAAACAGTGGGCAAGATGGGAGAGATCTGCTGGGCCATATGGGTTAGTTCCCTGGCAGATCAAATTCAAGCTGCATTGGCTGGCAATAGCTTAACAGCGCTGAGACTTAACCTCTGAGCCACCAGGGAGGCCCAGCACTTATCTTTTAAAGTCCTATATAACTTGCTTATATATAAAGTCGACTAATAATTCTCAACAGATTAAAAAGTCAGGGATCTTGTCAATTGTCCCAAATGCCTAGAACATAGTGTAGCATGTAATAGGTGCTCATTAAATAGCTTACTAAATAAATACATGGAACTTGAAAGTCTCACACAGGATGAAATATGCTTGCATACATACTCATAAATCAGTATTTGCACCATGATTATTAATTCTTTGTCTGACAATTATCATGTCTTCTTATTAATCTACTCATCAATGCCTGGGACAAGAAGCACACTATATCCAATAAACTAAGTGTAAAATACCAACCTCCATTGTTAGTTTCTAAACACACTTTCTTAAATTTCTCATTGTTATTCCCAGATTTTATGCTTCAGAATTATGCCCCAAACTAAAATTCCAACTATGCAAAAATCTCTTCCATGGGAACATAGTCCTAAAACAATTGGGAATGTTTTGTGATTACTTGATAGAATAGCTTTGTTTTATAAGTGAAAAAACACTTCTTTCTTAAGAGTATCTTTGTATTTCATCAAAGTAAACCTTAAATAAATTTGCTGAATTGATATTAACATAAACCTTTTAAAAAATAGCATTTCCATTTACTTTGACATGTATTTTCTTGTTTAAAATATGAAATGACCTCATAAGAAATGGAGAGTATGCTCTCTTTAATGTGATACTTGGAAAAAAAATGTTCTGCTATGGTCTCACAGTAGCAAATTAGAACTGAAATTATCTTAGCTATATACATATTGAAATAGCTAATTACAGGAGTACAGTATAAATAAGAAGCCACTGCCTAGCTTCCACTGACTGGAAACACACTACTTATTCTTTGCAAAGGTGAATAAAATAACTGTTTTTCACACTAAGTTATACTCTGGTAGACATATTGAAAAACTGCTGAATTGTTTACTAAAGTAATGCCTAAAGATAATTTTTTATTCAATGGTACTCAGACTTTCAATATGCAAAGAATTTAAATGTAGTCAGTAATATCAAGAGACTATCAAGTCACACAATAAATTAAAAAACGAACTGTATATTACATACTCTATCATTTAACTAGAAATAAAAATTATGAGTTTGGTAGTGCAAGGGGTTAAGTCTCAGCACCATGAAAACAATTTGAAGCTACCACAGCCACTTGAGTTCCTAGGGAGGTGACCCATGTGGTACAGCAGACCTTTCCTGTCTCACCTGCTGTTTCTCTCAGCAGTATTATCAGTACATCTGCCTGTTCTGCACCCTACTCTGTCTTTGGTGAATCCTCTCACTCTCCTCACACCTCTGGCCTACACCCCAGGTCTTACATGCATAAATAAATATTTCCCCAAAAATTGTGGTTTTTTTTTTTTAGATATGCCAGATTAAAAACCTGTTATTTCATCACTATCCAATTTTACAGTGTATATACTTTTGTAAACAGGAATACCACCTATTCCCTTTTCTAAAACAAACTTTTACACACAGCCAGATAGTTAACTACAGAGATAGTTTCAATCAGCTGTAAAGCTAAATATAAACTGGAAGAACAGGCACAGCCATTAACAGAACTCTCCAAAGCCCAAAGCGAATTTAACTTACATTATTCAGTAAGTTGTATCTCCTTTTTACTGTAACAATAACATACTATCTTGAAATGCACATGTAGAGATTTAACATGGCTTTTGGTAGCATATGCTTTTGTACCTTTATTCAATAAAAATTCTTCCAGAGAAGGCATGACAGTATTTTATGGATTGACAATTATAGGAAATAAGCTACAGAAGAAAATATTAAGGAATGAATTAATTCAATAAATCTCAGCAAATAACTATTTTTAATAGCATTTTTCCAGCACCATCTCCAATATTTAGAATTAATCTTACACTGAACCAATCTAAGTGCAGAAAGTATAGCTTTACTACAATATATCAGTGACTTATTTAAAAGACTGAGAATACAACAAAAGTCTATTTTATCAGACTTCTTTTCAATGAAACAAGATAATTTAGAAACTGTCTTTTTAAGATTAAATAATGCTTTCTGTAACTATATACATACAATAAAAATCTGGTCTATCACTAACACACTATAGGAACTAGCTGTATCAAAGAACATTATGGTTAGGATAATCTCAACTTTCTAAATAATAAAATATAGTAATTATGCTTATGTGTAATTTTTTCTTTGCTCAGTGTTTAGAAAAGTTTACCTCTGAATCAGAACTGCAAGACTAGTAAGCAATCACAAATTCTTCCAAGACTAAGTACAGTCCTTTGAAAAAAATATTTGAAAAATTGTAATGTTTGAAAGAAAATGTCATCTCATAAGCATGTTCTGAAATAACTGCTAACATTACCAGATAAATAAAAAAATATTAAAAGCAAAATGTACATTACAGACATGTGTGTATCTTGTATGTGGGTTTCATGCTATGGTTCACTACCAACTTCCCTCTCCAAGTAATTTCTAACATATCAGAAAAGGAATTTTGCTTTAAAAATTGCTGATGGCCCTACCTGGTGGCACAACGGAATGCAGCACTGCAAGCTGGCCACAACCGCCTCAGGAGTTTGATCCCCGGCCCCAGAGGTGAACACACGGCATGGCAGATCTCTCCTGACCAGCCCACTGCTCCCCTCAGCAGTGTATTTCGTCAATCTACCTGTTCTGCTCCCCACTCTGTCTCTGGTGAAGCCTCTCACCACCCCAGCATCTCTGGCTTGTACCCAGTTCTGTATACAAAAGTAAATAAATCTAAAAAAAAAAAATGTTGATGAAAAATTTGGCATAAACTGCTGCACAGGGAGGTCTAAGAATGGAGGCACTTAGAAATGATTAATAATAAAATTCTGGGGCCCTCCCTGGTGGCGCAACGGGTTAGGACAGCGCTGAAAGCTAGCTGCAGGCAAGATCATCCCCGGACTGGAGGTGATCCACATGGTGTGGCAGACCACTCCCAACCCGCCTGCCCTTTGCTCCCCTCAGCAGTGTACTTCCTCCATCTTCCTGTTCTGTTCCCTACTCTGTCTATGGTGATGCCTCGCACCATCCCTGCACCTCTGGCTTATACTTCAGTCCTGTATGAATGAATAAATAAATCTTTTTAAAAAATATTCTGTACTACCTAATTAGATAGTCACCACTATCTAAAATTGATTAGAAAAAGCATGAGTATTGCTTCCTTTTGTTTATCTGCCTACTACAGAAGCATAATGCCATTCTTAAACAGCAATCAATGACAAACTTCATTTATTTATACCAAATGGAAATTAAGTTTTCATTTTATAGCAATAAAACAAAGGTCTAAATTTCTCCTCCATCATTTTCTAAAAAGGTACACACATGTGTACAAAGATATTATTAAAGAAACGATTTACCTCTACTGATGCATTCTTATCCATCTTTGATTTTTACATCTACTCTGAGTTAATTAAGAATTCCATTTCCTTGGGCCTGCCTGGTGGCCTAGGGGTTAAGTCCCAACATTTATACCCAATGGTATATACCTTATGGGCTTTTGATCCCAGGCTAGGGAGCTAAACCACATATGGTGTAACCCATCTCTCTTGTCTCACCCATTTGCTCCCCTCAGCAGTGTATTTCATTAAATTTGCCTGCACTGCTCCTCACTCTGTCTCTAGTGAATCCTCTTACTCCACACCTTTGGCCTACACTCCGCAAAAATAAATTTAAGATCTTTAAAAAAAATTTCCCTCTCTTAAGTTTCAGACACATGATCACAACTACCTGATGAAATCTAATTAGGCACACTCCAACTTTATAATGTATACATATTACATGCATTACACAAAAGCATGGCTGAAATCTGTAATTTCCCAATCTCTTGCCTTCAAAATAACAGCGGAATTAACTGTTTATATTATCTAATTTGGTTGGGGTGGTGGGGAAAATACATATATACTGCCATATGCCTGTTCTTAAGTTTTATAAGCTATCCATAGATCTGCATGTCGACCTATAGATTTCCTTTGCTTTTTATTTAATGAAATACACTGCTGATACGTCATTATTGCTTAATCAACCTTTACTTATTTAACAATACCTTAATTTCATTAAGGTACATTAATAATTCTATTTTGAAATGCTACTTTAAAAACAAAATCATAAAAAGTTAAGATTCAGTCCAAAATAGGTAAAAAGAATAGTAGAGAAGGTTTCAAATAACAATTTCTCATCTTTCTCTCTCATAAGTAAATATGCTGGTCTCTGACTATGCCAATTCTCTACTTTATTAGCCAACTACCTATAGTTAGTTCTGTAGCCTACTCCACAACATTATAAAGTTCCCTAAGATCTCTTTTAAATTTTTTTAAATGATTTATTTATGCATTAAATTTCCCAGTAAAGTCCCTGAGGGTCTTAATCTATTCAAATGATGTCCAAACTGATTTCCTTCATACATATACACACCTTAAATTCAAACATTCTTGCAATAATGCTGATTGGATATTACTAAAAGCCTTATTTTCCAAAACCCTGTTTAATGATCATCTACTTTGAAAATCTTGCAACACTGTCCCATCATCTCAGGAATAATATATGAGCTTACAGACAGCATGTTGCCATTCCATTCCTTTTCAGCACTCACTTCTTGTCATGACATACCAAACAACTAAGCATCACCTTAAAAATCTACCCATGCTGAACTACATAAAGCTTCTGTATCTTCAAAAATGGAATACAAATATTCCTCACTTTGGCTCTACATCTTTATGCATCTTATACCAGAGAATTCAACATTATATTTTTCCTATTAGGCTTCAATTTCATTTAGTGATAAGACCAAATTTATTTTAGAAGCCAACAATGTCTTACAGCATCTTTCATTAAGAGAAACTTCAGTTTTATTTGAACTGGTTAAAATATATCTTTTAAGATTAAAAAGATAATCTTTCTAAGAAGGGAGAAATGGAGTTACAACAGCCCTGTAATTAACCTCATTAAAATTAATTGTTATACATATGAATATCCTTTCAAAGCTCAAAGCATGGGAAAAATAGAAACTTACAATGACTTGAGTAATACAAATTCACAAGTTTCTTTGTATGAAACAAACTAAGCTTCTGTAAAAGTTATGACTAGAAAAGGTACTGACTATATTGTATCTTAAAACTATAGAATAATTCTATAAAGAATTTAAGAAGATTGTCTGAATGCCATCAAGATATCATAAAAAAAACTCATAGGATTTATTTTAATGATAGGGATTATCATCTGATTTTGTCAACTGGTTTCACCAGTTTCTATGGGGAGATGACAAGATTTCAATACAACATATCTCAAGTAATAGCAGCTACAGCTGAATTACGAAATTATTCCAACAAGATCCTTTTAATTGTGGAAAGAGGAAAAAAAAAGAAACCATTTCAGCATAATACAAACACTAAAGATTACACCAGATATTTTAATGTCATTTGGGTGGGACTAATAAGGTATGAGAAAACTCCCAATTGAAATTAATGAGTAAATATGCTTGATCTATCTAAAACATTTTTTAAAGGTTTGGTTATGCATACAAGAGCTTGGGGTGCAGGCCAGAGGTGCAGGGTGGTGAGAGGATTCACCAGAGACAGAGAGGGGAACAGGACAGGTGGACAGATGGAAACACAATGCTGTGGGGAGCAGCAGACACACAGGAGAGGTCTGCTGTGCCATGTGGGTCACCTCCCTGGCAACAGATCGAACTCGTGCCACAGTGGTTATGGATAGCTTCATAGTGCTGAGGCTTAATCTGATAATTCACTCTAGAATTCAAATTTATATTAAAAGTTATTCATGACATTAAAGCACTTCAACACAACACCTTGGGTTTGAATTCATTTTTGTGGGGGCTATTTTATACACTAAGAGATACTTAGCATACTTGGTCTCTACCTACCAGACACCAGTAACACACCCAGTTGTGACAACCAAAATTCTCTCTAGACACTGCCAAACTGTGGGTTGAAGGAGTAAGCTGCCCCAACTGAGAACTAGCACCATGGAATAGTAACTCCAAGAAAAGGGTAGAATCACCCCAATAACTAAAACATTGAAAAAAAAGTCTAACCTCCCAGGTATAGAACAATTACAGTCATGTTTCTTAGTTCATATTGCAGCTAAGCCTCTGGTGGTTGATTTTTTTTGAGATATTTACCATATTCTAATCTATTACAATATAAAACAAGGGTTCTATGTAAAAGGAACTGTGATACACATTTTAGTTAATTAGCATAACCAAAACAATACTCACATGAGACATAAAATTTAAAAAAACAATACCCATTTATTCAATCTTTTTGGTCTTTGCTTTCTATGAAGCAGGAAAAAAAAATAGTGACCAGGAATATGCAGAAGCATGTTATTCCCTTAGTTTATACAATCATGACCCAAAACCAGTCTACTTCTTCATGCTACCTTTCTAACGTTTGGTTTGTACCTTCTTTGCATTCTTATTGAGAAAAATAGCAAATAATTTCAGAACAGATTCTAAGGTTAAGTTGTATTTACCTCTAAGGGACTAATTTCACTTCCAGATAGATGCTTGGGCACAAAAGCAACAAATACACTTATTTAAAGCCATTGTTTGAATTCTTGGATTTTATGAACATATGTGTCCATGACAACTTATTCTTGAAGTAAACTGAAAATTTTCATACTACATTTTTATACACATTAAATAAGAAAATGTCACCTAGACAGAAAAGTTTTAAATTCATAAAGTAACCTAAGACTATACTATCACTTCATTCATCTAAACATTTGCTGAGTGTCTATTATGTGTCCAGGATTAGTCTAAGGAATATTTTTGTAATGGAGGAACATATCAATAGGGAAGAACATGCACAGTCCTTGCCCTCTTAGAGCTTACATTCTAATAGGGAAAAGACCATTAACAAATACAAATTTCAGATAATGATAGAAGGGAGGACATGAAAGCAGTATACAGGGTAGTGATTTGGGCATAAGAGGAGGCCATGATTTGGACAGAATAGTCAGAAACACTTGTTTGGAAGGTCTAACTTCTGAGCAGGACTAAGTCTTGAGCTATTCCCCTCTTAGAAATGCAACTCTACAGTCCATAAGGAATGACCTTAGCGTTTCAAAGAAATAGTAAGAAAGTGGTATGGTTAAATCATGAAGCAAACAGGACAACAGTAGGTAAGATTAATGAACTAAGTTGGAGAATCTTACAGCCGAGCAACAGGAGTTCGAGTTTTATTCTAAGTATTTAAAAAAGCTGAAGATTTTTAAGTAAGTGAGTAATAGTGTTTAATTTACAGTGATCTCTGACTGCTGTACAGAAAATCTACATGGATGAAAACTAAGTAGAAAACAGAAGTTTCAGATAAAAGAGTTTAGACTAGCCCAGACTTTTTTATAGTGCATGCAGCAAACATTAAGATCCTTTCAAATTTGCTGTTCAAGATATCACTGCTTTCAAGAGACCTGTTCACTATTAAGTTGTCTTCTGTGATCATAAGGGTATCTCAATTCCCTTGATTACAAATCTAGACTTAATTTTTAAAAAATTAGAATACTTTCAAAATTCAAAGTGCTACATGAAACACACAGGCTTGTGTACTAAAATAATCAGCAATGAATTTTGAAAGAGAATAAATCTCTAATGATAGGGAAAGTAAGAGAGGCTATAAATTGACCAAACCAAGATGCAAAAAAATCAGTAAAACAGAACCAATTAAACTCAAAGTCTAGCACATACAAGAGGTGGCTAACAGGTAAACTACATAAATAACAAGCTAGTCAAACTGCCTAGAAAACCAGAAAAAAAATTGAGGTTTACATTTCTAGACAGAAATACAAAAACTTGAAAATGGAGAGGTGAAAAGGTTTCTAAGGAAAATGAATACACTACCTGAGACAGCCAGAATCTGACAAACTCTTCATTCTGGAATTTTTGGGATGAGGCCTCCCCTCCAAAATATCTCCTAGTCTATGACTATAAAACAAGTGTCTAAAGTGACATGTACACTATACTAAGACATGTATCAAACAGGTAAGGTCTCCCAATCAGTAAGGTTCTGCCTGTATACAAAATTTTCAATCAGTTCCTTTATTTCCTCACTCCAAAATATTTTTTAAAGATTTATTTATTTATGCATACAGAACTGGGGTACAGGCCAGAGGTGCAGTGAGAGGATTCATCAGAGACAGAGTGGGGAGCAGAACTGCTAAAGGGAGCAATGGGTGAGGTAGGAGCAATCTGCCATGCCATGTGGGTCACATCCCTGGCAGGGGATTGACTCATGATAAGCAGTGGCGGCTAGCATTGTAGTGCTGCTCTTCAACCCATTGCACCACCAGGGTGGGCCCCTCAATCTAAAATATCTGTGAAGGAAAAACAACTTTAAGAAATATAATTTAAAAAAAATATATAATGAGAAGCTGCATAGTAAAAACAAAGACCAAAACAGGTTAATTATTAAGGGAAAAAATTACAAGGCATTCAACAAGATTTTTTTAATTTAGGGAAAAACATGAAAAATAAATATTAAGGTCCTCCCTGGTGGCGCAGCAGGTGAAAGTACAGCACTAAAGAAGCTAAAAGCCACTTCAGCATGAGTTCGATCCCTACCCCAGAGGTGACCGACACGGGGCAGTAGACCTCTCTTGACCCGCCCACTGATCCCCTCAGCAGTGTACTTCCTCAGTCGGCTTGTTATACTCCCCACTCTGTCTCTGGTGAATCCTCTCACCACCCCTGTATCTCTGGTCTGTATTGCAGCTCTATATGCATAAAAAAATCTTTTTTTTAAAAAAAGATACTTTAATATTTTAATATTAAGACTTCAAGATAGGGCTTGAAAAAGAAGGAACCCAGAATGCAAAGGAAAAATATAGAAGCTAACAATCTGGTTTATTCAGTTTCCAAAGAGATTGGGGGGTAAGGGGAATGAAGGAATTATCCCCATAAAAGAATTTTCTCAGTGGCAAGACAAAAAAAGATTTTAAACTAAAATGCCCAGTCTAAGGGCTGAACACTTAGACCTATATATATTTTTATGGAATTTCAAAATTCTAACAGTGGACTGTTAGAGGAAATATTGATATATAGTCAGTAGGAACTACTTGGCTTAGCACTGATAGCCAATTTTCTTAACTGTTTTGGTGGTTGATTTTCACCTTATAAAAAAACCTAGAAATAAAAATGCAAAGGGTTTCTGGACAATAAATGTAATTAGAACATGAAAAATGAAGGGAGAGCTGAAAAAAAATTTTATTTCTGGCCAAAGTATATCATAAAATGAACTGAGAAAGCAAACCACAGAACAGAGGAAGGTATCTGTAGCATATACAACAAATAACAGATTTAAAAATAGTATTTAAATGTTGCTAACACCTCACTGGCACTCTGGAAAACACATATAATGATATAAGATGCCATCTGAAAGTGACAGATTAATCACATTAAGTCTCATAATACCAAGTACCAAGGAATATGTGGAACCACCACCATGTCTATCTCCAAAGGAGTAAATGATGGTGTTTTCATAACAAAGAAATACTATAGAGCAATTGAATTACTAACGCTAACTATATAAAAACATGTATAGAAAAGACAAATAACAAATTCAAGACAGTGGAAGGAAGAATGAAGGAAGAAAAATAGTATACAAAAGTTCTAACTGTATGCAAAATCCTTAAAGTTGGTGATGAACCAACTTAAATCCTTGATTGATGGAAAGTGTTATTATTTTCTCCACTTTTTTGTGACTAAAATATTTCATTATATATAGGTTCACAGTAAAGAAATTATGCAAAAATAATACTCAAGGGATTTATTGTTGTAAATCCTGTCCTAAAACCAGTTCTTGAATCCTAGTATTAATAACTTACATTATTTCCACCCTTAAATTATAATAGTGACTATTAAAAAAATACATACTCTGTAACTGATGTTACACTTTCCTGTCCAAAAGGTCCAACTGGATCATCCTTGAATTTATCACTTGGAAGCTGAGGTGGTAAAAATTCTACATCTCTTTTCTTTGGGACCTTGTAATACTTCCAGGCTACATTAGCTTCATCTTCTTCCAAGTTTACTGCTGTACCAACATATATCGTAGGTTCTACAGTTTCCTGAAATTGAGCTGGGAAAGACTGGGATAAACTGTCTATCCTATCTTCCATTGGTTTAGAAGGAACCAAAGGATCCGGTGTTGGCATTTGATAAAAATGTTGACTTTGAGGAGTTGAAGGTGTTTTAGTCACTCCTTCATCAACCACATCACATGGGTGAGGACTAAGTGGGGGTGGCTGAGGTGAATTTGCCATTTCGGTCCCCTGCATCTGAGGAGTTTTTGCTACATCATTAGTTCGGATGTTTGAAAATCTCACTTGACTGTCTGGAGCAGAGATTACAAGTCTTTGGTTGGCTGAATCTGTGTCCATGCCAACATCATCACTAATAGAAACACGATGGTGAAAAGGAGTCAAGGGACGTTTCTGTGGTTTTTCACTCTTTTCTTGCTTTTCATTGGTCTTGTGCTTAGGAAGTACTTGCTGTTGTTGACTTAAAGATGGTGTTTGTCCTTGCTGTCCAGTATTTCTTGGTTTGAGATTTTTGTGCCTGAAGAAAATAAAATAAGGTTTAAAACTTACAAATATCACTATCATATCAAGCATACAAGGAGAAACTATTAGACACCTCAGATATCGATGTTTTCCACATACACTTAAAAAAACTAAAATTTGAATTTACATGAGAAAAAAAACCTGTGACCTAAAATTAGGAACATGTATAAAAATTCATAAGTTAATTATCACATGCTCATTAAATATAGTTAATGTGATTAGACAGCCAAAGATGGTCTACATTACATAATCTAAACGCCTAAGTATATAATAAATGCAAAGATTCTAAATATTTTAAGATTAAATGGTATATAAAAAAAGCTATAAAATTTATTCACTTACAAACTACACCTCTGAGAGTTCAGTTAGCAATTGTTACAAATCAATGGCTTGGCTGAGCTTGGCCATCAACTACAATACTACAGCAACTAACAAAACTTATTTCTACTAGATTGAATTTAGATAAGTCAGGATAGTAGTGACGTTGACTGAGTAAAGTGTCCTTTCCTACTTTCTCGCAAGGCATACCAACAAACACATATTCAGCTGACTGGAAAAGTAAAAGCAAATACCTAAAAGTATTTTTTATCCTGTAATTTCAAACAATTCTGAACTGAAGGACTTAACCTATACATTCCTAGAAAGTGAATACCTGTATTTAAAGTTTAGGATTTCTTTCGGTGGTGTTAATATTGTGTATCTTTAAGATTTGCAAACTCACTGACATTTAAGGATTTTTTTTTAACAAAACTAGAAAATAAAATCTAGAGGTATAGGAGTTAAAAGCATTCAGTACTCACTCATTAGTTTTAATTTGAAAATTTATTTTAAGAATGGCTTTTGATACCTACTTGTTTCCTACCTTCTTACTTTGCTTACTTTTCCTTTAGTTTCCTAATAAAGGATATTAGCTAAGGACCAAATGTGATTTGTCCTAGGAATACAAGGTATTACATTCAAAAGTTAAAAATCAAACTAACAGCCCTCCCTGGTGGCTCAGCAGGTTAAAGCACAGCACTAAGAAGCTTAAGCCACTTCCACATGAGTTTGATCCTCGCCTGCCCCAGAGGAGATCCACATGGCGAGGCAGACCTCTCCTGAACCACCCGCTGCTCCCCACAGCAGTGTATGTCTACGATCTGCCTGTTCTGCTCCCCATCCTGTCTCTGGTGAATCCTCTCACCCTCCGCATCTCTGGCCTATACCCCAGTTCTGTATGAATAAATAAATATTAAAAAAAAAATGCACTAACACAAAAAGAGAACTGTATTAGTATCTCAACAAATACAGCAGAATTCAGTACCTAGTAATATAAAAAAACTCAGCTGGGCCCTCCCTGGTGGTGCAATGAGTTAGGACGTAGCACTGCAAGTGAGCCACAGTAACTTCAGTGCAAGTTCGATCCCCAGCCCCGGAGTTGACCACATGGCATGGCAGACCTCTCCTGACCCGGCCAGTTGCTCCCCTTAGCAGTGTACTTCATTGATCTGTCCATCCTGTTACCCACTCTGTCTCTAGTGAAGCCTCACCACCCCTGCACCTCTGGCTTGTACCCCAGTTCTGTATGAATAAATCTTTAAAAAAAAAAAAAAAGACACAGCTGATAAAGGGCATGTATAATAAAAAAGAAAAAGATGCAGTATGTACACACAGCAAAGTACTATTCAGCTACAAAAAGGGATGAAATCCTGTCATTTGCAACATGAATGGACCTAGAGGGTATTATGCTTAACAAAATAAGGAGAACAAGCACCATATGATTTCACTCATGTGGTATACAAAGAAAACAGACAACCAAAGTTTTAGACTGTAAAACCAATTATTGGTTACCAAAAGGGAAGGGGAAGAGAGGGTGGGCAAATGAGGAAAGAGGGACAACTGCATGGAAAACTGTTATCATGCAATACTACTTCAATTCCAATAAAAGGACACCTATGAAAAACTACAACTGTCATAATGTATGCATATAAAAAAGCAGGGAAGAACACATGAAGCACTTCTGCTACATAAAAGTATTCTTACTACTTTAACTGCATGAGTTACAAGCTGAACTAGGCATTTTTTCACTGAATACCATTTTTTTAAAAGTTTATTTTTTTAAGATTTATTTATCTATCCA
>NW_004567118.1:14212578-14247275 GCF_000260355.1 Condylura cristata | reverse complement strand
TCTGTCGATGGTGAAACCTCTCACCGCCCGAGCCTCTACCCCAGTTCTGTATGCACAAAAAAAATCCATGAAAGTCAAAAAAAAAAAAAAAAAAAAGGCCTAGCTTCAATTAAGTGTTCTATTTTTCTCATACAGAAACTGGGAAACTTCTTCCATAAAGGGGCAAGTTAAATATTTTAGGGCTCTGAAGGACATACAGCATTAAGTTACAAAAACTCAACAGTATAAAAGCAGCCATTGCTATTGTGTAAATGAACAGATGTGGGGCTCTGTTCCATAAATCCTTTTTTATGGAAACTAAAATTTGAATTTCACACTACAACACAAATTATTTTCCCTTTTTGTTTTTTCTAACTATTTAAAACGTACAAACCATTTTCAGCTACAGGTCATATGACACAGGTAATGAGCTAGATTTGGCCACTGGAACTTTATCAAGCCCCTGGTCTTATATAATTACAATGGAATTCTACATTATCATGTAGCTGAAACAAATATTATCATGGAATTCTGCATTCAGGTTTAGTTTTGTTTTTTCTCTTCCCTAAGGTGGGTGCGTTTTCTCACCATCATAAACTGTTAAACAGGAACTAATCTATCTGTATTTTTACCTCAATCTTTCAAAAGACCTGCTAGTTTTAAAATTTCTAGTGTAATCTAATGAATCTATATAGAACATTTAATCTAAGCAAAAACATACCAGAATATCTGAGTCTGTTACTACAGAAACATACCTCATTTTATTGCACTTTGTTTTACTGCTTCCCACAGATAAGGGTTTTTACAAGTGAAGGTTTGTGGCAACTCGACATCTGAACAAAAATGGTACACACGTACCACTTTTCTAATTGTGTGTACTCACTTCATTTCTAGTCTGTCATATTCTGGCAATTTTTGCAACATTTTAAAGTTTCTAATTACTATTATACATTATGGTGATGCCAGATCAGTAATCTTTGTTATTACTATTGTAATTGTTTGGGGGCATCACAAACCATGCCCATAAAAGGAAAAACTTAACTAATAAATGCTTTACGTATTCTGTCTGCTCTGCCATCCAATCTTCGCAATCTCTCTCACATATCTCTCACTTTAATAAAAAATGAGAAATGATTACTCTTTGTGAAGAAGGCATGTCAAAAGTTGAGAGAGGCCAAAAGCTAGGCCTCATGTGCCAATTAGCTAAATTGTAAATACTAAAAAAGTTCTTCAATGAAAGTATAATTGCTACTGCAGTGAACAAATAAGAAAATACTCTTAATGCTGTATATGGAAAAATTTTTATCAGTCGAGCGAGAAAGCACAGCCGTAACATTCACTTAAGGCAAAAGACAGATTAGAGTCCTCTATAAGGCCAAGAGAGGCAGGGAAGCTGCAGAAAAAAAGTTTGAGGTTTGCAGAGAAAGCTTTTTAAGGAAAGAAGTCATCATATCAAAGTGTAAAGTGAAGCAACAAGTGCTGATGTAGAAACTGCAGCATGTTATCCAGAAGATCTAACTAAGATAATTTTTGAAAGTAGCTACACTAAACACCAGATATTCAACGTAGGTGAATCAGCTTCTATTTGAGGAAGCAGATAGCTAGAGTCATAGCTGGAGTCATAGCTAGAGATAGTCAAAGCCAACCTTCAAAACTTCAAAGTACAAACTGACGTTCTTGATAGGGGCTAATGCAGTTCGTTACTTTTAAGTTATAGGCAATGCTCATTTTTCATTCTAAAAATCTTAGGACCCTTAAGAGTAATGCTAAATGTACTCTGCCTGTTCTGTAAGTAGGAATAACAAAGCCTGAATGATAGCACATCTTTTTATAACAAGGTTCACTGAATATTTTAAGCCCACAGTTGAGACCTAGTACTCAGAAAAAAAGATTAATTTCAAAATATTACTGCACTTTGGCAAAAGCCCCCGAGTGACCCAAGAGCACAAATGAAGATGTACAAGATTAATTTCAAGCATGCTTACACAACATTCATTCTGCAGCCATGGATCAATAAGTTATTTCAACTTTCAGGTCTTAATATTTAAGACTACATTCCACAGCTAATGCTCTTAGTGATTCCTCTTATCTCTCATCTCAGTAAGTCATAGAAAACCTAGAAAAGATTCACCATTCAAAATACCATTAAAAACATTTTTGATTCATGGGAGAAGGTCAAAATATCAAAGTTAACAAAGTTTAGAAGTTGTTTCCAACCCTCACAGATGATTTTGGAGAGATCTAAGATTTCAATGAAGGAAACAGCTGTCTATGTGGTGAAACTAGAAGTATTGAAGGAAACAGCTGTATATGTGGTGGAACTAGAAGTATAAATGGGGCTTAAGGATAGGGTTGATTTGTGGCAATCTCATCACACAACAACAAATGAAAATTTGCTTTTTATTGTGAA
Organism: Condylura cristata; assembly: GCF_000260355.1. Taxonomy (NCBI): domain Eukaryota; kingdom Metazoa; phylum Chordata; class Mammalia; order Eulipotyphla; family Talpidae; genus Condylura; species Condylura cristata. The sequence continues at coordinate 14,244,886 of NW_004567118.1, read as the reverse complement.
AAACTAGTTGGGTGAAAGTGGTTTCTTAAGATGAAATCTACTTATGGTCAATATACTGTGAACATTGTTGAAATGACAACAGGGGAGTTAGAATATTACAGAAACTCAGTTGATAAAGCAAAAGTTTGAAATGACTCTGATTTTAAAAAGCTCTATTATGAATATAATGCTAATCAAACATCATCACATGCTACAGAGAATTTTTTTTTTTAAGATTTATTTATTTGTGCATACAGAAATGGGGTACAGGTCAGAGGCTCAGGGGTGGCGAGAGGCTTCACCAGAGACAGAGTGGGGAGCAGAGCAGGCAGATGGACTAAGTACACTGCTGAGGGGAGCAGCGGGCGGGTCAGGGGAGGTCTGCCACGCCATGTGGGTCACCTCCGGGGCAGGGATCGAACTCATGCTGAAGTGGCTTTAGCTTTTTAGTGCTGTGCTTTAACCCCCTGTGCCACCAGGGAGGACCCTTATTTATTTTTAAAGACTTATTTATTTATTCATACAGAACTGGGTTACAAGCCAGAGGTGCAGGGGTGGTGAAAGGATTCATCAGAGACAGAGGAGGGAGCAGAACAGGCAGATCGACAAAGTACACTGCTGAGGGGAGTAGCAGACAGGTCAGCAAACGTCTGCCACGCCATGTGGATCACCTCCAGGGCCAGGGATGGAAGTCACACTGAAGCGGCTGCAGCCAGCTTGCAATGCTGTGTCCCAACCCGTTGCGCCACCTGGGAGGGCCCACTACAGAGAAATTTTATGAGCCAACTGATGCAGCAAACTTCATTTCTGTCTTAAGAAATCACTACCTTAATCTTCAGCAAACACTAATCAATCAGCAGCCATCAACACTAAAGCAAGACACACACACAAACACACATACACACGAGTGCACACCTGTATAACATCAATGGACTGAGAAAAAAAAAAGAAGAAACCTACCTCAAACAACTGCAATTTGTTTTCTGTGTGGCTTCAACAAAATCCCAGGATGCTACTTTATCAACTGTCTCTTCTTCACACAGACCACCTGATGAAGCTGAATACTTTCTCCTAAGATTTAAGATTATAAATTTCTTTAGAATTCATAAAATTTTCTGTAACCCTGAATTAAGCATTAAAATTGAATGTCAAATATCATCTTTCTAATTAAAAGTCAAATGAACACTTATACTTCAAGTATCTATTAAATAACTATCAAAATCCAACTTTTAAACTTCAAAATAGAAATACCTACTTGTTCTGTGCTCTGTTTGTATTGCATTCCTGCCAAACTCTATCCACCACATGATTTGCTAATTTTCTGGGTATTTTCCCACCATGGTGGCTAGTACTATCAGAATTGAATCCATCAGATACTGAAGAAAATTTGACCCACTTCTGAGCAGACTGAGGATCAACTGAAAACACATACAAAAAGGAACAGGCTGTAGGAGAATAAAGGTAGGTTTGGAGTAACATTAACATTACCGTCATTACTAGGTCAATTTGTGAAACAACTCAAGCTATTTAGTAAGCTTACTTGTATTATGAAACAAACAAAAAAGCACTTTAAAAACAGAAAGGAAAGGATCTGAACAGAGGATGTGAAGTGGACTAGTAATATATTCCTGTTCATTTCCTGATTTGGAGGTAGTTATATAAGGAAGTGCCCCTTAATTTTGAGAAAAAATACTGAGTATTTAGGGATGATGTGGCATCGTGTTTCTTCTCAGAAGGTTCAGAGAAAGACCAATTGATAATGAATGCATACATACAGAGGTTGATAGAGCAAATGTTAACAGTCTAGATAAGGAGTTCTTTATAGTATACTTGTAAACTCCACAGTTTTATTATTTCAAAATAATTCAAAACAATAGATTTATTGCTACAGCTAATGAAACAAGTTATTGTAATACCTGATTGAACTTCCTCAGGAGATGTAGGTGGTGTAAGAGTAACCGAAGACATAGCAGGATCTCTTGTGGAAGCAGGCACTTGGTGGACACCCAAGCAAGAAGCTGAACAGTGAGAGGATCCCACAGAGCTAGGAGTAGGAATGTCTGACTGAGGGACTAGAACAAAGCATGCTGGATAGATCATTCGGACACCAGCTGAAAGGGAAAAAAGTGGACAGGAAACTCAATTACTACTGGGATTTCAGAGGGATTAGTGTCACTCATACGTACTGCAATGGAAAAGTAAAATATACTATGATCACATTTCTTAAAATAAAGTCATTTGATATATTTTTATGAATATACACTCTTTTGACATATGGTTTTCCTAGGAAAAAAACATAAGCTGATAGTAGTGACTGCCTTCAGTAGAGAGACTTAGAGGAAAGCAATTTTTGCTTTACATTTTTGGATTTTCTAAACATGACTGTGTATTATCTTTTTTAAGCCTTTATTTGCAAATTTAACAAAGTAAGCTAAACACTAGAATTATGAACCATTTTCTATTTAATTCTCTATAGATCTGGACAGGATATATACAGATCAGAGAGAGACAAAGAGAGAGAGAGAGAGACAGAGAATTTCAATTATCTGCTTATATATTCCCTACACCTCCAAGTCTGAAACGCAGTATACATCTTCAATCCATTATTAAGATGGGCTCTGTGGCTTACTCTGGAATTAAGTGTTTGTGATACATGCCACATCAAAACAGAAGTTTTAAATGTGTTTGCATTAGTGTAGCCTCTGTTACTTCTGCCCTCTGCCTTGAGATTACCATGTGCAAAATATAATTTACCTTATTTAACCTAGGATCTGGGTCCCTGTAAGAAAAGACATTAATACAGCCAACATGAATATAGCTTACCTGGACAGAGAAGAGCAAAACCACTAGTTCTTTGAATACATTTTCTGCCTTTTGTTAAGTTGACAGCATTACGAAATGTTAAAATACCTCGTGTCACAAGGACTGTCAACTTTCCAGCATCCAGTATTATTTACTCACAATTATTTTCTTGGCATCAACAGTTTGCTTCCCTTTAGGAGGAATATATAATCCTCCCCCATGACTTTGGCTTGTCCACATGTCTAGCTTTTTTTGATGGGAGTGTAAGGAAATGTAATACACATCATATATAAGCAGAAAGTTTAAGTACTCTTAAATGGTTAGACTTGTTCCCTATTATTCCTCTGACCTTATAAGAATAATATGACAGAGACAATGAACACTATTTAATCCTAGGTGGCAGCATGAGAAGATAAAAGCCAACACAACCAGCTGCAGCCTTGACTAAGTGGGAAATAAGAAAGAAATAAATGTTTGATTCTGAAAGTCACTAAGGTGTTGGAGCTGCTTCTTAGTCAACACAATTTTTTTTTTTTTTTTTAAGATTTATTGCATACAGAACTGGGGTACAGGCCAGAGACTCAGGGGTAGCGAAAGACTTCACCAGAGACAGAGTGGGGAGCAGAACAGGCAGATGGACGAAGTACACTGCTGAGGGGAGCAGCGGGTGGGTCAGGAGAGGTCTGCCTCGCCATGTGGTCACCTCCAGGGCAGGCGGGAATCGAACTCATGCAGAAGTGGTTTCAGCTTCTTAGTGCTGTGCTTTAACCCGCTGCGCCACCAGGGAGGGCCTACTCGACACAATTTAATAAGGTCACATATTTTCCCCTTTTCATTAAAAGTTAGAGTCCTTACCAACAAGAACTTCTACTGCAGCTAAAGAATCATCTTCCCAATCCATATCTTCCTGTTTCTCTTCAGACATCTCCTTCAAGCAAGATGAGATAGGATAGAATTGCTTCCATTCACCTATCAATTTTTTTGTAGCTGAGTCAGACATCTTGAATGCCTGTCCTGTGAGAGTGCCATTTAATCCAAATGGGCTTAAAATAACTAGGAATCCAAAACAGACATCAAGTAAGTAACTGTAATCTGTTACACTAAGTAATATCACACTCTACAACAAAAAGTAATCATGCAATTCTGAAAAAAAAAAATCCACAAGGAACATACCAAAGAAAATAAATTAAAATTTTAAATAACTTTCCACTAGTAGAAATTTTAGTAGAAAATTTATTTTCTTTTAAAATAGAAATTAATGAGATAAAGTCCAATACTGAATTATTTTAAAAACTTAAAATTTTGTCTACCTCAAAAATCCCAGATGGCTAAAATTTAAACAAAAACTTACCTTCCACAAAGGAAAGGTAATTTGAGAAAAAACAATGTAAATGTAACTATGTGTTGATTACATCCTGCTATGGATATTTTCTAAGAATTAAATATTAGGCTTAGAATAAAAACAGGTACACATTGCAGTTCTTAAAAACAAGTCAGCAATCTTTCTTATGAATATTTCCTCTGAAAGTCAACCATTCGCATGGTATCAACTATATTTAAAGTCCCTATGTTAAAAATTACTTATATGACCTGACACAAGTGACTTTGAAAACACAAAGTCTGATTTTAAAGACTGATTTTTCTTTGTTATGTATACAAGAACTGGAGTATAGGCCAGAGGTAGGGAAAGTATAAGCACTACTCCACTACTCACCTGAGACAAAGTGGGGAGCAGTGGGCAAGACAGGAGAGGTCTGCTATACAAGTGGGTTAGCTCCCTGGCCTGGGATCAAATGCATACTGCAGTGACTGTGATGGCTTGCTAGCGCTATGACTTTAATCCTACATGACCAGGGAGGCCCCATAAATGCTTTTTAAAAGAACACTTTAAAATATGCTATGCTTATACAAGAATTTTTAAAATGATATTTACATTAAAAATCATTTATTTAATACTCTAAAAGGCAAGAAGAAAGGAACTAGATCTGAATCATCACCAGGCTAAATTAAAGATTGGGGGAAATCCCATAAATTTCAAAATGTAGAAGTTAGCAATTTGAATAAAATTTAAAAAAATTATTTATTTATGTATAGAAGAACTGGGGTAGAGGCCAGAATTTTTAGGAAATGAGAGGATTCACCAGATTGGGGAGCAAAACAGGCAGATCTACTGAAATACACTGCTGAAGAGAGCAATGGGAAAGGAAGGAAGGCTCTGCTGTGCTGTATGTGGGTTAGTTCCCTGGCTGGGGATCTAACACAGGCTACAGGGGTGATACAGTGTAATAGTGCTGAGACTTAACCCCTACGCCACCTGGAAGGGCTTCAATTAAAACTTTTTTTAGTAAAAATTTTCTTGAAACAACAATAAAAGATCAAATACTTAAGCCAATAAAATCATTTACCTTGAAAAGGGCTATTTGACTGTTGAGCAAGGGTGATGTGCTCTTCACTGAGAAGATATACAGGTTGATGTTGGTTAATATCCACGCTGGTACAAACATTGCTGTCTCCATGCAAGAAAAAGGTGAAAGAGCAGGACAAGTGTTCACTATAAAGAAAAAAGTATATATATATTTTAGTGATTATTAACAGCCAAAAAATAAGTTAAACTGATTTCCTTTATTACAGAAGTTATACTATGAAAATAAACATTCTTTTTAACCCAGAAATTCTACTCCATCATTTAAAGGACAGTATCATGGATATTAGCAAAGACTTGGCTATATGAAATATTCTTGACAGCACTGTTTTTAATAGAATAGACTGCAAAAAGAGACCAGTTAAACAAGTTAGGCACATCTACACATACAATTAAGAGGCACCAAAATAAGTCAAAATGGGGGAGTGGGCTAAATGGAAAAGGCAGGCCACCAAAATAGTATAATCTAGATTTTTAAGAGAGAAAAAAAAAGAGGGGGCTCTTTGATGGAAAAGTATAGTTGTGTAACAGAAGGGTTACTTTATTTTTATTTTTTCTCTAAATAAATTAAATATAAACATGTTTTCATTTTATTATTTTTAAAATTGGGCTGAATGCAACCAATCATGTATTCAATGTACTGTCCAACCCCAAACCCAATGAAAAAAGTTTTATTAAAGCAATGATGGGTCTTAAAATTGAAGACACCATAGAACCAAGGTTGTATGCAAAAGTGTACTTTTGAATATTACATAAAGTTGCATGTAGAGTTTATTAAATAAAAGTTCCCAAGAAGAAAACAACTGTACCCAAGAAATAAAGGTCAAAGTCCCAAAAGGAAATGCAACTTTACTATTAAGAATCCACTTTTAAAATTCCTTCTCCACACATTTACCTTAAAAATTCTTCTTAAAGAACCATTTTTAATAAATATAACCATCAATAGCCATCTGTATTTCTCTATAAAGCAAGGGCATCATAACTTAAAATTAGAGTAAAAATAATATAGCTAATAGAAGTGAAAGAAGGTAGGATGGAGGTGAAGAATAATGCAGTGCTGAGAATTCCTCTATAATATATATTAAGATGTCAACATAGTGTTCTTGGTAAACCAAGAAACTGAAATTTAAGCATATTATTCAAGTTTAAAAAGAAACCAACAGAAAAACTGTAATTACTGTAACTAATCATACAAATTGTTTCCTCTCATGGTAAAAGTCTGCAGAAACCTTCTACAGTTTCTACAAAGGTATCACCACATCTGGAATTATGGCACTAAACATCAAAAGTAGTAAAAGTAGTAAAAAGAAAAAAATATTAAAACCTGGTTAACTTAGAGGCTGGGTCTGTAAGGGTTGGGACTTGGAACTAGAACAACGAACAAGAATCTTTGTTTCCTAAATTTATAATACCATTATTCTGTACTGCTCAGAGATTACTTTTAAATTTAAAAAAAATTATGAATTCTTAGTAATTCTGTATCTTTCCTCACCACATTTTTTTAAGTTATTTTGAAGTAATTTTATTCATTTTTAAAGATTTATTTTTCATTTCCTTATGCATGCAATCAATGAGATGTATGCCAGAGGTCCAGGGGGATGAAAAGATTCAACAGAGACAGAGTGGGGAGCAGAACAGGCAGATAGACTGAAATGCACTGCTGAGGGAAAGAGGGGACGGGGGTGAGACATGAGAGGTCTGCTGCACCTGTGGGTCAGCTCCTTGGCTGAGGATCAAATTCATGCCACAGTGGCTGGTGAGCACTTAACAGTACTGAGTCTTTAACCCCTGCACCACCAGAGATGACCTGGAATAATTTTCAATTTATAGAGAAGTTGTAAAGACAATAGAGTTCCCATTTACCCTTCACCTAGTTTCCCCTAATACTAACATCTTACAAACAATGCTGTATTTGTGAAACAAGTAATTAACATTGGAATATTACTATTAGCTATCATCATTTGAACTTTAGAGATTTTCTACTTATGCACTTTTTCTGTGCCAGGATTCAATCCAAAGTACCACACTGCATTTAACCAAAGTTTTTATTTCTTTTCCAACTTTACTGAGGTAAAATTGAAAAAGTAAGATAGTGTTGAATACTTTTAATAAAATTAATACTTTTTTAAAGTATTTTAAAAAGTATAAACCTACAAAAAGATTAGTTATTATAGTAACTTTGGGAACTCTGTCCCATAACAAATCACAGCTGATGCTTATTTAAAGAAAATTCAATTTGAATAAAAATAAACTTAATTTTCTAATTGCTTTTCAGCAGCGGTAAAATACCTTTACCAAAAAACACAAAAAAGTAGACTGCATATAGCCCTAATTCCAAATGCTTATAATAAAGGAAACAATACATTTAAAAGAACTGTGCAGTAAACTCAGTGTATTTAGATTTAAATGTAGTATATATTGTGAAACCAAGCGATATTCCCTTATTCGTGAAAATAATTCCAAGGGAAAAGAATATAACTTAGTAACAACAGAAAAGTGATTCTTATGTCCAACGGGTGCCTCCACCTCTGACTATTCTTCCTCTGGTACTTTCCTTTCTCCCTCTCATTGGTCTTTCTGCTGCTCCTTAAATACATTAGGCTTTGTATATATGGTTATTTGATCTAAAACAACATATAGCTACTTTGTCCTCATCAGGTTTCTGTCCAACTACCTTCTAGATGAGGTCTACACTGATCACCCTACTTTAAACTGTCACTCATTTCAACTGCTCTCTTCTGGGGTTTGTTTTGTTTCTGTTAAAGAAATCACCCCAAATTTAACATAGTATACAGTTTATGTATTTTTTTTCTAAAGATTTATGTATTCATGCATACAAGAACTGGGGTACAAGCCAGAGGTGCAGGGGGTGAGAGGATTCATCAGACACATAGTAAGGTGCAGAACAGGCAGCCTGACTAAAATACACTGAGAGGAGCAGTGGTGAGACAGGAGAGGTGTGCTATGCCATGTGAATGGGGATTAAACTCCTGCTGCAATGGCTGCAGATAGCTTCATAGTGGTGTTGCCTTTACCTGTTGCCTTAGCAAGTGAGGGCCCACAGTTTATTTCTTACAGTCACACAAGACGTAAGCCCTACTTTGGGAGAAAAATTGCCTCATTTGTTCAAAACTGTATCTGCAACATGCAGAACAGTAGGCATATACTAAATACCACCGAAGAAAATTATCTGAAGTACTTATTTCTAACCAAACACATTTCTTACAAGTATGTATCTATATAGTTGTAGATGTCAAAGAGAAACCGTACTAAATTTTTTTCTCTTGACTTCTTACATTCAACTGATCTATCACCAATTCCTACTAGCTCTAGTACGTTATTTGCTAGCAGTGTCTTCTTCAGGACTGAATAACTATTTAAAAACTCTATTTATCATCTTGCCTTACACCATGGCTAGCAATGTAAAAATTGCTTGAAATCAAAAGTTCTCCAATGACTTCAGGATTAAATAAAAAAACTTGAGCATAGCATTTGAGACAATTCAGGATCTGATTCTTGCCAAACTCTCTAAACAAAGATAGTTAATCTACCCAAGAACTCCCCTCCTTAGTTTACCACAAATGTCTCCTTACTTCTTAATCACACATCAAGACTCTTTTAAACACCGTGTGTGTACTCATATTACTCTATGCTTATATTTATCATAAAGCTACTGTTATTTGTTAGTTGAACCCCCTGAGATAGTAAATTCCATGATAAAAGTTTAATATCTGTGGAAGACTGGCATATTAGTTCCAATCCTTCACCCCTCCCTTCTTCATTTTTTATGGGTACTTTCTCCATTTTTAAATAGATTCATTTTATGAAACAGATCTCTAGAAATTTTTTATCTTTCAAACCTGAAACTTTCATTAAATAATTCCATATTTCTGTCTCCCTCTATTCCTTAACAACCACCATTCTACTTCAATGCATTTCACTTTAGACACCTCATAACTGGGGACCCCTGGTGGCACAGGGGTTACAGACAGAGTTGTCAAGCTATCACCAGCCACTGCAGCAAGAAATCGATCCCTAGGTTGGCCAGGCCAAAGGGCATAGCAGAAAGTATGTGTGATGAATTCAGTTGGAGAACAAATCAAGTCAAAATGTATTTCAGTTACTAGCTATACTTGATAAAATACTAAAAGAGGTCAGGGAAAATCTGGTTTGCAAGGAAATTAGAGAAAATATGGAGAAAAGAAAATCTCTTTAACAAAAGATGTTGGTAAAATGAGACAGCCACAAACAAAAGAAAGTAACAAGACCACCATCTCACACCATACACAAAAATTAATTCAAGGCCCTCCCTGGTGGCACAGCGGGTTAAAGCACAGCACTAAGAAGCTGAAACCACTTCTGCATGAGTTCGATTCCCGCCTGCCCCGGAGGTGACCACATGGCGAGGCAGACCTCTCCTGACCCACCCGCTGCTCCCCTCAGCAGTGTACTTCGTCCATCTGCCTGTTCTGCTCCCCACTCTGTCTGGTGAAGTCTTTCACCACCCCTGAGTCTCTGGCCTGTACCCCAGTTCTGTATGCACAAATAAATAAATCTTTAAAAAAAATTAATTCAAGATGAATTAAAGACTTGGATGTAAGACTTGAAACCATACACTAAATAAAAGAAAATGCAGGCCAACTCACTACATAACACTAATCTCAGTGATATCTTTGGGGACTAGATAAAAAAGGCAAGGGACATCCCTGGTGGCGCAGCAGGTTAAAGCACAGCACTAAGAAGCTAAAGCCACTTCCACATGAGTTCAATCACCACCTGCGCCGGAGGTGACCCACATTGTGTGGTAGACCTCTCCTGACCCCGCCTGCTGCTCCCCCTCGCAGTTTACTTCAATGATCTTGCCTGTTCTGCTCCCCACTCTGTCTCTGGTGAATCCTCCCACCACCCCTGCACCCTGTACGCCAGTTCTGTATGCACAAATAAATCTTTTTTTTTAAAAAAAAAAAAGGCAAGGGAAACAAAAGGAAAAAATAAAACGAATATGACTAAAACAAACTGAAAAAGCTTCTGCACCGTGAAAAGATATTGGTGTGGGGGTGGGTGGGTGGGTGGGAACAATGGTCTGAAATGAGTTAACATCTAAAATTTATTTAAAAATTCACACAACTCAACAACAAAATAACACAGTCAAATATATTTGATATCTGACACTTCTCCAAAGATCTACAATAGCACATGAAAAAATGCTGATCACATTTATTATCACAGAACTATAAATTAAACCACAATGAGATGTTATCTCACATCTATGAGAATAGCTTACAACCAGAACAAGTATGACAAGAATATGGAGAAAAAGTCTACCTACCCTCATATAATGGTAGGTAGACTAGTCCCATCTCTGGGAAACAGTATGGAGATTTCTGAAAATCTAAATACAGACCTATTATATGATTCAGAATTCCAACCCTAATTATCCAAAACACTAATTCAAAAAGTGAGAAGTTAGGGGGAGTGAGGGAGGATGGAAGGAAGGAAGGAATCTTGTCATTTGAGACAAAATGAATAAAATTGGAGGGGGATTATACCCATCGAAAAAAGGCAAAAGGAGAATACCAAGAAACAAAGCAAAAAATCAGAAACAAAACCCTTCAATTCTGATTGTAGAATTGAGGTTAACCAAGTGAAGTAGGAGCAAGGGTGAATGAACTGTAAAGTCCAATCACAATACAACAAACTGTGAAGGGTTACCGATACTTGGTAAGCTTGGTATGGTTATATATTCAAAAAATGTGAAACTTAACTGGCTTCAATCTACTTCTCCCGCCTCAGAAAAAATAATGAATTGAGGTGAGTTTGCCCTGTCAAGCACTCTTAAAACATATAGTGTTGAAATCAACAATACATCAATGAAAACACCTTTTTAAAGTTGAGAAAATACCAACAACTCAGACATTGCAAAACTATAAAAAAATGTTTCTCAACAAAGCAGTGTACTTCGTCAGTCTGCCTGTTCTGCTCCCCACTCTGTTCTGTTCTGTTCCCCACTCTGTCTCTGGTGAAGCCTCTCACTGCCACTGCACTTCTGGCTTGTACCCTAGTTCTGTATGACTAAAAAAAATCTTAAAAAAAAAAAAAAAAAAGAATATCAAATAGAGGGGCCTCCCTAGTGTTTGTAAAGTCTCAGTGCTAATGATGGAGGAAAAGAATAGAAAACCTAAGAGACATCACAAGGTTAAAACCTGACTCATTCAAGGAGGTGGGGGCAGAAGGGATTGACATGACTATTAACCCAGCCATACAAATCAAGGCCCAAGTAAGTGTCAGGCTGCTTTGTCAAACTACAGCACAGACCTGAGGGTAAAGATATAGAAGTTGTAAAATCTCTGGTCCTTTTATGATTCCACATAGTTATCCAAAATCAGCAGCAAAAAGGCCACTCCACAAAGGAATGAGTCCCTCCCAAAGAGAAAAAGACTACATCAGTGCAGTCTGCACTGGCACAGGGCAGTAGTCTGCCCATCTTCCTATGCAGGCACTATTTCCCACCAATTCTCTTCCTCTTTTGCCCAACTGGACTTCTCTTCACTGACCTACCTCAGCAGAGGTAGGTACCTCAGCTCTCCTCAAGGCTGCCCACCTGCAATCATACAGGCCTCTCAACAAACCTGTCCCTTTTGGGGCTGCTCATTCAGTCCACTTGTGTTTAAGTAAGTATCCTCTAGTCTCCTGTCCCCTTTGCCTGATAAACTTACTCTTTAAATACAACTACCATCTCTGACTGGTAAAGAAACTCGTCATGTGCTGCCGAAAGGGGAGGTATGGTGAACCGTTTCCCAGACTGAACCCAGGGATCCTGCACTCCAAACTCACCTCCAAAAACTAGATCACTATCAATCTATTGCCAGCCACTGCAGCATGAGTTGATCCCAGGCCAGGGAGCTAACCCACCTAGAGGAGCAGACCTCTCCTATCTCATCTGCTGCTCCCCTCAGCAGTGTGTTTCAGCAGATCTGCCTGTTCTTCTCCCCACTATCTGGTGAATCCTCTTACCACTACCAACATCTGGCCTACACCCCAGTTCTTGTATGCATAAAAAAAGAATTACTAAAAGAAATTTTTAAAAAAGGAACTTTCTTAATAACTCCTAAACTTCCATACATGTATTTTTCTCAAATATAGTATTCCAAACTAAAGACACATAAATGCAATTAATTTCATTACTCTATAAGGCAATACATAAATAGGTCTGCCTGTGTTTTTCCCCCTAGAAACTTCCACTGGCCCAATTCTCTAATTGTTATGGTTGAGTCACAAAGCAGATAAATAAAATTTCTGCAGAGTATTATTTTCCTTGACAAATGACTTATGTTTAATTTCTGAAGAAAACACTATTATTATGTAAGAGTTGACATAAAAAAAGCAGAAACCAATTTTGAAAGGATTTTTCTCTAATCAAAAAAGAATTATGAAAATTTTAAAGACAAAGACACTAAGAAAAATTTTTATTCGACTAGATTATGTACTTTTAAATTATATGCTTTTTACCAATTTTTCAGGAACATATTCCATGGTAATGGGACAAAAGGTTTTAACAATGTAAACGGTAACTACAAACAAAAAACACATGTCAAGGAAATAAGTGGGCCTCCCTAGTGGTACTAGGGTTGAGTCTCAACACTATGAAACTATCAACAGCTACTGCAGCATAAGTTCAATCCCCAGCCAGGAACTGACCCACATGGTACAGTGAGTGACCTTTCCAGTCTTGCCTGCTGATCCTACCCCAACAGTGTATTTCAGTAGATCTGTCTGTTTTGCTCCTCGCTCTGTCTCTGGAAATCCTCACTGCCTTGCACCTCTGGCCTGTACCCTAGTTCCAATGCATAAATAATAATTAAATATTTTTTAAAAATGAAGCAAGCAAGAAAAAGTCTAATATGATCAATTTTTGAGATCATGTATGTATTCCATACAAATAATTATGAATGCTGTGTGCTTACTCAGGAACTGAATAGCAGATTTTTAAATCTGAATTGCAAATACTCTCAAGAACATTTGCAAGTAAAAGCAACAATCTAAAACAGTCTCATGTTCTTTATCTTTAAAAGACAAAGAAACTAGAACTGAATTTTGTCTCCTTATATTTACTTAATCAGTGAAGAAGAAAATTTTAAACTATAACTTTCAGCAGTTGCATTATATATATATAAAATATTAAATGAGGATTAAAAAGTGTACTCAAAATGGATCTTTGTCATGACATACAAAGCAAATAATGTGATTAAATTTTTCTAATAGGAGCATTACAATCTGGGCCTCCCTAGTGATGCAGGGGTTAAAGTTTCAGTGCTGTCAAACTATGCCAGTTACTGCGTGCAGCATGAGTTCAATCCCAGGCCAGGGAGCTAATCCACCTAGAGCAGCAAATCTCTCCTGTCTCGTCCACTGCTCCCCTCAGCAGTGTATTTCAGTAGATGTGCCTGTTCTGCTCCCTATTCTTTTTCTGGTGAATTTTCTCAACCCCACCCCCACCCTCACCCCCTCTGGCCTACACCCTTGTATACATACATAAAAACTAATCGTGGGCCCTCCCTGGTGGCACAATGAAGCACAGCACGATGAAGCTATCCAAAGCCACTACAGCATAATTTCAATCCCCGATCACAGAGGTGACCATCAGACCTCTCCTGACCTGCCTGCTGCTCCCTTCAGCAGTGTATTCTGTCAATCTGCCTGTTCTACTGCCCACTCTGCCTCTGGTAAATCCTCTCACCCACCTGCATTTCTGGTCTGTACCCCAGTTTTTGTATGCATAAATATTAAATAAATCTTAAAGATTTAATGCAAATGAAAACTGCAACACCGCATCACACTTATAAATGGCTATTAGCTTAAAAAAAAAAAAAGAAGGAAAATGCTGGTAAGTGCAGAAATTGGAAACATCCTATATTTCTAGTGGAAATGTAAAATGGTACAGCTGCTGTTCAAAAAAAAAGTATGACAATTTCCCAAAAAGTAAATACAAAATTATTCTATGGTCCAGCAATTCCACTCCTGGACACAGTTCCAAAAGAGATGTAGGTTAGATCTTGAACAGATATATGTACAGATATACCTAATACACACACATACATGTCTTATCTATTATTCACAACAGACCAAAAGTTAAAACAACCCAGATGTTCAACAGATGAATGGACAAACAAGATATGGTATAAATACAATGGAATACTGTTAAGTCTTAAAAAGGAATATAATTGTGGTATGTGTTACAACATAGAACTATGCTAAAAAGTAAACTAAGTAAGCCACAAAAGGACAGCTACTATCACTCCATATATATAAAATGTATCTAGAACAGTCAAATCCATGGGAACAGAAATAGAATGGTGGTTCCCAAAGGAGGGAAGAAAGGAAAAACAAGAAGTTATCATTTGTGGGAAGATTTCATTTAGATAAAAAAGTTTTGGAGATAAATAGTAGTGATGGTCACACAACAATATAAAGGCACTTAGTGTCACTAAAGTATACACTGAATGAATGATAAATTTTGTTGTGTATATTTTACCAATATAAAATGCCCATCATGCTAAGCCCTACATTCTTGTTCCACTAATTCAAAATTTCCAACCTATATTTCATCAGAATCACTTGGGAAACTGTAAAATTCCAAAGCCCAGGTGATACTTCCAAGTTGGCATCATTTTTTAAATCTTTCAATGTGGTTCTCCATCCAGATAAGTTTTGGGAACCACTAAGTGAATCTATACTTCTGTAGCCCTTGTTAATTTATTAAAAGGTATAATTTCAATGACAGGTAGTAAAATATCTTCATGAATAAAAGACCTACATTAAAATCTAGAAGATAACACCTTATCTATGAATTCTATTTGTATTTCTGATCACTTAAATTAATACATTATTCTAGTACTCTGCAAGTACTCTAAACTTTTTGTATTTCTCCAATAAAAGTAATTTTATAAGTATTTATTTTATTGCTATCTTTTTTTTTTTTTTTTTTTAGGTTTATTTATGGGTTTCTCAGGTGGTTCAGTGGGTCAAAACACAGCACTCAAAGCTGGCTGAGGTTGCTTTGAGTAAAAGTTCAAGGAGTTTGATCCCTGCCCAGGAGGTGATCCACATGGTGCAGCAGACCTCTCCTATCTCACCCACTGCTTCCCTCAGCAGTGTACTTTGTCAATCTGCCTGTTCTGCTTCCCTAGTCTGACTCTGGTGAATACTCTCACTACCCCTGCACCTCTGGCCTATACCCCAATTCCGTATGCATGAACAAATAAATCTTAAAATAAAATTTATTTATTTATGCAAGAATTAGCATACAAGAACTGGGATACAGGCCAGATTGCAGAGGGGTTAAGAGGATTCACCAGAGCCAGAATGGGGAGTAGCACAAGCAGAATGACTGAAATACACTGTTGAGGAGCTGTGGACAGGACAGGAAGGGTCTACCATGCCATGTGGAATACCTCCTTGGCTGAGGATTGAACTAGTGCTGCAGTGTCTGCAGGTTGCTTCATCGTGATGCTGTGCTTTAATCTTTAGCACAAGTGGGAAGGCCCTATTTTCTCTCATTTTAAAAAGATGTAATGCAAGGAATATAGTGGTCTATGGGTTCCAAATACGTCTCCTATTTTTCATGATTTATACTCCAGCTCCAAAATTTGCAACCTATATTATCTCGAACAACTTCTTTAACCTCTGTTCTAGGTTTATCACTTGTAAAAATGAGAATATTAATATCATTGTTGTAAAACTGAATTAAAATACATATTAACCCCTAGTTCTGCATTCCCTTCTTTCCTTTGGGAAAAAATTTCTCTACTACCCACAGCTAAAATCAATAGTTCAGAAAGACAAATTTGTATGAATTTGTAGTAAAAACTTAACGGTAAGAAAAGCTTAGCAGGAGGGAAAAAGTCTTGGCAATTAATTTTTCTCATAAATGATTCTGGCAAAACACAAAGGAAAATAAAAGAGTAACTATGCCTAATTTGGAAAATAGTGGGTACCTTAACATAAGGTATATGGTTCCCTCCTACCTTTGAGATTCTGGCATATACACAATTTAGTATATACAACTCTCTAAGAGTTCAGAGACCAGATGGAAGATAGACACTAACTTTTACCAATAAACACTACACCAAGCAAGGTCTGTTTTAAAGCTTTTAGAATTGTGCTGTTAACACAATAGTCAACACACACATGTGACTATCTAGCACTTGAAATGTGGCCAGTCCAAATTGAGATGTGCTCTAAGTATAGAAGATATATTGGATTTCAAAAACTCACTGTAGGACAAAATGTGAAATATATTAATATCTTTTGTATATTTAATACCATGGTAAATATTATTTTGGATACACATGGTTTAAAAAATACATTATTAAAGTTAATGTTTTGTTATTAACAGTGCTTTACATATTTTCACTAAAATTAATTTCACTTAGATTTGTTTTTTTCCCACTTTTAATGTGACTATAAAGGATTTAATTAAC
This sequence comes from Condylura cristata, assembly GCF_000260355.1. Taxonomy (NCBI): domain Eukaryota; kingdom Metazoa; phylum Chordata; class Mammalia; order Eulipotyphla; family Talpidae; genus Condylura; species Condylura cristata. The sequence continues at coordinate 14,228,203 of NW_004567118.1, read as the reverse complement.
CATATTTCTACTGGACAGTGCTACCTCAGAAGACAAGGAGAGGAGACAAGTCCTTAAAAAACCTAACAGTGATAACTCAAGTAGTACAGATTTTTAAAAATATTTAGGAATGCAATCAAATGAAATTCTAAATCTATATAAAACAACTACTAATATACCGCCAGAAAAGACTTCAATGGTGTGATGTTTATATATAACTAAAATGTTAGAGATGCAGGTACTGTGTAAAAGTCACAGGTATGTGATGGAAGGTAAACATATCTATGAGCAAAAGTCAAAGGACAGTCTTTCTATCTAGTGCTTTAAAAACAATAAATTCGGCCAGCTTCTTTAGCAAAGCTCCTGCCATGTTTGTTTGTTTGTTTAGATTTTATTTATTTATGGTTACAGAACTGGGGTACAGGACAGACAGTACAGGTGTGATGGGTGAGAGGATTCACCAGAGACAGAATGGGGAGCAGAACAGGCAGATGTGCTAAAATATACTGCTGAGGGGAGCAGGGGGTGGGTCAGGAAAGGTCTGCCACACCATACGGGTCAGATCCCTGGTGGGGAATCGAATTCATGCTCCAGTGACTTTGGAGAGATTCATAATGTGGTGCTTTAACCCGCTATGCCACCAGGGAAAGCCCTCTGCCATGTTATTTTAATTATAAATGTAAAGGCTCTGGTGTAAGCACCTCAATCTGAAAGAATTTTCCGCAATGATGGAAATGTTTATGTTACCTATTATAACAGCTACTGGTCATAGGACCATTGAAATGTGTAACTCGTGCAATTGAGGAACTGAATTTTTTGTTTTTATTTTTTCAATTAATTGAAATTTAAACAGCTGCAACGGAGCTATTTAACTATGACACTGAATAGCATAGTTCTAAAACTGACTTTGCAGTGATAATCTAATTCCATACAACTCATTCCATACAAACTCAATGAACTTCTCTCCTGTAAGTGAAATTTTCCTCACTCCAAAATTTCTCATTCTCTGTGGCCAGGATCTTTGCTATCACTTAAAAACCTTACTGCTAGCAAAGAACTAAAAAGACAGTTCTCCAAAAAGAAAATTCAGACAGCTAACAAGCATATGAAAAAATGTTCAACATCACTTGTAATAAGGGAGATGCAAATTAAAACCACAGTGAGATACCACCTCACACCAGTGAGAATGGCACATTTTAAAACAACAGGCAACAAGAGTTGGCGAGGATGTGGAGAAAAAAGGAACTCTCCCGCACTGCTGGTGGGAATGCAAACTAATACAACCAGTATGGAAAGCTATTTGGAGGTTTCTCAGACTGCTGAACATGGAGCTTCCATATGACCTAGCAATCTCATTCCTAGGTAGCTACACAAAGGACACAAAAACGTTGATCCCCCATGTTTATGGCCACTCTATTTACAATAGGGAAGGCAACCCAAATACCCAAAAGTGGATAACTGGATTAAAAAGATGTGGCACATATATACAATGGGTATTACTCAGCAATCAAAAAAGATAAACTCATGCCTTTTGCAGCAACATGGATGGAGCTGGAAGGGATCATGCTTAGTGAAATAAGCCAGAAAGAAAAAGAAAAGCATTGGACGGTTTCACTCACAGCAGGAGCATAAAGGACCAGGGGGAAAAAATAATAATAATAACAAACAACTATATACCAGAGACATTTTACGGGGGTGAAGTGAGGAATGGGATCAAAAATGGGGTGGGAAAGGTGCACAGGACTACGGTGATGGCACACGGGTGAATTGGTGGTGGGAATTAGAACCAAGATGGAAAAAGGCACAAAATGAAGAATGATATAAAAATAAATTAAAAAAGAAAAAAGCCTTACTGCTAGAACCCAAAATAATAATTTAGAGTACATGGAACTAGACATTTGATTCTATTTCCTACTATGTAACATCCAGTAAGGATTTATATATTCTACCATACATACCCACACATACATATACACACAACATCCATCCTGTATTGCCCTTTAAAACAGATTAAAGGTAACTGCAGTTCTTACAGAGAAATAAAAATCTCAAAGCAAATTTATCAAATAAGCAATATAATTTTTCCAGAATATGGCTACATCTATAGTTGAAAAAAGGAGATAAAGTTAAAATATGTATTAAAATCAAACATGTTCCCTATTAACTTTTTTCCCTCCTATACAGTCTCACCTACTAAACTAGCAGACCACCTATGCCAAAACATACTGTAAGTTATTGGAATAGTTTATTCCTTACCACTCTTTTTTTTATCCTCTGTAACTTCCTAAAAGCATTTAAAACTCCTAGTAAATATACAAACTTAACATCCACCCAGTTAAATTGCTAAAATAGGTTCAACTTAATCAAATATAATTTTTTTCAAATATAAATTTAAAGTTGTTTTCAAATGTATCCTGAAACATCATAAGTTTGTAAAGTCTTTTACTTGGAGACTATAATTCTTTTATTTCTTGTTAATTAACCACCATTCCAGTGGTTAATTAATAGTTGAAGGTAGGAGTTCTTCACAGCTAACCTAAGTGTACCACAAGGTTTAACTCCACTATATTCTTTCTCAGTCCCAGAAGGACTGTTAAGTAGACAACTATATGGAAGTCCAGATTTTTAGAAGATGAGAATCTATACTTAAGGGGGGGAAATACGGAAGGGGAAAAAAGGAAAAGGTCAGGAATATTATCTCCTTTGTTCCAATCAAACCAGTTTAACAGTACAAATTTTTTTCCTTGAAAGTTTTCTTTTTAAGAAAGTTTATATAAATTTAATAAAAAAACTTACCAGTCAACAAAAATAGTACATATGATGCTCCTTATGGACTAGCATCACAACGCACCAGACACAGATTAATTTATCAATTTAACCCCATCTTTTTCTACCTTTCCATATCATTCTATTGAATTCAGTGGAAAACTAGTCTAAATCATAACTGAAGATATTTAAGAGACTTTAACTACTTGATTTTTTTCTACTTGCTTTTCTAAAGAGAGGAATCAGCAGGAAGTTTTAGTGAAGAAATATTTGAGGGCCAGCATTTCTTCCTCATGGTTAGTTTTGTATCACAACTATGCTTTTCAAGGGTATTCAAAAGAGCATATGCTATTTCTGGTAACAAAACACAACTTGAATTTATCTTCCCTTCTAAATGGGTCAGCCACTGGAAAAACACCAGTACTCAACTACATGGTTAAATAACAAGTATAATTACTGAAGTAATATAAATCTCTACTACAAAATGTTGTATTTTCAATACAGTCCATTGCAAGTTCCTTTCATAAAGAAAAAGATACTTTTAGTACCTTATAGGGTTGACTGAACATATACATTTACCTCTACTTTTTTTTTATGAACTTCCCTAATAAAGGTCAGGGGAAAGATGAAGGGAACATAAGCAATAACAACAGACAAAATGGCCACAAAATCTGAGAAGCTAGTAAGCAAAGGCAGAAATAGTAACTGACTTAGTAGATAAAGGCTAAGAGGAAGAAACCAAAGCACAAATTACACTGAATCCCAGAAAGGGTTGAAGACATAACTGTATCTCTGAAGATGCATATAAAGTATAACTAAAAACAGAAGAAGTGAAACGTTCAAATGCTCAAGTTAGGCTCCTCAATCCACTAACAGTCAGATTCTACATTATTTCAGATCAGTGGAAAGCATAATCCAACTGGTTGTACCACAGGGATTCAGAGATATTAGATATAACTTGAAGTGATATATTTTAAAAAGAGATTAAAATCTAAATAACTGCATATATCAAAAGTACAGCCTCTTCACCAATAGGTTCCCTAAACATTGGCAGCCAAGTATATTCTCTCTCTCTTTTTTTTAAGAATTACTAGACTACTTTAGAAAACTAACTTAAAGAGGATGGAGGGGGACAACATTAAAAACAGAGAGCTGGATAAAAAATTAGACAGTTGGGTGACAGGCACCCAATTAAAACCACCAGGTTTCTACTAGTATAACTAAAGTCCGCAACTTCATAAAATTACTCATATAAACAAAACTTCTAGTCAGATTTTTAGTGCCCATGAGTCTGAGAACAAAAAGGAAGGTAACTCAAACATTACAATCTCAAAACTATTGCTTCTTGTGTAATAGGAAATTTCATAGATAATACCCACAAAAACAACAACAAAAGACATGAACACTAAGAAATATGGATACAACAAAGACAGAGAAGCAAATGGAATTCCTAAGATGACTTCTTTAAAATGCACCTATCAAAAAATCAAATTAAATAGAAGACAAAAGGGCTCAATTACAGTTTTAATTAATAGGAGAGGAAAAATAGAAACCAGTTAAGATTATACAAGCTTCTTAAAAGTTAGAGAGGGGAGCTTTGTACTTCCAGTAGGTAGTTTAGGAGTTAATTACCAATGGATACAAAACCGACAGGTCAGCAAACTTTTATTATGATGAACTAGAAGAATTTTTAGGTTAAACATTTGTGATTTTGTGGGTCATCTGTCTCAGTCACAATTATTTAACTCTGCTATAGTGTAAAAGGACTAAAACAACACAAATTATTCTGTTATAATAATAATATAAATTAATAAGCATGACTGTGTTACAATAAAATCTTATTGAGAAAAACAAGTAATAGGTTTTATCTGCCCTGTGGGGTAACAATTTACCAGGTCCTGACATAGGTAATCAAATCAAAAAATTTAACGTTGGTGAAAATAAAAGATGGAATATAATCCTACAATTCGGTCATATGTAATATTTATATAACCATATCAGAAATAGGTGTTATTTTTACCAAATGGGTAACTATATTGGCAAGATAAGAAAAAGGGTGTACATAAGTATGCCTAAGTTCACTTAGAGTGGGGAAAGTAAGATAATCAAACCCTTGACAGAAAAATCAATACATTAATCCTGAATGAGTAAAAACGCAAGAATAAGGTTGTTATTTGCTTCTGAAATTTTTAATTGGTAAATTAAAGCTAAAATAATTAAAAAGACAGTCTCTGCACAGCCAATTAGTAACTGGGGCTAAGATTGAAGCTTTTCCTTTTAAGTTTTTTGGCTTTTTAAAACTACTTCAAAGTACATGGTGCAAAACGCCCACCTGCTACCTATTTCCCCTTCTTCTAACTGCCTGCCTGTTATCTATTCCACATTTCTCTGAGAGGCTTTCTTTTGTTCAGGGTGGCAATGTTCCCATATAGAGACAAACAAAAAAAAAATGTATATTTGCTTCTCATAGTACAGCCTATTCTATGTCAGCTAAAATTTAAAAAAAAGGAACCTAGTTTCTGATTCAAGGGTCATCTTTTCTGACTTCCTCTGTTCTTTCCTCTTCCTAGCTAGAATGCACTGTAAGTGAAGTCTGGAGATGCCAACACCCACTGGGACCATGAGGATGAAAGCCAAAGGCTAACAAAGACCAAGCAGAAAGCTTAAACAGGTGTACCAACACTGGACTATCTACCTCCATTCTTGTACTGACAAAAATCAATTGTTATGACCCAGGTAGTCAAGTTTTCTGTCAAATGGAATGCTGCCAACTGGAAACATTCTGAACTTGCACAATTATTTGGCAATAATAAAAGTCTATTTCAATTTTCAAAGGAAAAGTATGAAAGTCTTGACTTCTACAGGCTTATCTATATATCCATTCTACTAAACCTAAAAAGGAAAATATAAAAAAATTCCAGTTGCACATACAACATAATAGGTGACATCTCAAGAATGATTACAATCACAACCATGTTTGCTTTATACTTGAAATCATTCAGAGAAAATAAATTTCCTTCATTTTCTCTACTACCACATTCTATCTTAGTTACCACTGTTTCCTCTCTCCTTAAGCCTCACTAATTCCACAACAGTTGGGTGGCAGGCACCAGACCCTGACCAATCATTCTGCGGTCAATGCCTGGGACTGAACCTCCTATCATTTTGTAGTGTGTGTTAGTTACTTAAATGGCAAAGAACTGTAGTACCCTAAAGCTCATACCCACACAAGAAGGTATTTTCAAGTCTTCTCTGCCTCAATCTGCAACTACTCTACAAACTGCAGTAAAAAATTTGCTTAATTCAAAACTTAAGAAAATTACAAACTCTTTATAACTAAACATGTTATATGGAAAAACAAGTTTAAAAGTGAGAGTATGGAAATAAAAAAAAAGGTTAAGCTCATTCCAAAAACACAATTACAGACCACTATCTTTAATACTTTAAGAAGCATTAATATTACTTAATTTTAATATCAAGAGAAAAATAACTATATTTATACTAACACTAAAAAAGGATACCTTCCATAATTTCAGCCCACAATTTTTCTATTATAACAGATCTAAACTGAGGTCATATATTGACATAGTCTCTTCCCACTGCAAAAAAAGTCATAAAAGGTACAAAAGGGACAGGGTAAGTGGTTGAAAAAACTGAAAACATATACTTTGCCAAAGTTAATCTCCTAAGTATGTCAGTAAGCTTGTTTTGCTCCACATCTTCTGTAAAATCACAATAAATATATCTAAAGAGAAATATCAAGGAAGTAGTTACCTTTTATTTATAGGTTTTTCATCTTTTTCATAAGGCTTTACAAACCACTTGCCAATTCGTACAAAGTTCCGGTTCATTAAACACCGTTCCAACAAATTGTGAACTGCTTTGAAAAGCAGAGTACGGCATTCATAGGAAAGTCCATTCTCCCACATTCCATCTTCCTCTTCTACAAGAGAAATGAAAGAAACAAATAGTAAAGTAGTGACACCATATTTACTAAGTGCCAAGTAAAAGTGTTACCGGCCAAACTCTTAAATCCTACAAATCCTTCACGTTAGAATACTGAGCTACAAATCGTTTCAATATACTGCATATAGACATTAAAATGCCAGGTTTCAAAGATACTCTATGAGGAATCAAAGATCCTCATATATGGCCCATTCATGACCTAACAGTCATGTATTCTATTCAATTACCTAGAAATTATTTTCACACCTACTAGAAAGCAATGAGAACCAAAGCTATCAATTTGGTTTCTGCATCAACAAAAAGGACATCTGTATAATCTGGGAAATATTATACACTCTCTACTTAAGATGTGAAGTTCTGAAATGGCTCACTTGTGATTTTGTCCTAATTCCTCTAGTTATTCAGCCTGCCAAAAAAAAATACCATTTAATAATTAAACTCAAAACATTTTATGTCCATCAGCATTCTAATTCACAACTCAACTATAAAAATAAGTGATGAATAAAAAAGCAGCTTTTGGCATAGAGCCTAACAAGCAAAGCATTATCAGCCACCTTAGGTCTCATTTCAACCAAATGATTCCCATGATTACTATTCAGTGTTGGATACTCTACCTGGGGGAGCAATATACAAAAATTAAAGAGTTTAATTTTAAGTGGCACTTCTAATAAAAAGTCATAGCTATCTTCACTAACTATTCAGACTCAATTTTGCTGGTGAATCCATTAACTAATCTAAGTTAACAAAAAAAAAGTGATTATAAATATGTGTAGATATATTTCAGGAAGAAATTTCGTATTTCATATTGTATAAAAGCATTTCATATTGTATAAAAGCATTCAATGAATCATGCTACAAATGAAGACGGATATTACTTCAGCATTTTTATTTTATCATAATATTTTAAATTGCTATATCAAATACAGTTTAATATCCTAAGGTCTATGACTTCGTAAACATTTCATTAATGTGGACTATCTTTCAATTTAATCAAAAGTAAACAGTAAAACCCTTAATAATACCAGATACACACAATACTGATAGAGAAATAATAGCACTTTTGAAAAAAGTAAAGATGTATTAAGTAAAAACATGGTTTAGGCCCTCTCTGGTGGCGCAGTGGGTTAAAGCACTGCACTGAGAAGCTAAAGCCACTTTCGCATGAGTTCGATTCCCGCCTGCCCCGGAGGTGACCACATGGTGTGGCAGACCTCTCCTGACCCACCCGCTGCTCCCCTCAGCAGTGTACTTCGTCGATCTGCCTGTTCTGCTCCCCACTCTGTCTCTGGTGAAGACTCTCACCGCCCCAAGCCTCTGGCCTGTACCCCAGTTCTGCATGCATAAATAAATAAATCTTTAAAAAAAAAAAAAAAAACATGGTTTATATTAGTAACATATAACAAATGGGTCAGAATAAACATTAAGAAAACAGAATAAACAGAATAAAAATGACAGCACTAGAAATGTGTGGTGCTACAAATGTTAATGCTGATTTTGTTGCTTTTAAAGTGTTTCCTATATTATAGTCAAGTCTTTAAAATCTAAAAAGGTTAAGATTTAGGAAAAAATGAAATAAACTTCTAGAAAATAACAATTTTCTGTGGAAATTATTTTCTTCTGTCAATGCTAAATTGCCATTTGGTTTTAACTTATACACACTTTCAAAAATTATGCTACCTTTTATTTAGGTGATATTGCTTTAGAACACAATATATTTTTAGGGTTATAGGTTATATTGTATTTAGATATGAAATGATAGTCAAAACACCCATGTTGATGTACACCTTTTACACTAATTAAAACAAGTCCCTGAATCTCAACACCAGCATAATAGGGAAAGGAAGGGAGAAGGGAACACATGGCAAATCTTTATCTAGCTCTTTTGAACTTAATCAACCATAGCCTAATGGAAAAAGTCTGCTTAATGCATGTAAGTAAATGTTTTCCTCCTCTTGTATCTCTATCCCCAGAGAAAATAAGTTTCAATTTTGTGTTTTTAGTACTTTTCCATTACGATTTGCACTAAAACTCTTAATTATTGTACTTGAAATATTTTAAAAGTATTTCTTTGAAGAAAATAAATGTAAAAATTTAAATGCCAATCTGACTACCAGAGGAAAATTTTTTTCTGAGAACACAGGTTGTAGTCTTGCCACAGTATATAATAAGTAATAAGATGAGTCTCCATCATTATGAAAACAATCAAAAACAAAAAGCTAACACACTTAAGTAATTGAACTAATACTTTCCTCAAAACTGACATCTATCTCCACATGCTAACCCTGTAAAAAAGGGAATCTTTATTCCTAAATACTTCAGCAAAGCTACTAAAATGCAACATACACAGTGCAGGATAAATGGATCAAAAATTATGGTAGAAAATACCATACAATTCAGGGGGAGGGAAATTAAAAATGTTTAAATGTCTAGTTCAGTGTAATTACCCATTCATCAGACATTCATTGAACAAATATTATTGAGCCTTAATTATCATTGGCAGTATCATTGATCTATGGAAAAATCTGAATACCTCTGGTTTAAAAACCACCTCCCTGGTGGTAAGGGGTTAAGTCACAGCACTATGAAGCTATCCACAGTGACTGGAACACAGTTCGATCCCCAGCCAGGGAGCTAATTCCCATAATGCAGCAGACCTCTCCTTTGTTGTCCACTGCTCCCCTCTGCAGTGTATTTCAGTTAGATCTGCCTGTCCTTCTCCCCACTCTCTCTGGTGAATCCTCTCTCACCCTCTGCACCTCTGACCTATAAACACCCCCCCCCCGTGCTTGTATGCATAAATAAATCAATCTTTAAAATAATAAATAAAAAAACCCTCCAAATCTTTGTAAATTTAAAGACACATTTTCTTGCTCAAAATAAGTTAATTATGGAACAGAAAATAGAGATGAATTAACTCTGTACAGGATACCTGGGCAAAAAACATTGTTTTGATTGACACTAGATTCCTACACATGGCTGCTTTTTATGTCAATCCTACTAAAGCTACCACACTTAATGGTAAATTACACTATCCAGTACTGTGGTGAAATTCTGATATATTAAAAGTATTTGGACATGTTGCTAAAATCCATGTTGCTATCAATACCACAGGAACAGGGGGAAAAAATTTTGCCCTGTTTTATTAGTTACCAAGATAGCAGTTTTCTGAAAGAATCTCATCACATTCTCGCTTCCTGTGATATTTTCAAGACACAAAACTTAGGACAGAAAGTAATTTTTGTTTTTGTGTTAGGCAAAAGACTAACAGCCAAGACCAATCATAAATCCCATAAAGGTTAATACACAGAATAAAAACACACACAAAAAGCAATCTCTTCTGGGGCCCTCCCTGGTGGCACAATAGCTTAAAGCACAACACTGAGAAGATAGTCTAAGCCGATCCCAGCCAGGGAAATGACCCACATGCGTGGCAGACCTCTCCTGTCTCGCCCACTGCTCCCCTCAGCAGTGTACTTGGTCGGTCTGCCTGTACTGCTCCCCACTGTCTTTGGTGAATGCTCTCACTGCCCCTGCACCTCTGGCCTGTACACCAGTCCTGTATGCATAAATAAATATATCTTTAAAACAAAACAAAAAGCTCTTCTCCTTCAAGGGCATACTGATGATAATGATACTAGCTTGCTAAAAAAAAACAACAGATGCCAGCCACAATAGACTTACTTCTGTCCAGAGCCATAAGCTACAATATTTCCACCACCAATTTTACATTTCTACTACACAACCACGAAATGAGGTCAACTACAAAGTTTAAATTAGAGATAAATAAATAAAATTTAAAAGACTGTAATCAGAAGTGTGATTCCCCAATCCCTTTTCTGTCAAAACATACTGATGATTATTCAAATACCGATTCTCCTCAAGAACAGAACAAAAGGTATTTTTAAAAGTGTTTTTACCTTGAGATTCAAGGGATAGTCCAAACAAGTATCCTTCTGGAATTACAGGTCAATATTAACACAAATTCTGAACCCCAAATGCCAGGTTTTTGCAAATTACTAAACAGTACTGATTACTGCTATAAAATCAGTAACTGGAGGCTTAAAGACATCAAATCAGATGTGATTTGTTGTAACTGGTTTTCGCCAATCAGCAATGAAATGAGTTTACATTCAGCTAAACTTGAAAAGGTAGTCCAAACCCATGCTAAGTGATATGAGAGAGACAGGCAGAAATTTTAAATGCACTATGCAACCTGATCTGACTTTTCAGAACCCTCAGAGCATGGAAATCTGAGAAAATGTCAGTGTAAACGAGCCTAAGGAGGTATGACAACTAAATGTAGTGATGAGATCACAGATAAGGTATATTATGGAAATGTAAAAGAAGTCTAAATAATGTCTGGATTTTAGCTAATACTACTATATAAATATTGCACCATTCTGATTTTTAAAAAAAGATAGACAGGAAATCCTCTATAATATGTTCCCAGCTCATGTATCAAACTAAAACTTAAAGTTTATTTACAAAAAATACACTATGGATGACACAAGAGATGAGTTAACCAAAAGCAATTCTGTACTTTTACTACTGAATACTTAAGTTGATAAAACTGAGATTTGAATCTCTGCAAAAAGGAATGCTTCCTCTCCTTCCTCCATTAAGAAAGGCAATATTATCACCACAATCACAAACATTTCAGTAACAACATGTGGTAGTTAGGTGCTAAACCAAACAAGGACACTGCTTGTGAAGAACAAACTAAAGCTAAATTAACCAACGCTTTAGTTACCACCTGGGTCCTTCCGAGTTACCCTTTCCTCAGTGCTACACCTCCACTTGGAACTCAGGATTGCCTCCTGCAGCTGATGCCACCCCTACTGTCCAGCTGCTCTCTTCTCAGGGGAGCTTAAAAGAAGGGAATAGAGTGCCACAGATGGGAAGAAATGAAAAAGGGGTTAGCTAGAGAGACAGGAGCAGACTAATTACCCCAAAAGGGAGGCAGACGGTGTCCCTAGAGCAAAGAGAAGGGCGAGACAAATATACTCCATCTGAAAATACCTTATTATTCTTTAAGATGTCTGATTTAAGTAACAACATTCTAAAGTAAATGACAGGTTTAAAAAAAAAAAAGCTAAAACAATATACAAATACCTGACTACGTAAACTAAGACAGTACAGGTTTTGAACAGTAAATACATACTACTCCTAATTATATTACTATTTTAATCACTAACAATTTGATATATCTTAAAAAGTTATTTACCATTCGGTGACATTTAGTAAAATATAATTAAAACCTAATTTGCCAAATTAACTTTCACTCACATCAAGAACAATATTTTAAAGTAGAAGTATGACCTTTTTCAATGTTTAAAAAAAGGTTAAACTAGGAAAAAACATAACTTTTAAAACCATAACCCAGTTTCGGAAGAAAAAACCTATCTAACTCATAACATGAAATCCCAGGGGAAAAAGAAAATCCACAATAGTGGTACTAGACTTTTAATTGCCAAAACACTAGTCCTAAGATGGCAAAACTAATACTATATATGTATTAAAATTACCTTTGATTCCACAAAGAGTATGTCTGTTCAGATGCTCTGCTAATTTAATAGACTAAAACCCCCAAATGAACATTGTTTATCAACAATGAGAGTTTATCTATAGTACAAAGATAGTTAACTATCTCCAAACATTTTTGTAAACTGGCTCTTAAAAGTAATTCAAGCATACCCAAGTCAATGAAAGAAAAAGGAAGCTGGCAGGCTTAACTTTCAGCATGAAAACTAGACACCATCATCTTTGCTGATGCCATGAGGAAATTTACATGCCAACATATGAACATACCATATAATGTACATATATACATATGTACAAGCACATCCTTTTGTGTATTTTTGAACTATATTACACAGAGCTAGGGACTAGATTCTCCAGCCAGGAAGGAAAAGCTGGAAAGAATGTAGCATAAGAACTGCAACCACTCTCAAAAATAGTAATTTACATGGAAGATCTTGGAAGATTTTGTTCATTAAGGGTAAAAAGCAACTATCAAAACAAATTAATGTAACATATATACTGCAGCATTCCTGTGCAAACATGGCCCTAGACAAACCCTGAGTTTGCTAAATGCTTATCTGAGATAGTGACCTGGATTACTTTACAAACCAAAATAAAATAGGTCCTACCAGTCAGAGTGACGAAAATACAAACTTGAGAGTATTCAATTTCAAGCAAGAACCCCTTTTTATTTATCGAAAAATCCTAATTTTACCTGTCAAGAATCATTATCAAACATCTTGCTGGTAGCAAGCAACTACTCATTTATATTTTATAATCAAAGATTCTGTTGACATTGATTCTTCTAGTCTAAAATAAACACAAGCTTCAGTAATTACATGAAGAGCTCTAGCTTCTCTTTCTAAAATATTCAGTCCTAAAAGTCAAAGCAATAAAATGGAAGGAATCTGATCTGCTCACGACAAAATTATTTCTGAGTAACTTTTTGGATTATGAGTCCATCTCCTATAAAACCTAAACTGGCACTCTTCTCATTTTAAAGCAAGTCTTTTTGATGGAATAGTATCTAAAAGAATCACTTTCCAAGAATACAAATTTAACATATGCCCTCATGTTAGTACATATGGTTTTACCTGTGGTTAACAACCACAAATAACAATAAGAAAATAACTGCATGCCTTGAAAAAACATTTGTGGATACTCCCACAATCATCTGCATATTCACACAGAAGAAAGCTACGACAAAACTGATTCAAAGGTGAGTTAACTTGGCTTCAAAAATATTACAGGGCTTTATTGGGAACTCTATGTTCCCAATTCCATTTTTCTCATGTAAATACAACATGCCTTCCTTGGGCTCTATAAGAAAGTCATGAGGAAGGCTCATAATGGGATAAAAAAAATTATTTAAGGCCTGCCATAACATGGATAATTTAAGTAAAATAAGTATTGTAAAATAAAATGGGAAGCTGAATTTTCATCTTGCTTATACCTTCCACCAAAACAAGCAAACAAAAAACCCTGGTATGCAATAATACGATTTTTAGGGAACAAATACAACATTGCATAGCAATACTTAGAAATAAGTTGTTTTCACCTGATAAGTCATGGTGAATAAGGTCAGCAAAATTGGGGTCTTCACCCCACCAAAATATCCACAATTCTCTTCTTCCAGGTCTTTGATCTCGTCGCCAAACACCAAGTACATCTGCCTTAAGGCAGCGGCTAAAACTGCTCAAAATAGGGTCTTCCTCTGTCACCGCAAACAGAATAGGGGCAGAAGTTGGGCCTTGCCATACGTATCTTTTCCATTTAATTCCTGTCAAGTCGGCCTAGAAAAGAAAGCAAGATTTTTTTCTTTTATTACTTCATATTCACTCCAAATCATATTGCGTACAAACATCTCTCATCTCATTAAAAAACATCACAATTTTCCAATATATACCTAATATGTTAAAAGCAGATTGATCAAAAAATTAGTTAATCTGTAATTCAACAACCAAAACTTTAAGGAAACAAAACCAGCTGAAAAACAACCCTGACATATTACTGAACAGCAAGTGAATAACATGTCTCAGTAAAAAGTAAAGGAAATATAATGTGCATTAGGCATAACCACACAAATACTGGACACTAAGTAAACATTTCTTCTAAATTCTGTCCCAGTGCTCCTATTTGTTCCCTGGTGTCAAAACTTTTACTGCAAAATTTATTTTTAAAAACTCCTCATTCCATGTTTACAGAAATCGTAACTGTGATTAAAAGAAACCTGAATGGTAACTGAAGAGATTTCTAATTCTTTCACATATTCCTTTTAGGAAAGGTCCAACAGCTGCTCACAAAGAACTGTCAGGTTTGTGCTAGTCTATCTTCACAGAACCTGATCCTAAATAAGTACAAAAAATATAACTGAGTGGAAAGATAGAAATGTAAAACCTGATGTCTATCTTAATACATCCGAAGCGACACTGATTAACGGCCACATTGTATAAGAAAACATTTTAGGGGGAGAAGGGCATTAAAGGTCTCAATTTAACATCAGGAAAGAAAATTCAACAGCGGGAATTCAGAAATTCTTTCATGTAACTTAAAGGTGCAATGCATAAGGTGCCAAAAAAGAAACTGCTGATACATGACTGGCAGTTTACACTTGCCAAGTAGTTGTGCTCCGCCCACTCAATTCACTTACCTATCACATACTCTTAATTTTCAGACAGGGAAAACGAAAAAAGAAAGTCTCCAAACTTTAAATCACTGAAGTTAAGCTACTGTCCAATTCAGGGCTAAATATTTGCAACAGTTGGTACTTTCGAAAATCTTAACTATGAGTGTTCCCAATCTGAGCCAACCTACACAATTGTCATTCCTACATGCAGCTTCCCCAGACTTTTCATTTCAATAAAACAAGGAACAGCCTGCTCAAAACATTCTAAAAACGCAAGCAAAACAGACAAATACAGAAACATTTAGTGCAAAACTACAGCACCTCCTCCATTAATCCCTCCACTCTCCCAGAAACTTAACATTCTAATAAAAGCAAGATGGCTAGAATTGTCAAAATGGCAAACTGTTTTCAAGTTTAAAGAGAAAACATACGAAATGGCATCTCCTTGTTTTTACTGAGGTCTGAAGCCTCCCAAGAAAGAAACTAACCCTCCATTAGTCGGACTCCAGTTTAAAAAAAAAAAAAAAAGTGAAACTACGAGAGGTTTTTAGCGCATAACTTCTGGCGTCCTGTTTGATGGGGAAAACCACATTTCCAGACACCGCATAAATAAGCAGTGGGAGAATAACGTAGAGTGAGAAGAAGGTACACAGGGTCAGTAAGAAGAAAAGCAACAGCAGCAAGGAGCGAGCTGTGATCTATCTGGCAGGACACTTAAGTTGCCGGCAAGACTACGAAGAGCAAAAAAAAGAGTGAGAACAAGACAAG
>NW_004567118.1:14195724-14212053 GCF_000260355.1 Condylura cristata | reverse complement strand
GCTCGCACCGCGGGCCGGACTGCGGCCGCCGCGGAGTCCGCGGACGCGCGTCCCTCTCCGTGGACAGAGGGGATGTGAGCCCCTTCCACAAGAAAAATAACAAATTACACAATAAATAATTAAAATCGAGTCCGAGGCGGTAGAGTCCAGGCCCTGGAGGGTTCTCCCGAGCGGGGTGGCGCCCGCAGAGGGGCGGGAAGGACGGGAACCGGGAGAGCAGCTCAGGCCCCCCTGCCCGGCAGCCGCGGTGTCCTTAAGCCCGGAGTCTCCTCAGAGGCGGAGGTGGCGGCGGTGTCTGCGGGCTCAGACCATTCTCTGGCTGTGTCTTCGTGTCGTCTCCGGGCCGAGCGGCCTAAAGTCTGCTCTCCGGCGGCCTCACCGCCCGGACGCCGTAGTCTCCCCCATTTTGTGGGCCCAGCGGGCGGTGTTTTTCCCCCTTTAATCCGAATTCACGGGTTTTCCCTTCGCTTTAATGGCGGCCACAGGGACCAGCTCGCCCTCTCTGCTCGCCCATTGGCCGCCTGGAGGTCACGTGGACCGGGCTCCGTGGGGAGGGGGAGAGGGAAGGGAGTGAGGGAGAGCCGGGAAGCTTTCAGCGGAGGTGGAGAGCCCCGGGGACAGGGCTGCCAGCTGGTGGCTACTGAGCGAGCGCCATCTGCTGGGTGCCCTGGCCAGTGAAAAGTGACCCCGGGCCTGTCCCTATCATTCTCCTAGTCAGGACAGTTTACTCGGCCAGCCGGTGGGTTCACATCACAAATCTGAGAATTTCAAGGAAATCAGTTTGACTTCTTTGGAAAAGAAAGTGTCGCAGATATTCTAAGCCATCATTATTCCACGATGCCGCGGAGGTGCAACGCGAACTCTTGGGACTTGGCCGTCAGATGATCTGACCAGTCACTTAAAAGTTGTGACTTTAAGAAACAAATGAAACAAATAACTATGTGGTTAATAACCTGAGAAAAAGAGCTTCACTGCTTTGGGGTTCGAACCCTGAGCGAGTGATTTACATCTTAGTGTCTCCATTTCTTCAACTGTGAAATGTGGAAAATATACCCGGTACCTAGTAGGGTTGCTGTTACAATGAAGTTAATACAAATAAAGCAAGCAGCACAGTGCCCGCAAAGATAAGCATTAAGAGTTATCTATTATTGTGGTCATCATTACCTCATTTGGGTATTGTGAGGAGTAAGGGAACCAGCGTATGTAAAGTGCCCATGGAGTGTAACCTCCTGGGAACCAGGAAATTTGTTTTTGTTTATCGCTGTATTTCTTGTGGCTAAAAAGGGTGCCTAGCACACAGTAGGTGTTTGGTATTATAAATTTGCAAGTGAATAAATGGTTAAGAAAACAAAAATGAGTTCAAATATTTTCCCTTAGAGTTTTAGAGTGAAGGGGGAAGGAGAAAAAAAAAAGCGGGTGGTGAGGGAGGAAGGGCGGACATGAGATAAGATGATTCAGAAATTAGATACGTAAGTGAGTTAGTATTTACCATATGTAGATGCACTCAACCCTACATTTTGCCTCTGTAAAATAAATAGTGGATTCTTCTACATCACTTTTTCAGCCATGGATTTCATCCATACATTTGTTCATCTGTGATAGTTAAGAACCCAGATGTGGGCCCTCCCTGGTGGCACAGCGGATTGGAGTGCATTACTGCAAAGAAACTGGCCATGGCAAGCTTCTGTGTGAGCTGCAGTGTGATTTCTATCCCCGGCTCAGAGCTGAGCCACATGGCACAGCAGACCTCTCCTGTCTTGCCAGCTGCTCCCCTTAGCACTGTATTTCAGTAGATCTGCCTGTTTTGCTCCCAACTCTGTCTCTGGTGAATTCTCTCATGGCCCCTGCACCTCCGGCATGTACCCTAGTTCTGTATGCATGAAACAATAAATTTTTTAAATCTAAAACAGAAAGCCAAGATTGTGAAGCAAAAAGCCTGCAGGAAAAATTCTGCCACTTACTAGTTACCACTACTACTCTCAAGTAAAGTTGGTTTTCAATCTAATTAATTTCTCTTACACTCAGTTTTCTTATTGTAAAATGGGGATAAGAAAAGTACTTTTCTCCTAACGTGGGTATAGTTCTTGCCATGGTGCTTGCTAAATGATAGTTTTCAATAGATTTGTAAAGATAACTATGGAGCTCCTGCATGCTCCGCTAATGTGTTCTGGTCTGTTAGGCCTGGGATACAAATATGAATAAGATACCTGCCTGTCCCTCATTGTTCCTGAAAGCACAGAATAAGATAAAATACAATGTAGATAACTGCTTGAATAAGGTATGTATCAGCTATGTCATATTAGAGCAAAAGAGGAGCAACAAAATCAGAGACAATGTCTTCAAGTAAGTAACATTTGAAATTAGATTTGAAGGATAAAATGAATTCTTATAAAGCCTTTTGAAGCAGTTAAATCTTATTAAACCTAATTCAAATCCAAAGGCCACATATCAAAGTCAATTATACAACCAGGACTAATTCAATCCAGAATCTCAAATCAACTAAGGTTCACATCCTTTCTGAGTCCCAGCAGTAGGAGACAGCAATCCTGGACCCAAAAAGGTAAGAATTCTTCCAGTCATTTCTCTTATCCTGAAAGAATCCTCAGAACTTTGTTGCCATGAATTTTGCCATTGTAAAATGCCTCCTGCCTCTTATTTATAGCCAAAAATGTAGCCACTTTAGAAGTCTCACAGTTCATTTTCCTAAGCTAGGATTCTAGAGGCAGGTAGAATCTGCCTGAAACATTTTATTCGCCTTTTACTTGAGTCAATCTCCTCAAAAAGAGAGGAGAAATAGGATGTAAGAGTGGAGGAAACCCCAGAGGAAAAAAATGTCGAAGGGGAAAAGGAGGGAGTAGGGGAAGGAAGGAAAAAGGAAGAGGATAGGAGGAAATGATGTTCCTGGCTATACAAGGAACTCATAATCCTGCTACCTGTGGCATTTGGAGAAGTTACCAACAGGGGTCAAAATTCCAAGCATACTTCCTAGCTCCTTATTTACTCACTTTAAATGCAGACACACGCTTAATAGCACCTAGTAGTTGAAGTTGTTGTGACAATTAAAAGATAATTCCAGAAAGAGGAAAACCAATCAGACACATTAAGGTGAATTTTAGCTACACTAGTTTGCTTACTTTCTTAAACTCTGAAATGTGGATGTACTCAGTGACTACATTTAAAACTTTTCTTTAATTCCCCCAGGCTTTCATTCAAGCATGGGATCACAGTGGCTCCTGGTCTTCTGAAAGGATGATAGAGTTATATCCCTCAAGACAGAGAAAGTCCAGGAAAGGGCAATGACTGACCTTAGGACTAATGCTCCCCACCTGACTCTGAAAGAGAGCACCACAGCCAACAAAAACACAGAGAGTTAAATAAATAAGCATGTTTTAGTAGCCACATTAAAACATACAAAAAGAAATAGGTGGAATTAATTGTAGCTATATATTCATCTCAATATAACAGAAATAGTATTTCATATGTAGTCAATATAAAAATATTGAGATAGTTTGGTTTGCTATCAAAACTTCAAAATCTGTGTTTTGTCACTTACTAGTATATTTCAAGGCAAAATGGCCACATTTTAAGTGCCCCAAAGTCATGTACAGCTAGTAGCTACTGTGTTGGATAGTACAAGAGTAGAATCAAAAGCTGAAAGCTAAGGACCAATTAAGTAGTAGAATGAGTGGTCTTGAGCCTGAGGACAATATTGATTTTCTTAAGGTCATGTTAATGGTTTAATGCTGTACTCAAATCGATACGGGGAAGGGCTGATGAGTTACAAGCCATTTTATTTAATGAGACACTATTTGAATATAGAAATAAAGTAATCAACAAGTTGATTACAACTAGGAAGATATTTCAGTTCTAAGTGTCAAGTACCTGGGATTGTTATGAAAGTTGCCCTGACTTGCCATTTTTCATAGTTTGTAGTATCTACTATCAACCTCAAATTTGTTTCTTGATATATGCTTCATTTTAACCATTAAATTGTAAGTCAATCCTCCACCCCCCCTCCCCACCGCCAATTAGCTCACTTTGAAATTAGGTTTGAAAACCTTTACAAACATATCTGACATCCCTTTCTCCTATCTTTACTGTACTTAACCAATCATTGACCTCTCCTAATCTGTTTCCTCAAACATAATGAAGATTGGATTAAGTAATTTACACCTAATAGATAATACAATCTATATGCCAGGCACTGTACACTTTGCATTAATTATCTATTATCCTTGCCACAAGCTTCCATAGAAAATACTATAATATTGCAACATTCTAGATTAGGATTCTGAAATTTACAGAGCAACTTGCCCAAGAACATAGAGCTCTCTAAAGAACCCTAAGGGAACCTAATCTATTGAAGAAGATTCAGAGAACCTTCCTGGAGGGACAATGAAAACAAAACCTTGAAGGGTGAGTTGGGTTGAATTAGAAGATGCAGGTAAGAGAGGATGGTAGTGACAGAAGGAAGGAGAGGGCTGGAAGGAAATGATTTGAAGAAGTAACCCGAAGTCCAAATCAAGAAGAGCTTGAATTTTATCCAGAAAGGAATGAATAACCACTGTAAAATCTAAATAGGAGAGTGCTGAGCTAAAGCTTGTTTTCAGAACTAAGATGCCAAGAGATTTGTTGGGGGCATTCTGGCAATCCAGTCAGGAAGTAAAGAGTCCTGAACTAATTAAGAGGACTTTTTCTAAAAACATCCTTTCAGTTTTGCATTTATTCCCTCTGTCTAGGCATCAGTAGGGAAGATGGGAAAGTAGAGAAAGTCACTTTTCCAAAATGCTGAATTTTCCTTTTCTTACTGAGCAGAAGACTTTTGTCAGAAGGGCCAGAGTTTAAAGAGGAGACAAATGCAGTTCTCTAAAATATCCTGATAAAATGTTTCAGGCAGGGCCCTCCCTGGTGGCACAAGGGGTTGAAGCGCAGTACTATGAAGTTATCTGCAACCATTACAGCGTAAGTTCAATCCCTGGCCAGGGAGGTGACCCACATAGCATGACAGACCTCTCCTGACCTGCCTGCTGTTCCCCTCAGCAGTGTATTTCAGTGCATTTTTCCTGTTCTACTCCCCACTCTGTCTCTGGTGAATTCTCTCACACACCCCCGCCTCTGCGTCTGGCCTACACCCAGCTCTTGTATACATAAGTAAACTAAATCTTTTTTAAAAAGTTTAAGTCGGGACTTAAATGATTATTCCTTAAATGATTATTCCTGCCCAGACATAAATCAGGAAAATAAACAATTTTATTGTCCTCTTCTCTCAAGAAAATGTTCAAAGGAATTCAGAAAATATGATGTCAAGAAGATAGGAAGATTAGTAGCCTTTCTTGGCCCTACCAAGAGAATAAAAGGAATATAATAGTTACAGACAATGGTACCAGAGTTTTTTTTTTTTTTAAAGATTTATTTATTTATTCATACAGAACTGGGGTACAGGCCAGAGATGCAGAGGGTGAAAGGATTCACCAGAGACAGCGTGGGGAGAACAACAGGCAGATGGTCGAAGTACACTGCTGAGGGGAGCAGCGGGCGGGTCAGGAGAGGTCTGCCGCGCCATGTGGTCACCTCTGGGGCAGGCAGGAATCAAACTCAAGCGGAAGGAAGTTGCTTAAGCTTCTTAGTGTGGTGCTTTAACCCGCTGCGCCATCAGGGAGGGCCCGGTACCAGAGTTTTAAACCATTTGTATAACTGACTTTGACACTCATTCATTCTTCCATTCATCTGCTGTGACCAAGGTTCTGTTCTAGGTGCTATGATGATGGAGCAATATGCAAAAGTGCGTCAGAAATAAATTTGACCCCTGAGAGGTTTATTAATTCTCAGGCAAGACATGTACTAAAGAACTATAAATTGTATTTGAAAAATCCCTAAAACAAGTGTAGGTCAAATACTACAGAATTCAAAGAAAATGGAGCTACTCCAGGTTCCAAGGAAGATAAGGTTAGTGGAGAAAAACTACAGTATTATCCATTTAAAGCAGATAATGTTGATGTGTACAATCTGAACTTTTAGAGACTTTTGGAAAAGTAGGTTGGAGCACTATTTTCCAAGCTGGAATTTGAGGATAAGTTTCTAGAAAATGTGACTGGGAATTCATTGTTAAAAGGGTTCTTGATTGTACCCTACCTAGTTATTCTCAGATTCATTTCTGTTTCTCAATGACACGTGACATTCCCCAGACTGCCTTACCAATTACTTGTGATTTGGTTTGGCCAGTGGAGACAGCAGTGATAGATGAGGTATCAGATGTGTCTTCTCTAGTGGCTGCATCTTTTTGTGGCTTCAACTTGCGGATAGACAACTGTCCCTCTCCCTATGGTCCCAGTTTCTGCTGGGCAATTCTAGTTCGTGGACTGTTGTTTATTATCTACAGCTGTGTAACATGTTACCTTGAAACTTCACAGATTAAGACAACAAACATTTATTATCTCACAGTTCCTGAGCTTTAGTAACCTGGGAGTGACTTAGTTGAGTGATTCTGGCTCAGGGTCTGGTCTCTGGGACTGTGATCATCTTAAGGCTAGAACAAGACTGAAGAAGTCAATTCCAAGTTCATTCATGTGGCTGTTGGCCAGACACAGTTCCCGACTGGCCACTGGCCAGAGGCTTCATTATTCTGCCAGGTGGCCTTGTACTTAGAACTGCACACATCATGGCAGCTTGCTTCTCCAAAAGGGAGATAGAGTTATCAAAATTAAATCTGCCGTCTTTTAAATAATCTCATCTCAGAAGTAACATACCATCACATCTGCTATATGGTGATGGTGCACAGACTAACTAACACAGTGTATATGTGTATGTGGGGCGGGGGAGGGAGGGAGAGCTATTACCAGACAAGGGTAATTGAAGGTTACCTTAAAGCTAACTACCACAGTTCATCCTTTGGTTCCCAATGAGTCATGTCCTTCCTAGGTGTAAAATACACTCACTTCTTCCCAAAACCACAAAAAGTCTAATTACAGCATTAGTTTGAAGTCTAGAATTACAACACCTAAATCAGATCCAAATAGGACTGAGGTTCTTTGGGTCTAATTCCTTAAGTTTAACTTCTTGAGGGCCCTCCCTGGTGGCGCAGCAGGTTAAAGTGCAGCACTGAGAAGCTAAAGCCACTTCCACATGAGTTCAATCCTCGCCTGCCCCAGAGGTGACCACATGGCGTGGCAGACCTCTCTTGACCTGCCCGCTGCTCCCCTCAGCAGTGTACTTACTCGGCCTGTTCTGCTCCCCGCTCTGTCTCTGGTGAAGCCTCTCACCGCCCCTGAGCCTCTGACCATACCCTAGTTCTGTATGCACAAATAAATAAATCTTTTTTTAAAAATTAAAAAAAAAAAGTTTAACTCCTTGAGTACAGTCCCTTTCTACCTGTGAGGCTAAAGAAAGAATTCATCTGCCCCTTGCAACACAGATAGGACAGGAGTAACTAGCTAACTGCTATAGATATTACTGTTCAAAAAGAGGGAAAACGCAGATGCAAAGGAGTGATACCAGTG
This sequence comes from Condylura cristata, assembly GCF_000260355.1. Classification (NCBI taxonomy): domain Eukaryota; kingdom Metazoa; phylum Chordata; class Mammalia; order Eulipotyphla; family Talpidae; genus Condylura; species Condylura cristata. The sequence goes on along the minus strand of NW_004567118.1, from coordinate 14,204,557 downwards.
CACTGTAATTCTGAAATCTAGATAAGAAAATGTTGAAAGTTCCTTGGACCAGTCTCAAAGCCTGGAGATAATTTTCCCTTGTTCTCAGCTCCATATTCTGGGGTCCTAATTGGGGCTTCTGATTTATCTTCTTTTTTTTTTTTTTATTTACTTATTTATTCTTATAGAACTGGGGTTAAAGCCAGAAGTGCAGAGGGTGGTGAGACGCTTCACCAGAGACAGAGTGGGGAGCAGAACAGACAGATCGAGGAAGTACAATGCTGAGGGGAGCAGCGGGCAGGTCAGGAGAGGTCTGCCACGCCAGTCCCTCAGGGCTGGGATTGAACTCGCACTGAAGTGGCTGCGGCTTGCTTGCAGCGCTGAGTCCTAACCCGCTGCACCACCAGGGAGGGCCCAATTCATCTCCTTTTTCATGAAAGATGGCTCATGTTTACAAGTGAAGAGTTTTCTCAACCAGCTGCTTGCCGGTAGAACTTTGAGTTTCCAAAGACTTTTGCTCTAAGGTGGCAATGTTTCTGTGAATCTTGTTAGGTTCTACTCCACTAGATGAAAATCATATTTAAACAAATCTTTTTCTAGTAATCTCTGTTCTACCTTGACCTTCTCTTTTCTACCTTGATTTTCTGGTGAGAAGGCTGAGGGACAATGCCCTCAAGCTTCCTAAATGTTTTATCCTTTTATTGAGAGACAATGTGTGATTCATACTTTTTTTTTAAGATCTATTTATTTGTGTGCATACAGAACTGGCATACAGGCCAGAGGTGCAGGGGTGGTGAGAGGATTCACCAGAGACAGAGTGGGGAGTAGAACAGGCCAACTGACGAAGTACACTGCTGAGGGGAGCAGTGGTAGGGTCAGGAGAGATCTGCCACACCACCTCCGGGGTGGGGATCAAACTCATGCTGAAGTGGCTTTAGCTTCCCAGTGCTGTGCTTTAACCCGCTGTGCCACCAGGGAGGGCCTCTGTGACTCATACTTTTAATCTCTTTGGAGGACCTTCTGTCTGGCCAAATGGTGCTCAGATGTACAACCTTAAATCTTTCTGAGAATTTCAACAATAGATTTTACACCCTTGACTTCATCTTTGGATTCTTTTACTGGCAGGGTCCTGGATTTGATCTTTATTTGGAAGCTATATTTTAATTTTAGCATTATTTGCATTTTGGAAAGGCAGAAAATTTTCAAAACCAGAAAAATTTATCTCCTTTTTGCTTAACAGTTTTCCCTTTAAGTTACCTCTTCCTCTGACTTTACTGTAAGCATCAAGAAGAAACCTTTTCTTGGAAATCTCTCTTGCTAGATCATACAGTTCATTAGAAATTTTCTATCTTTTAGAAACTGCTGGCAACAGTGTTGCTGAAATTTCTGCCTCTACATAATAAGGATATAATAAGGATTTCCTTTCCTCTAGTTTCCAGTAACATTATTTCACATTTTTAAAACCCTTCACCTACAGTCATAGAAGGTATTCTAGACTTAAATAATATTCTCTCCAAAGCCTACTGCCTGGTTTCAAAGTCACTTTCATTTTAGGATTTTATCGCAGCAGAATCCAGATTCCAGGTAGCAACATCTATGTTAGCTGTCTATTTCTGTATAACAAGTTACATGGAAACCTAGCAGTAGTAAATATTTACTGTCTCACAGTTTATGAAGATAAAGAATCTGGGACCTGTCTTAGGTGATTCTGGCTCAGAGTTTCTCATGAAGTTGTAGTTAAGCTGTCAGCCAGGACTGAAGTAATCTGAGGGCTTACCTGGGGTTGGAGAAGCTGCCAAAATATTATTAACTCATCTGGGCAAGATCACCTCCTCCCTCAGTCCCGCTGGCTTCAGGTGTATTATCTCCATATTGCTTATCTCTTAGTAGTCCTACCATTCTCATTATTTACTCTTTGAATTCCTCCAAGACTTTTACATTAGTTTCTCATATTCAATTCCCTGTGCTGAACTCCTGGCATAAATGTTTGGGTTTTTTGTTTGTTTGTTTTCCTGGGTCCTAATTCATAATGGTCAACTATGTCTTGTTGTGTTGAACAAAGTTTTGTTTGAGTTGAATTGATTTCTTTCCTCCAGGACTTCGTAATATGCTGGTATGCACTGTAAATCTCAGAGGACTCTACAACATACAGCATTTCCCAAATTCTTTTGATCACAGACCCTGTTTTTTGTCTTGTTTTGTTTTCCCATGTACCTAGTAGCTAGAATGCAAAAACCATAAATTAGAACATAGATCACTTTGACTAAAATAATGAATGGAAGAAGGAAAGAGGTAGAAAATATGGTTTAAAAAACAAAAGGCCTTCCCTGGTGGTGCAAGGAATTGAAGTATAGAACTGTGAGGTTAACAACAGCCACTGCAATATGGGTTCGATTCCCAGGCAAGGAGGTGGCCCACATGGTGTGGCAGACTTCTCTTGTCTCACCCATTGCTCCCATCAGCAGTATATTTCAGTCAAACTGGCTCTTCTGCTCCCCACTCTGTCTCTGGTGGGTCTTCTCACCCCCTGCATAAATAAATAATTTCTTTTAAATATGGGTAAAAAGAAGGTAGACACTGAATCATATAAGGTAAGGTGTTTGAATTGATCCTATAAAGTTTGGGAAGTCATTGAAGGCTGTCTCCCGTTAGGAGAAAAGTTGGAATTGTTAAACTAAACTGCTTTTATATGCAGAGTTACCTAGTAGAATTAGCAAAATAGAGAAAAGAGAATTACCTTGTATTCTTGTCTCTTTCTACTGTCTTTATACTTGGTTCAATAGGGGTGAAGAATATTGGTCCAAATTTTATGTGCCCCATGTTTAGAGGGCAGAAGAATATGGGGGAAAAAAAAGAAAAGGAGGCCACTGCCATGGCGGTGGGGGTTGGGGGAGGGGAGAAATTTCTTCAACATACCACTCTTAAAATGCAGTATTGTCAGAGAATTTAAAAGATGGAAGGGCAAAATTTTTGACTTTCTTGTTGTTGTTGAGGTAACATTGGTCTGCACCACTATATATGATTTGGAGGTATTGGTTCACACGTTCTCAGGTAGATGTTGTAATACTATTCCTGCCACCAAAATATCTGTAACCCAAAGAATCTTTTGAAAATGATTAGTAATAACAAAAGAAGATGGAAGTATTATCTCTGAAGAAAATGAGCTAGTAGTTAGGAGAAGAATAGACATCATTTATGAAAAGCAATATTTAAATGGTAATAAGTATATAATTCACCTATTTCTGCAAAACAATTACCCACAAAAACTAGCCTAGAGTTTCCACGATTGCTCACTCAGACAAATGGCAAGTTGGTGCCAGTTGTCATCAGCAGACATTGTCTTTCTTCCCATGGGTCTATCTTCAGGTACTTGCTTCTGTGGTGGCTGGCTTTCTCCAAAGCAAGGGATTTTAGGCAAAAAGTAGCCAAGTCTTTTATTATCTCATCTCAGATGTCTTGCACTGTCACTTCTGCAGTAATCTGTCTGTCACACAAATCAGGACTCTTTCTATGGAGGAGTGGACTGTTAAGATGTAAGGATCATTCTAGTTTATCTTGGAGGCTGGCTGCCACATCATATTATCTGTCTTTTTAGATGCCTTTGTTAGTATCCTTTCCCTCCACAAAATTACTTCCAAAATAGATACACCTTGGGTAACCAAATCAAGTATGCCATTCTGAAGACATCATATATGGTCAGATTTTAAAGAATTTTTCAGTGCAAGTTCAGCTAGTCTTCCTAATTTCTTTTAAAATATATATGGGATTTCCTGTTGCAAAAATTAAACAAGTCAAGACTCTCTCAAGAATAAATATTGATCCAAAGGCTGAAAATACAGCATTGAGCATTCCAATGCATAAAATCAAAAACCATCTTTTTTTCTGAGCCAGTTGTGTGACAATACCCAACATCCAATTTTTTTAATAAGACTTCTTTAAAAAAATTTTTTTAAACTATAAGAAATCTGTAACCTTATTCTTTGAAAAGCCCAAGCTGCATTCAATCAAAACCTTTAGTTACTAAAAGCATGTGGCCAGAATAGATGTTACATTTCAATTCATAAAAGGATTTATATTCTTAATCACTTGTGCACTCTATCTTTATACAAATCCTCTCTGTGACATTATTCCAAAGGTAAAGTACTACACATTATTTCAGTGATTTGCCAAACAGAGGTAGTATAGTATATGAAAAGTGTAAGCTCTGAAGTTAAAGAGTTTTATCCTGACTCTGCTGGCTATGTGACCTTGGGCAAACTGCCTAACTTCTGTTTACTAATCTGTAAAATAGGGGTGGTAACACCAAATTGCAGTGAGGATGAGATGATATAATGCAGTTACAGTGCTCACATTATGGGCTTAATGAATGGTAGTTATGGTTAGTAATTTGGGCAAGCAATGCCACTCAGGAGAAGTTACTTTCCAGTATTCAGTTCCTATCTATTCCTAGTTTTATGTAGCATACATGATTACTAATCTTCAAAGGTTGAGATGAAGAAACTATAAAAATAACAATGATAAAAAACCTCAGTTGATGATAAAAGGGCATGCTCCACCCTTTTAAGTTTTCTTTGTTTGCAAAATAGTTCATTTAGTATTCAAGCTAAATATAAACTACAATTTTAAAGTCTGCTTTTTCTTATAGTAATTACTTTCAAGGAAAATGAGATACCACAACATTACAAAATGATCATTCGATCACTATTCTTAGTTTAATTTTCCCAAGAGTTTGGGAAATAAAATGCCATAGATCTTGGGACATTTGGGGAAGTATAGAATGAATTTTGGAGTTCATACCTATGAAAGACCCTTTACCTCTATTTTCCAGATGGAAGTGGAGAAGGATAATACTTTCCAATTTTTTTTCTGTATTCAAATGCAGAATAGCCATGTTCAAAAAAATGACTTACAAAGAATAATCAGGAATATAATGATGTTTATACTTGGCATCAGTAGTAAATGATTTGAAAACAGTTTTAATGCAAAACTATTTCATACTTTTTATATACTTATACCTTAATTTATAATACTATATATACTCAAATATTATTTATAACCTAAAATAATTCTTGGTGAACACACCAAAAATGAGCAGGTTCAATTTTAGAAAAGGATATAACAGTAAACTAGATTAATAAAATACTAGTTTTTGATCTATTTTAAAAAGCAGTTGCAGACAGTCTTATTATTTTAATATTTAAAACAGTAAACACAAAGTACTAGCATTGGCTTGTTTTCTTTGTGCAACTAAAAATGATGGTTCGTAAAGAATCATAGACTATAGCTACCAAAAAATGTGGCTTATATCCATGGAAAAGCAATGTAAACAGTAAAGAAACCAAAAAACAGCACATATAATCTCACTAACCTGTGTAAAAACAAAAGTATAGCCAGTGCAATGGAAAGGACACAGAGACCAAGAACTGAGTTCTAGTGAGTGGCAAAGCATTTACTTGGCTGAATATTGACAGCTGAGCCACTCACCTACTCGCTCTTAGTTTCCTTATCCATGAAATGAAGACAGCCATTCTCAGTGCTAAAGTTTAGTGGTTACACAGTTCAAAGATTTGGAGCTACACAAACATAGCTTAGTGTCGATTACCTCCTTTCTAGTAAAGTTGTTTAGATTCATAATAATATTTGAAAAAATGTATCTCTAGCAAGAAGAAAGGAGTAATATTAATAATAAGATTCAGTGCCAGATAAATGAATTGTGCGATTCAACTTTGCTAAAAGTGAAAAAGTTAATAAAAAGTCACTGTAAGTTTTGGAGTAGAAAGTGAGTATCATGGCCCTCCCTGGTGGCTCAGTGGGTTAAAGCATAGCATTATAAAGCTAGTGCAGCCCTGCAGCATGAGTTCAATCCCTGGCTGGGGGGTGACCCACATAGTGTGGCTGACCTCTCTTGATTTGCCTGCTGCTCCCCTCAGCAGTGTTATTTCAGTCACTTTGTTTGTTCTGCTCCCTTTTCTGTCTCTGGTAAATATTCTCACCCCTCCCTGCAACTCTGGCCTATGCCCCAGTTCTTGTATGCATAAATAAAAAAAATCTTAAAAAAAAAAGTTTCACTTTACAATAGGCCTCACTATGCACTATACCTGAAAAACAGGAAAGAATGAAGACAGCGACTCATTAAAGGATGATTGACAATAAATGAGGCATGAGGTAGTGAGGATTTGAACTTGGGTGGGAGGCAGTCATTTATTCATTTATTTATTTATATGGCATTTATAGATCCTTACTGTGATAAGTGTACAGGAAATAAAGATAATGTGCCTGCATAATCACTTTCTGCCCCTTTCCCAGTTTAATTTTCTTCATAGAATTTATCATTACCTGTTTATTTATTTTTTCTTTATTTTATTGGCTGTCTCACCCTCCAGAATATAATTTCATGAGGATAAGCATTACCATATATATAAATTCTTGATAAATACTTGCTGAATGAAAGAATAAGTGAAAATTATATGGAATGCTACAGACAAAAATCAAACATCTTTTCTGATACTTGGCTATGAATTTGTAGCTTTAGGCTAATTTATCACTAAAAACCCTTACAAATTGTCCTGTCTTTATGACAAAATCAACTTCAGGAATAATTCCTATGATTACCCTCCTTTTTAGCTTGCTACTAAAGAATTTGCCCATAAATTTTGCTCCCCTTCTGTGAAGAAATCTTCTTTCTCTGACACAAAAGAAACAAGAAAAAAAGAGATGATTATCTGTGTTTTCCTTCCAGCTCTTCTTTTCAACAGGAACTCTCTACATGTAGATATTTGTTTATAATTTAATACAATAGTTAAATGCGCTCATTTACTCTTTCCTTAAAATTTCAGTTTACAAACATGGTCTCTCACAAAGCTGCTGGGAGGTAGTACAGAAGTGAGGGTTTACATCAGGGTGGAGAATTCTCAAGATTAACAATTAGCAGTGGTATCTACCCCTGTCTCTGTGGTTTTTACAACTCTGCTGTCTTCAGTGTTAGATGCTCACCTCAGTCACCAAGATCTAACACACATCTCTCTGCGCAACATTTGAATCTGCTTCCCTTAAAAATAAAAACATTTCACATTTGTAGAGCACATAAAAGTCTGCAAAACGCTTTATACTTCCCTGAGGTTTGTTCTCAAACAGATCGCCACTTTTCCCTCCTAGTAAATCTAAGGGAAAACTAGCTTAAATCATGCGGTTTTACATACAAAGTAAAAAAGGAAGTTTTACATACAGTGACTTACAAACTAATTAAATGTTACCACTCTAACCATGCTGTGACCAAAGCTGTTTTGATCAGTTTAGGGTTTTGTTCTGGGCAGAGGTTATTTATTACCATCTGAGTAGTGTTTTGGTTTTTTCCTTTGTCCTCTTCTGTATGAATCATCCATGACGAGTTTGGTTGGAAGGCACATACTGCTCCAAGGGAATGCAGGTTCCACTTGTCTGTCAGTCAGCTTGGTACCTGGCTGTGCTTCCCTGCAACTTGGAAACTGGCAACTTCTTGTCTCATTCTCCCCTCTTCAGCTAATGCCTCTGTTCAGCTCTGTCACCTTTTAGGGGACTGTTGCTGACTAAGAAAAAAATGATTCTACCTTTTGTTCTGATTAGCTCACCTCTAGATTTTTTTTTCCTACTTAACTAACTTCAGACTATTTCTATTTTTTCTTGTTCTAGTTGTTTTTCTGATATTTCCTGCAACTATACTCGTTGATCTCTTTCATCTTGTATGTGGAGGGCTGATACTGTCCCCATTATCTCTAGTTAACAACTCTACCTACTTTCTTGGGTATTAATCACCCAGGTGCTGTGGCAAAATGTGACTTCTCAAAGTCATCTCATAATAACATTTTTACTAAGGCAAGCACAATACCTGGGAATCTTGGAAATAATAAAATAGTAACAATTACCATTACTGAGTACTTCCTGATGTGTTGTACTAGATAATTTACATAAATGATTTCACTTAATTGTCCACCCAGCTCTATGAAGACTGTACTTGCATGACTGTAAATTAATCCACATAGAATAGATAGTGACTGGCTATGTTGAGATACACAACTAGCACTATACATTCAGACCCCAAAGCTTCCATATAATGCTTTATGGCCACCATATCACAGATAGAAAAAAAATCTACATTTAGTAGCACTTTAGAGAGCATAAATTAGATTTGATATTAATAGTTTTTATGCAAGCCAGCTACACTGGTGGTCTTCAATCAACCAGCCCTCATGGCACTTACACCCTTATGCAGTCCTTATTGTTGAATCAGGACAGGGCCTATACCTTGTTTTAAGGAACAAAAGATGGCAGACATGACTATAGCTGTTCCTTACCTAACAATGTTTGGAAATTTCCATTTTTATGTTTTTAGGATCCCTGAGTTGCCACTTGATGAGTCCACATGGAGAGGGAGATACCTGGAATCACACAGCGAGAGAGAGGTTCTGCCTTACCAGTATCCCAGTGAGTCTGACCTCACAGACATCCTAACACTCACTGAAGTCACCCTGGGCATTTAGTCTTCACTGCCATCTGACCACAGCCATGAGAGACTCAACCAGCAGAACCAACCAGAAGAGCACCAGCCAGCCAACCCACACAATTATGAGTGGGAAAAAAGACTGCTCTTTTAAACCACTAAATTTTAGAGTGGTTTATTAACAGTAACAAATATTCAAAGCATGACTACTATCAATAATTTTAAAGGTTATGGTTGGATGGTTGGTTTGGAGTCCAATTAAATAATATTAGGCCAAGAGACCAAAATTCCACTCTAGGCCACAGTTATCACCACCACCACCTCTCCTTCCAGGGCCACAGGAGACAGTGGCAAAACAAGAACACTTACATTTTTTTT
>NW_004567118.1:14170451-14195064 GCF_000260355.1 Condylura cristata | reverse complement strand
GCCTAATCAAAATGGACTCAGACTGAAACAGACTGCATTTTCATGGTATGTAACTACAACCAGGCTCTCTAGTCTGAAATCAGGTACAAATTTGAGTGCCACTTAGTCTCCTGGAGAAAAAGGAAGAAGGTTCCAGAAGAATCCACATCATATGCTGACTCTGTTGCAGAAAAGGATCTAGTCAATGTTTAAGAACCTAGCTGACCAGCCACTCCTCTCCTGGAGGGTAGAGGGAACTGGAAGGGTGATAAGGAAGGAAGTATGGAAGTGTCCTCTCTTCTAGATCTTGACAAACTATCTCATTTAGTCCTCCCAGTAACCCTGAAAGATAGATTTCTTTCTTTCTTTTCTTATTTATTTATTTTTGCCATATTACCCATGGTAAAATTAAATATTAAAGAGGTTGAGTAATTTGTTTCAGGTCACACAGTCAGTATTAGGAATTACAAGGGTGGTCAGGGAAGATCAATGTGGAGAGCTGCTTTTTGAGAATGGTACATTGTGAGTGACATTATCATGTCACTCTGTTTTCTGTTCAAGTGAAAAACAAAGTGTTATACCGTTAGAGGCACCCAAGGAAGCAGGGCTCAAAGTCACTCTTTTTTTGCGGCTTGATTATGGAACAGGTGGGAGGAAGGTTTCAGCAAAGAAGAGGCTGCACGCCAGTTGTGGTTGGTGATATGAGTCAGTAATAGCCACTCAGAAATGCATATGAGACCTTCCTCCCCTCACCCCCCATACATCTTTGACAGATACAAACAGATCACTGAGTTCCCAGTGATCTCCTTATGTGGTTGCTGCTACCCATATTATCTGATTGTACTGACGAACTACAGCAACCTGGAAATGTATATTGCACAAACATATCTGACAGAAAACTATGTATTTGTTCCACCCCCATATTCTCCATTAAGGTTCCCAGAAGTTTGCAACAATCCTCAAAAGACGTTTCCAGACAAGGCTTACTCAGCTTTGGCTTTCAGTAGATTGAGATTATTTTGGTTTGTTTTTTCATTTTTTTTTTTTTAAAGCTGGCTGACATTCTCCATCTACCTTAGTCAGATCATTCCACTAAAGGTCACCCATGACCCACACACCTGTTTCCATTCACCTGCTTGTTCTTTCTCTCTGTATTCTGGATTCCTGACCATATGCATTAATATGTTATTTGCATCTCTCTCTTCTTTTGAGCCAACCCCACTTCTTTTTTCCATTGGACTCTACTTTCTCCTTCAGGTCATCTAGCTTTTACCTCTTTGTCCAATTTTTATCTGTACTAATTCCTCTGATTTGGTCTGTTTTAACTTAGACTGAGACCTTTCATGTCAAACCCTATAATTCTACAGCCAACCTGGGGAACAAATCCTGTGCCTGGGGAAAGAAAACTATCTCACAAACAATGACAGAGGAGAGGAAAGAGCTGTGTTTTTTTGTTGTTGTGTTTTATTTATTTATTCATACAGATCTGGGGTACAAGCCAGATATGCAGGGGTGGTGAGAGGCTTCACCAGAGACAGAGTGGGGAGCAGAACAGGCAGATCTATGAAGTACACAGCTGACAGGAGCAGCAGGCGGGTCAGGAGAAGTCTGCCACGTCATGTGGATCACCTCCCAGGCCCAGGATCGAACTCACACTGAAGCAGCTGTGGCTAGCTTGCAGTGCTTTGTCCTAACCCGTTGTGCCACCAGGGAGGGCTGGGAAGAGTTGTTTTTAACCAGCAGTTGCTGGTATTGCAAGTCAAATTTCTACCTGCCCGCCTCTGTACCCCTCTCCTTCTGGTTCCAAGGAACTTAGGAAGGATTTAAAAGATCTCCTTGGTTACAACAACTTTGGGAAAAATGTTTGGCAGTAGCTATTAAAACTGAACATATGCATATACCTTTATGTAACAATTCTACTCCTAGATACATACCCAACAGAAATGCATACATATGTTCACCAAAAGGCATATATAAGATTGTTCATAGCAGGATTATTCATAATAGCTAAAAACTGGAAACAATCCAAATGTCCCAAGGCAGTAAAATATGCAAATAGTACAGATTGGAAAATTGTCTCCACTTCTTGGTTCCTAGGTGGAATGGAAGGAATATGGGTATGAGAAGGATTCAGGGGTGTTCTGGGATGAATTAACCATGCTGAATGAGGTTCAGCCTTCAGAGTTTGGAGCCACAGTATATCTTAAAGGACAGTATAACAGACTGAAGCTGGAATAGAGAAGATTATCTCAGTGAATTACCTGTCCAAGAGACGAGGCAGAGTAACAGAAGCCAGGTATAGGATAACAGGATGGAAATGGAGGCAATCAGGACAGAGCAAGTAATTTGGGCAGAAAACAGGTCAACTAAGGACACCCTAGGACTTTCACAGCTTGGTGGGTTGATAGAAACTATGAAAGGGTTGACCTTTTCTAGACAATTCTATACTCTTTCATCTACCTTGCCTGTCCTTTCTGGGTTCTTTAGTTTGGGAATATACCTCAGTGACATCCTACCTCTAGATTCTCCTAGATTCTAGATTACCTTGGATTTTGTTTCCTTGAACATTTCTCAGTTCTTCTGGCTTCCATGAGTAGAGCATCGTTCATGGCCTTGGGTGAGAAATTCCATACTTCAGTCAACAACTTCCTGCTCCTAATCCTGACTCTCTCAACTCTTCACAGGTCCACTATACCATTCTCTTTTGGTCTCCATTGCCCACTAGGGTGGTGGTCCTGGGTAGAAAGTATAAGAGCAGTTGGAATAAACAACAGGACTTAAGATATTTTCTTTGCTGCTGGAGCCACCATATACCTTCTCTGATAGTCTACCTCTTTTCCAGTCTATTCCATGTTGAACTGAGTTAGTACTTAGCAAATCCATTCAAGTCATGGGAGTCTTATAAAAAGGTCCACTTGAGACTATCTTCCATGCTGGGAATTCCTCCATGCTACAGTTTTTTCTGTCTCCTTTGCTTCTACTTATACATTGGCTTCCCTTGTTTTTCCACCCATATTGGTTCTTAGACACAACCCTAGGGCAGTGAAGCTAATAGAAACCCCCTCCTGTTCCCTACTTGGCCACTTTTGTCCCATGAGGAAAAAGTAATCAAAATTCTCCTTGTTTCTGTGGTATTTCTTACTCTTTACTTAACTATTTGATTTTTCTTTTTCCTAAAATGTTGCAAATTAAAATGTGAACCAACAACCATAAAGAATAGTGGAAATCTGCATTTTGGAAACTGATCAAATGGAGTTGAATTCCTGAATCTATCAGCAATTAGGTGGGAGACTTTGGATAAGTTACTTGACCTGTTCAGCTTCAGTCTCCTCATTTGTAAAATACTAGTATTAGTTGTTGGGAAAATTAAGTAATATAATATGAGAATGACATCTTACTCCATGAACTACATATTAAAAACTGGTTGTTGTTGGAAATTTTGTTATATGAACATCATTATCTTGCCAGTTACTGTATGGCATGAAGGAATCCAGCTGATCTGAAAAATAAAATGCATTTCCTGAGAAGTACACAAATGAATCTCTTTTTGTGAGTGTCTACCAAGTGGAGCATAGACAATAAGCTTTGTAAAGAATATCCTAAGGTGCAAAATACTATTCAAAAACACAAATTAAGCACCAAAATCATATTATGCATTAAAAAGCATAAATGTTTTAAAAACCGATAGTCAAGAAAAAAGTTATGGACCTAGAATATTGCTGATCAAGTGGCTTTTGATTGTGTAAGGGCCCAAAAGAAGTTGGTTCCAAAGTAGTATACCTACTATATAGAATTCTAGAGAGAAATAGCATTCATGTTGAATGCAGCAATCAGCAGAGAGAACAAGCCACAGCAAGAAATGCAATGGCTTGGGCAGCAAAAGACAACGCCAATTAATCAACAGAAATCAAGAGAGTAAATAAATATCAGAGGGCAGAACAAGATAGGATGGCCAAAGTACATGCAAACAGCCTGCAGGGAGGAGAGCTGTTGATCAGTTAAACAGTTGGCCCCTCAGAGGGTCACAGGAAATGTAGAAGAGGCAGAGGAAGTTGGAAGGAGACAGAAGAGTACTCAGACCCAGTTGAGAACCCAGTGGAAAGTGCTTGGGTTTTAGTATCTGACAAATTTAGTTTGAATTCCAACTTCACCATTTACCTTCTCTCAGACTTTATACAAATTAACTACTCTGACAACTATAATGAAGGCTAAGTGAGATAAATATATATCTCATTATGTCTGACACATTAAAGCTAATGCACTCAAGACATGGTAATTCTCTTTCCTTTCTGCTGATCTTTAATGGACAAACTATACCTCATTTCTTATTATGAGGCTTCCTTCATCTGGCAATCAATTTGGACGGTTTAGACATGATTGGCTATTATCTTAATCCTATATATTCTTATAGAAACTTAAAAAGATAGGGCCCTCCCTAGTGGTGCAATGGGTTAAAGTGCAGCACTATGAAGGAATCTGCAGCCACTGCAGCGTGAGCCTTCCTGAGCCAGCCGGGAAGGTGACCCACATGGCGTGGCATGCCCGCTGCTCCCCTCAGCAGTGTATTTCTCAGAACAGATCTGCTTATTCTGTTCACCACTCTGTCTCTGGTGAATCCTCTTACCTCCCACACACCTGGCCTAAACCCCAGTTCTTGTATACACAAATAAATAAATCTTAAAAAAAAAAGAAAGATCTGTAAATACACTTTGTAAATACAGAATAATTGCCCCTGCCCCCACCAAATTTCTATGTTCTAATAATCCCTGTAACCTGTGAGTGTTATTATGTGAAATGAGTTTTGCAGATGTGATTAAGTTTTATGGGCCTTGAAAAAAATTATTCTGTTTTAAGAAAGTGGACCCCCACCTAAACATCTGAGTCTTTAAAAGCAGAGAACCTTCCCGACCAGCTGAAGTCAGTCAGAGAAAAATGTGACTGTGAAGAAAACCTAGAGAGATGTCCTATCCAAAAAACCTTATCTCACCAGTGTGACTTTGAAAACAGGAGAAGTGAACCATGAGTCAAGAGCCGTAGCAATGCTGTAGAAGCTGGAAAATTGTAGGAAACAGATTATTCTCTAGAGTTCTACAAGGGAATGAAGCCCGGCAGATAGCTTGATTTTAGCCTAGTGAGACCTTTAATCTATAAACCTGTAAGATAATAAATTGAAGTCACCTTATGGCAATTTGTTACAGCAACAATAAAAAACAAATATTTACCAGCATCAAAAAGGGCCAGAACCATGACAGTAACTGACAATGTGATTGTCCACTTAACTACTAGATGCTTCAAAGCAATCAAGATATGATCATTGATGATGATACAATAATGAGGATCATCACACATCCTCATAAATATCACTCTAAAATAATATTTTTTTCTTTTTTCAGTCTTCAATTTAAAAAAAGCATATGTGGCAAAGAAAATCTGGTTTCTCTTGATCAAGAATGAAAGAGAACTTTCTTATTAAAATGTAGGGTAATAAAATAAGGTCTGCATGGTGGGTGTACTAAAATGAGCCTTGCTCTTTCTCCACTTGAAAGTCAAGCATGTCAGCAGATACCCATAAGCAGATACCCATATGGACCAACCATCATTCTATTCACAGAAAGGAATAATGTGCTTCATGGGCAAGTAGTAATTGGATTCTTTGTCCTCAGTTTCCCTCAGGCTGAGATTCCCAAGAAGTGGCAATGCACTAAAGTTATCTTTAGTAATAAATGATTTACTGTAAAGATTATGCTTATGGAAACCTAAGGAAGGATGAGCAATCAGGGTCAGGGAGAACAGGAATAGGAGGTTGGTAATGGATTCAATACAGTTCCAATACCTCAGTCACAGAATTTTGTGGATCTTACTCTTAAGTGACTCAGCTCCTCCCTGTGTATCTGCCACATTCTCCATTCACTATTGTGAATTAGCATGAATTCTGTGTGTCTCTTCTGCATTATAGGTTCATCTTACTCATTACTTGGCTTAGTCATAACTTCAGTTAGTTAAATTTTTGACTCATTCAAGTTCCCTCCTGACTGTTCCAACTTCTCTTGGCCTCACAGCTTTTCAGCTTATTCATGCATTTAAGCATTAATTTGAAAAATACCTACTGACTACCTACTAGGTGTCCCGATGAAGTATTGCTAAAAAAAAAGGGGGGGGGGGAGATATCAGAGAATCACAAAAACATTTCAGTGCATTCTGATGGACTCAGCTAATTTTTCAAACCAGCCTTTGGGATCAGTTGCTAGCCACTCTATGAAGGAGCCCCTTCGAAAAGCAGCCTTAGAACACATTTTAATACCATGTGACTCTCTCCTTCCCCCATTCTTCCAGACGGAGGTAATTGACTAGGGACTGGCACTTGACCAAGTATAATTAATACACTGGCTGACTAGTAACCTGCAGTTTAACTCAACTTTATAAGCTTTCTTTAGAAGGTAGAAATTACAGTGTAAAGACATCATATAGTTTACCATAGGGATATAAGCCTTACATTGCAGAGTGGTAATCTAAATGTGTAAAGTGCTTCATCCATAGGGAACTTTCTCATTCGTGAGATAGAAAGTTAGAGGGCACTTGTTAGATTCAGGGACTCTGAACAGGGAGCAAAGCAGGGGTGATTTTGAACAGAGCATGAGGCTGTGTTCATTCAATAGTGGTCAGAAAGAAGCATAAAAAAATGTGCTTCAGAAAGGAATAAATCAGAAATATATGCCATGAGGTTTGCTTCCCAGGGATGGTTGGGAGAACATAGCAAGAGTAAGAGGCCTTCAGATTCTCTGGGACAGTCCTTGGTTAGAGCCTAAGTGTTAAAAGTTTCAACGGAACACTGGCTTTATGTGGAACTTAGGGTAACCATATTTATGTTAGGCAGTTTTCAGTGAAGCATTTTAGAGGAGTCGTGGTACATACAAGCATCATGGCACAATTACAGCACAAGACCTTGAGCTCCCCTGCTGTAACTCACAGCTGGGAGTTGATGTGGAGAAGGGTAGATTGAGGGGCAGCTCTCTATACCATTGGTTGTGGGTTGGCAACAAAGTTGGCAAGGCTCAACTGGTTATTGTTGAGGAATTGTGTTACTGGTATGACTGGAAAGGAGTGAGGCCCCAGGAATGCTGAATAGTAACAACATTATCTAGAAGGCAAATTGACTAAAGGACTGGTAGCTCCTAGGAGTTTATGTATTTTGGTTTTTGGAACAGGATATTGGCACATTCCTTTATTCTGTTATCTGAAGATCAGCTTGATTTTGAAATGAAAACAGTCAGAGAACTAAGTTTCCTCTGGGACCATCTGGCAGTATGTCCCAAATCTGACTTGGAGAGAAGTATTTGGTGTTAGTCCAGAATTACTTCAGATTATGGTAGTTTGTGCAGAACCTAGTTATGGTCCTGGAACACAGAAGCAAGAATCCAGGAAGTATAATCCTGCCAGCAACTGGAGAACACTGAACAGTAAATTGGAAGTATTACCATGTACTGGGAATGCCTAAGAGCTGGGGAGGGACAGACATGAAGAGTATTTCAGTGTCTGGATGACCCCTGGTTGTTAGAGACTGCTAGCGTACTCCACCCCCAGACTAGAGTACACTTTAGAGGCCATGTGGTTCAGTTTTCTTGTGTTAATAGTACAGATACTGTGGTACAGAAAAGCCAAGTAACACTGTCTCTTGCAACTCATGGTTGAAGCAACAATAGGCGTCATGGAATGACTTCCCTTCTAAACTAGATCGACATAGAATGACCATGGTCAGAGTCAAAAAGCAGGCAATAGGCCCTCCCTGGTGGCACAGCGCGTTAAATAGGCCCTCCCTGGTGGCACAGGGTTAAAGCACAGCACTGAGAAGCTAAAGCCACTTCCACATGAGTTCGATCCCTGCCTGCCCCGGAGGTGACCACATGGTGTGGCAGACCTCTCCTGACCCACCCGCTGCTCCCCTCAGCAGTGTACTTCATCGATCTGCCGGTTCTACTCCCCACTCTGTCCCTGGTGAATGCTCTCACCCTCCGCATCTCTGGCCTGTATCCCAGTTCTGTACAAATAAATAAATAAATCTTTTTTTTTTAAAATAGCAGGCAATAAAATATCTTCCATATAACATTTACATGCACAAGAAATCAAGTGTCAGCGGTTTCTTAGCATGGAGGGATGTCCTAGATCCTCTGTATTGACTGTTGAGTGGCATCAATTAATCATCAAGCTGGATAAATCAGAAACCTCAATGGCCATTGATTGCCGACCCAAAGCCTGTCTATTACCAAGTCTTCTCTCCAAAACCACCTTGGTCTGAGCTACCATTTTCTCTTGCCCAGACTTCTAAGACAGTTTTATGATGGTTTGCCTACATTCACTCTATTTCCAAGCCTCTTTTTTTCACAGCAGGCAGTGATCTTCCTCTACTCCGCTCTGCTTTTTTATTTTTCTGTATTTTTCAATAGACTTTACTTTTCAAGAGCAATTTTAGGATAACAGAAAACTGAGCATATAGCGTGCAATTCCCTTACACCCACCCGCTTTCAACTTCACTTCCAGTTCCTCCATCATTAAAATCTTGCATTCGTTGGATAAATTTGTTACAATCAGTGAACCAATATTAATACATTACTAACTAAAGCCCATAGTTCACATTAGGATTCCCTGTCTATGTTGTGTAGTTCAAAGGGTTCATATTGACAGAAGCATAATGTCACACATTTACTCTCAAAGTATCATACAGAACAGTTTTATTACTGTAAAAAAGCCCCCAGTTTCCACCCCAGTTGTCTTTTCATAATATAAGTCCTACCTGTTACTCTCTTCATTGGCCTCACCTTGCTCCACTCTCTTTTTAGTTTTCTATGGGTCTCTCTACTTCATTTCCCCAACCACATTCTATTTAGCCTTGGAGTTTTGCTCAAGGACTCTTCTTCCTAAAATGCTCTTCTACCCACAGGTCTTATGGCTTGTAATTATTTGTATGTGTGTGATTACTGGACTTGCCTCCTTCTTGACTGTGAACTTCTCACCAGCAAAACTGTGCCATTGTATCTACAGTGCCTGAAACATAGTAGGCTTGTAGTAAATATTTGTTGACTAATATTAATGAATAAATTTAAATGAATAATGAGTTTTACCTGACTGTGCAAAGGTTAGAAAGGTTAACAAAGGTTTGCCAGTGGTCACAGGTGATAAAAAATAACATGAATAGGAAGCAATACAAAGGCTCATCCAACAGACTAAGAACACAGCTGAACATGAATCTGATGGAGTCTCATGACAGTCTGTGGAGAGACTCCATCAGATTCTGTAAGAAGAGAGCAGGACAGGGAGTTAGAATGGTAGAGAGTTTGTTAAATAGGGTGGAACTGTTTCAGTAGTGACAAAGTACAGGGTGTGACCGTAAGAGTCTGCTGCAATGACTGAAAGTAAAAACACTGAGTTAGAAAGGTCAAGGAACTAAGAAGCTGGGTCACTGAATAGTGGTCCACAGACTCAGCAAAATCCTCCTTTGCTGAAGATGAAGAAATGAGCCAGGTATTTAATAAATGTGAGGGGGTAACCATGTTGGTAGGTGATAGGAAAGAAGGTGACCACTTGATGTGGCATAGATGGCATAGATGTCAAGGGCAGAGGTTTCACATAGAAGGCTAGAGGAGAAATTACTTAGAAGAGTCTCAGTGAGTAGAGAGTAGAAGAATGTTGCTAGAGCCTCTCTGTATGTGGGACATGTGGGGAATAAATAGCTTCTACTTGAAAGGACTGCAGGGGAAGTGGTAACCTCAGGGGAAAGCTAAGTTTCAGTTCTCACTATAAGGTGGAGGGAGATCAGCTAAGTCTCTAGTGACACATAACAGAAATTAACTTTAGTTATCTGTGGCCAGTAGGAAGTAGAAGGTTGACAGAGTATCCAAGGTATCTTGGACAGACTGAACAAAGTGGTATCCATAAGCCCACTGTCATGAGTGAATAGAGATGTTATGATGGTGTTTGTGAGCTGGGAAGATACTCCAAAAGTTGTCAACTAGAGAGAGTTCTGTGAAGAAGCTAGGGAAGTAGGGGAATTTGTTCACCAACCAAAAGGGGTTCCACAGGACAAAAATAAAAATGTCTGGTGGAGTAGAGAGAAGCAGAAGTACAGAGAAGTTTGGGACTTGGAGTGGTCTCAAGTTTATGAATGGTGTTAGGAAGGTGATATCCAGAACAGGTAGCTATAGAAGGATCTGTAAGCACACAGTGACAGTCACTGCCTCTGGGCAGTGCCTGAACGGATCCATTCCAGATATATCTGTTCCTTGATTTATCTTGACCCACTGAATTTGCATTTCTGACTTTTCCTACCTTCTCCCCTATCTCATCACCCCAAATCTCTAAGGTTCTCACTGTGCCACCAACTCCTCTGCTATCTCCCCATGAAACTGAATCCTGAATCACATAGCTAACACCCAGTGTGTAGAAATGCTGCTGACCTGCCTTGCTCCCCCTGGCCCTGCTAAGTCCCCTCCATTTCTAACTTATCACATTATACTATAATTATCTTCCTATGCACCCTCCTATCCGAGTTTCTTCAGAGCGGGGGCAATTTGTTGCCTTTATTTTTTTTTCTCTCCTCTAATACCTAACAGATTGTGTGTGAGTTAGACAGGAGTTAATCTGTTGGCTGAATAACTCAATGAATGACTTAGACAGGGAAAGGACTTTGACCTCTAATTGCCCTGTGCCAGTAGCCTAGAAATGTCAGAATCTAAGAGACGGCTCTCTGATGAGACTTTTCCATTCTTGCCCACTCTTTTCTATGATTATTGATTTCCTGGCCTTGATTCTACATTAGGCAGACATAGACCATCTGCCAGGCTAGACAATTCCAGTGCACAAGACACCCTGTCCTGATTGTTCCTGGCCTGCCTTCCCAACATCCTTCTAGAATACGAGACTGACATATACCGAATGTTTTAGCCATTTACTAAAATGACATCGCTACAACATGGTTTGAGTCCCCATCCTCAAACACTTGGATTAGGGCCAGGATCCCTTGCTCTATATTCCCCAGGCTGATTCTTTCCCTCTACACTTCTATGGTTCTGACAAAGGGAAAGCCCGGGGTAAGTATATACAGTGACTGAGTATTAAAAGGCCACGATAATCACTGAATTCAAGAAAGTGATGATTTCTGAAAAAGGAGGGAAATGAGAAGGGACCAGAGACAACTTTGCAGGGCTTCAACACATAGGTGACAATTTATTTCTGAAGATGGGTACATAGGCATTCATTATTATTTACATCTGTTTGTAATTCTGAAACGTTTCCATTTAAAGACTTTGAGTTAGAGGCTTTAAGTTGTCATACTAGTGGAATTTTTGCAGATGGGCTCAGAGGCAGAGACAGCCCTGGCTGATGGACTCTTGAGGCCAGGGGTGGGGGTCCAATAAAAATATTCAGCATAGAGAGACAGAGGGCAGCAGAGGGTTTCTAGGTTCAGAGCCAGGATACTATACCACAAGGCTGTAAGCTCAGCTTGATTGACTATGAAAGCCTATGAATCTATTGCTTTTACCAGTGAAAAGCCTCAAAATGGACAACTCCTGGCTTATTAGTGAATTGGCCTGATATCTGATACGGAGAACAAATTTTCCTATAGAAACAATCTTACAAACAATGATTTTACCCCAATGCCAGCCCCCAAGCTTACAAAACTCTGACGTGCCTGAAACACTGTACTAATAATACTAACGACCCTGACTTGTGTGGAAAAGTACATTAGAGTTTTAATGCTGGTAACAATATTCTTCAGTACTGTGAGTCTGCTGGACGCTTGATCTTATTCTCGCAGTGCTGATTCTAATCAGAATGGCTGCACAGAGGGTAGATTAGTTGCTTCCTATTATCACAGGACTGAAGTTGGAGTTTCAAGTAATTCATCTTTACTGAGTTTATCCCAGCCCCCATCAGATACCCTGGCCTATGATCTAAGTTTAGCTTTCCAAGCACAATACAGAGCCTATTAGAGGCTCTGTACCAGTGAAAAGCCTCATACCTTGCACATCCTATCACAAGCCTTTACTAAAATTCTGCCACATCACATGAGAGACTTCATTTGCATGTTTCTGGGATGTCTGGATAGATGATCAGGAGTCCCTATTTCATGAGAGAAATGGTGTCTGAGATTTTGAGACTAGTATAATCCCTGAAACACCAGTAAAAAAGATAAGCCTGGGGCAAATTTTGATAAGGGGTTATCATGAGCAAGAGGAGAATTCCCCCAATGCTGGTTGGGATGAGATGAAAAATGTGCCTCGGGTTAGGATACTGGTAGCTTCGGCTCCTGAGAGTGATAAAGAAGAGTACTCTCAAATACCCTCACTAGGAGGGCTTATTTGGAGAACTGAAAGCTGAAAGATCCACAAGCCATTTTGGGGGTCTAAAAGCAGAACCATCATTTCTCTATAGGTAAACTGTCTTTCCTGTTGACTATATAAGTTCTAATTGTTGAAACCTTTGCACTACATGTAGAATCCCAGTTGCAATGATAGAAGATACAAAATGGCATGTGGTGGTCCTGGTTACCAGAAGTGAGGATTTAAAAATTACCCCAGAAGGGCTGTACAAGCCAGTGGAGGAGTGCATCTATCCCTGGGACACTCAGAACTGGAACAACTGGCCCACCTGGCTTATTTTGATAATAGCACTCTTATCAGGAAACTGCTCCCCCCCCCACCCCTCCCACTATATATAGTCTTACTGGAAATGGGAATCAATCTGCCTTGTTCTCCCATGGTCAAGGAGGCAGGCAAACAGAACTTCCTGGGATAGAAACTTTCAGTGGTAGGACCTAGACAGTGAAAATCAAGTGGGCACCCATGTCCCAGCAGCCATGTCCTCTGCAGGATAAGGGTGGGCAGAGCTCTAGAGATCTCCAGATTCTCGTGTTTCCCCATTAGTTCTGTCAGCTACTCACTATCCTTTTAAAATATTTATTTTCTACTCAAGTTTCCCAGAGTCTGTTTCTGTTGTGTACAATTGAGGTATTCTAATTAATATAGACTCTAATGGCAAAATGTTGATAAATCAGGGCAAATCTGATTTGGACTCTACTTTTCCCTGAAAAGGTAAAGGTATGAAGGTAGAAGGAGGGCTAATATAAACATTACCTTGAGCGAAGGTGATGAATGCTCAGCCCTTCAATCAACTATTAACCATGGTGACATAATAAATATGATGGTAATGTTCAATAGTAACCACAGTTTTGTCTATTTATATTAATAGAAAGATTTTTCGAAAAATAGGCAAATTTCCATGCCTTTGCCATCATTTAAAAGGACTTGGTTAAAATTCAATGTTAGATTAAAAATAACAACTGAGACAAATATGTCTGCTTAATTAAATCAAACAGTTGGCCAAATAAAGTGAGGTATGTTTCAACTCAACCAGTTGGCATTTTCTGTTTGCTCCTTGATTAACAGGTCCATGGCTGTGCATGTCTAAGAGCAGGCTGCTTTATATGCTGATCCAAAGAGGTGCCATTAATATCTCCTTGAGTGGGCTCCTGAGCCTCATCCCAGGGGGGAACCTGTTCTGAGGCACAGGAAATGATGTTTCACACCCTGGTGAGGCACAGCTTTGTGGGTATCAGCCCCCAGATGGAAACAGTGATGGGCTTAATGAGGTCAGACAGCTTTCTCAGCTCTGTCTGGTCTCCCTCTCATCTGACAGTTAGAAAGTGGGGACATGCGATGTACATGCTGCCCCCAAATTTCTGGCTCTGACTGGATATTCATGGATAAGCCATGTCCTAGAAAACCCACTCTGTCTCATGGCTGCTTTTCTGCCATCATTATACAATAGCTTGTGCCTTCCCTTGCCTCCTCCTCTACTCCAACTAAATACTATCTCACCCATGTCCTCTGTTTCCGGAATTCTGGCTAAGTGCAAGACCTTCAGTGAAGTATTTGTTTCCCTGCTACGTAAGTAGGCCCGTACAACAGTTCTGATGCCATGTGATGACCCCTTCATGTATTTTCCCTTCAGAGTTAGAATCAGAGATTTTCAGCAGGTATAACTGCTGTCCCTCCCTTTTGTGATGGTTTTATCAGCCTTGCCACCTTCTTCACCTTAGTCCCAGTGCACTTTGTAATACAGAATGAGGAACTGTGCTTTTGTAGAATGCTGTACCTCTTGTAATTCCATACAAATCCTCCATCTGAGATGACTGTCTGCTGCTACTGATTTCTGGCATAGGTGTTTACCAAAAAAAAAAAAAAAAAGAAGAAGAAAAACAAATTCAAAGAGCTTAAAACTTCTCTCAGATCAAAGGAAAATTAAAGAAAGACTGCTTCATGACTGGGTAAGGCCAAACACGTGGCACTCTCACATAGCCTATGCAGCATTTCATTGTTTAATGAGCAGCACCTTGTATGATTGCTGGAGGTCATTTTCTATCTGCACAACCGCCTGAGATACCTTCCTAACCTGACATGAATCCACAAAACACATTCCTGGGTCACCCCAGAACAATAGCACCAACCTAGCTAATGCCAGAAACTGTGTTAGAGATTCCATAGTTGTCTACTTGATGGCCTTGTGTTTTCTATTCAGCCAAATTCATGGAAGGCATTGAGTTATTCCTTGTACTTCAGCCCTCTGTCTCTTCTGGACCAAAAGTAACTTTCTCTAAAGGAAGAAAAACATTCAGATCCAGAGTTAGGTAAAGCACTCTAACAGTTGAAAAAATGTAAGAAAACTGTAACTCTCACTTACCTGGATTCAAAAAGCTCTATTCCATTAAAACCAAAGCCTTAACAGTGTAGTGAGGGTCATATTGCCCCATGATAGGAAAGCCATGGTTCTGGCAATAATCACTCCAGTGGAGGAAGCCAACCTGGTTAATATCAACTACCCCATCATCATAGCTGCTTCAGAGATCTAAAATAATCAAATTGGACACAGGCACCCAGTAACTTGTGACCAATGGGCTTGAACCTCTAGAGCATGGAGCAGCTTTGATGGACCGACCCAAGGATGTTCTTTTCTTTAAGTGTTTTGATTTTACTATCTCTTAGGAACTAGGCAGCGAAGTGGTCAGATAAGTTCCCTATTTCAAAGTACTAGGAAGTAGAAGCAAAATCTTTACTCTTGGAAATCCTCCTCTGGCTAAAATTAACAAAGCAGGCCAATGTATGATGTGCATGGTGCCTACTATAGGCAGCAGCACAGAACTGGAGTGATTCAGCTGTATGTCGGGGAGACCCTGAGCATCACCAAGTCCCTTCCCATGGACCAGTGGCTTTATTTCACAGAATAGAGTTCTACCACAAGCACTTTGCCTTACATAAGAGAGTACACTGATTCTCACCTTTTATTACATACTGCAAAAGGAAATTCTGCTAAGGTAAAGCATTAAACATAACAAGATAAAATCTTAAAATACTAGAAGAAAATGAGATGAATATTCATCTTGTCTCTTAGATAAGGAAAAGTCCTGTAATCATTAAATCAATAGATAAAATGCCAAAACAAAAAAAAATGTGTAATTACATAAAAGGAATATCTTCTCTATAGTATGATATCATAATAAAAATAAGTGCCAATAAAAAACATGGCAAAGTGTAAAAACACTTAAAATCATTATTGTGTTGTTTATGAATTCATAAGAAAAACACAGTTGTCTCAGTTTAGGAAAAGATATGAAAGACTTGGGCCCTCCCTGGTGGTGCAAGGGGTTAAAGTGCAGCATTATGAAGCTATGTACTGCCACTGGAGCGTGAGTTCGATTCCTGTCAGGGGGGTGACCCACATGCGGCAGCAGACCTCGCCTGTCTGCCTGCTGCTCCCCTCAGCAGTGTGTTTCACTCCATCTGCCTGTTCTGCTGCACACTTTGTCTCTGTTGAATCCTCTCACCCTCTTGCACCTCTGGTCTATACCCCAGTTTCTGTGTACATAAATACACTCTTAAAAAAAAGACATGAAAAGAAAATTCACAATAGCTAAATACAAATGGTTACAAATTATGAAAAATCTACAGTTTTATTAGTATTACTTGTCAAACTTGTCAATATTAACTTAAGTAGATAAAATTCAATGTTGGTGAGACTATAGAAAGAATGCAAATTTGACTGAATTTTCTGTAGAACAATTTAACCTATGTATCAAGAGTCTTGAGCAGTCAGGCTATTTCCAGGAATAACTTGTAAAGAAATAATCAGAAATGTGTATACCTATGCACACAAGGTATTTATCATAGTGTAATTTACATTTTAAAGCAACCTAAATATTTGATAGTAGTGAAACTGTTAAAGTAATTTGTGGTACACCCACATGAAATTCATGATTCCTATAGGCAGTCATTAAAAATAATTTTGTTGCAGAGATATTTGTGAAATAATGATAGGCATAAAATTGAATATAATCAGAAATTACATAAATGGCTTTAAAAGACCAATTAAATTTGTGGGAGTACAGATCATATTTTATTTTATTCTTTTTTTTTTTATAAAGAGTGAATCATTTTCTTTTCTTTTTAACGATTTATTTTTATTTATGCATACAAGAACTGGGTGTAAGCCAGAGCTGCGGGGTGGGGGGTGTGTGTGAGGGAATTCACCAGAGACAGAATGAGGAGCAGAACAGGCAGAGCTACTAAAAAACACTGCTGAGGGGAGCAGCAGGCAAGACAGGAGAGGTCTGCTGTGCCTTGTGGGTCAGTTCCCTGTCCAGGGATTGAACTCGTGCTGGTGTGGCTGGTAATAGTTTGGTAGTGCTGAGACTTTAACCTCTGAACCACCATTAAGGCCCTATTTTGTTTTATTCTTAATAGTATTCTATATTGTCCAAGTTTTTAAAGGTCAGTAAATGTTTTGTTTTTGTTCATCATTGTTCTCCCTTCAGGTGTAGTTTCTATAATTTTTCCACCAACATAGCACCAGGAACCATTACTTTAGTCCCTTATACTCTTCCTTCCCCTCTTTGACCCCTCCCCCTGGTGCTCTCTATTCAATAACTATTTTTTAAATGGTCTCTGCCCTTCTGTTTAATCATTTTTTTTTTGCAATTGATGGACCACAGTTTAGATAATAAATAAGAAATCCATATTAAATAATTACATATTAAATAACACTGTGCTTTAGTACCCATTATCATATAACATGACTGAACTGATTGGTAGTTTAAGACTGAAATAATAATTTCACAGTTTAGTTTGAACTGGTTTGATATTTTCAGGCGCCCCCATCCAGACGGCAGCCTATATGTACTGTCAAAAGGTAAAGTTTGCCTTGTATTATGTTTCTAGGTATCTTAATATTGTTTTCTTGGCCTTGCCTGATTTCTACATAGGTTCTTCAACTCATATCTAATTGCTAATCTTTCCCAATCTTGATGTTTTAACAGCTTCCTGCGTCACTGGTCTACTCTCTTTGAGTCATCTGAGACTAATTGTTCCTCCACTAAGCCATACTTTATTGGCTTCTTTCCTTTTCCTCTCAGTTGTCCAAGAATACTCTCATGAGGTCAGTGGAGAGTTATGCTTGGGTCAGTTCCCCTTCCTGACAATCTGGCACCCTCCCGTGGTCATGGACTGGTATGCCTCGGCGAGCAGTGACGTTCAGAGTTAAGATTCTGCTGAGGATCCTCAAGCCTGTTAGCGCCCTCCGGTGACAGTCAACAGGAGCTGCTGTCAGAATCTGCCCTCAGATCTGGGCAAATCTAAACAATCCCTTGCAATTCACCTCCTGCACTTGTGATGGAGAATTTCACCAAAGGCCTTGCCATTTCTCACCCATCCTCCCCATCAAGTATATTTATATCAAGATAGGCTAAGAGCTACACTCTTAAAGAAAAGGACTTTTCTGATTTTTCATTTGGCAGAGAAGTTAGAGTAAGTACTAGCTTCTTGAGTGCCAGATGCGGAGCTAAATGCTTAACATATGTTATCATATATAATCTTCATAACAACACTTGGAGGTAGGCACCTATGTTTTAATCTCCATTTTACAAAGGAGGAAACAGAGGTTTGGAGGGATTACACAGAAGTCAAGATTTAGCTTAAATGTAAGATCTCCCTGCTAGTGGTGGTTAGATTTGGGTTTAAAACCAACTCACCTGACTAGTGCCCATACTTCCTAATCACTAAGCCATACAGTCCCTGTAAAAAGTTGAGATGCTCAGAGGCCACAATCATGCAAATGAAGTTAGACTGTAGCATGAAGAAAGAAATGAAAAAATAGAAAAGCAGAAACAAGAGGTAGAGCTAGAGTCATAACAAGACTTGAGTCCTTGGTTCCAGTTGTTCCTGAGGCACTGGAGCATTCTTGCCCTTCTCCAAACTAGGTTGTTTTACCAGGTACTTTAGTCTTTCAATAAACTCTCCCTTTTAGGTAAGACTGACGTTGGTTTGTGTCATTTGCAATGCAGGAATCTTCTCCAAACAGGAAACAAGTAAGGTACTTTTGAAGCGGGGAACACCCAGAGCATCATAGACAGAATACTAAATTATCTGATCCACACTGGATTGTTTTCATTGCAGGAAACAGAGATGCAGTCAGGTTACTAGAGATAAGTTACTCATTACTCAGAGGCATGTGAAAAGGAGGGTTTACAAAATAAATGTAAGTGCAGTGAAATCTGAAAAAAATGAAACCAAAGGCCTCAGAAGAATTGCAACTGCTGCAGGATCATGAGAGAACAGTCACTCCCTCATCTGTCAGGGTGTTTTGAGCTCTCTGAATCAGCACTACTCTCTCTCTCTCTCTCTCTCTCTCTCTCTCTCTCTCTCTCTCTCTCTCTGGACCAGTCTTCTTGGCTTACTCATCTTGCACCTGGCTGCAAAAGTTGCACTCTAGCACCTGTATCTCTATGGCCTTTGAGTTTCAATACATACCAAAATTGCAGCTTCCCTTTGTGTCTCTTATTGCAGGTTTTCAAGAGATTTGACTTCTGCTTTTCTTTTTCATCCAAAACATACGAAGCCAAGATCACTAGATATAGCTTAAGACAACACCCAAGGAACAGAAGTCCTGTTAGTTATGGTCACATGGCCCAAGGCCACTCAGTAAGGTCAGTGGGTAGAGATGTTACTAGAAAGGAATGTGAGTAGGCCAATAACATTTGGCATCTGTAATCAAGCTCACTTTAATGTAATTTGAACTCTTGCCAATAAGAAAAATTAAATACATTGCAAACACAGGCAACTTGTTCCCCAAAGACCCTGTGCAATTATCTCAAGTTGGCAAGAGAGTTCACCTTCTGGCGCTTGTTGGCTAGTGTGCTACCCTCCACCTCAAAGTGCACCTTCTTCAAATTCTCAGTTCTTCATGCACCTGCCCTAAACACTCAGCAGTGAGATAGACTACTCCACTCACTTGGGAGTCTATTAATTTTTTTCTCTGCTTAACCACACTAAAGACTTTGCTTAGTAAAGCATTTTGAAGATTTAGAAAGTGACTGCTCAGTCTGCTTAGGATTTATATCCCAAACAGATGTGCCAAGAAGTCATAGGAATCAAACTGCTGTTCTGTGAGTAGAATAATGTATTAGCTTGCCTTTTAGTAGTTTCGATTACACAGCTGTACAAATTGCAATAGAATCTTCATAGCTAAAATTGTTTTGAGCAAAAGCACATCACTTCTTCTGCATGGAAACTGTCACATAATAAGTATCTTGAGGTGCATATATCTTTGTAAAATAAGTCTCATTGCTTGAGAGGCAACTGAGATACATTAGTGCTTACCTTACATTGAGGAATCCTCTGCCCTTTTTCATAATAACTGAATTTTATATTATTTCAAGATAATAATAAGGAGTGCCTAACTCAATACTTTCCTCAACTGTTAGATAAGAATATTAGTGCCTGGCTTATTGGTTTGTTTTAAGAGCCAATATTAGCTTTATAAAAAGCTAAGCAAACTGTAAAATAGATAGTAGTTACTATAATTATCATTATCTTTCATTTAATTTCAGTACAACTCCTCACCTTTTGCCCATATAATCCATGGGTAGGTACCCCATTTTACAATAAAACAAACATAAACAGAGGTTAAGAAATATATCTGGAATAAGAAATTTTTCTCAGTAAACAATAATAAAGTGAATAATAACAAAGTAAATAATAATTCATCTCTCTGATTTCCAAAAGAGTGTTTCTACAGCAAAGAACTTCAGTTCTATTACGGAAGCTTTATTGAAAAGAGAAGCTTAATATTATCCTAAAGGAAGAATCAGCCAATAATTGTACTCAGCTAGAAATGTTGTGTGGATATATATATATATCAATAGTTCTGGCAATCTGGAAAATAAGATAACCTCAAGGACCCATTAGCTATGATCCAACTGAATCTTGATTTGAATCAAAATGAAGACATATCTTTAGATTTTATGTGGTTTCATGAAATAGCTCAAAATGAAAAAAAATGAGATCAAATAAGAACAGGGAACAATAAGCAAACAAAAGCCAGACTTGCTATGAAAAAAATCCAGCCTAGTACCAATTCAGAGCGAGGCAGGGTAACTAAATTGGAGGCACGCCCTGAATGTCATGAGAGGTACATCTGAGGTTCCTCCTTAGAGTCTGGGTCTGCAAGAGAAGCTTCAGAAATTCTTTACTAATTGCACCCCAGCTCTCCCCTCAGAATCAAATGCAAGTATTCTCTAATGGAAAGCAATTTCCAGGTTTTTTTTTTTTTTCATAAATTAAGTTGAGTAAAATATTAGTTAATGTTAAAAAAAATTCACCAACACATAAGCCACCATTTGTTAAGATCAATAGAAACAAACAACCTTTTATGCCAATATGAGCTGAAGAATGAGACTTGTCAAATACAGATTATTTAACAACTTTTTATAAACCATTTAAATAAATCAAATAGGGGATAAATAAAGCTAGATACAAACTTTAAATTAAATTGAGTAGAAAATGAGAAATAAGTGGAACTCTTTAGCATCATATAAATAAAGATTTTGTAATTAGCAAATCAGCACAAGTTTAAAAAATAAAAACAGTTAAAGACAGGATTAAAGACCTGGAAGTTTTTCTTAGGAAATTACCCAAAAAGCAGCAGAGAGAACATATAACAGAAAATATGAGCATGGGATTAAAAGAAATGAAGTGTGGCCCTCCCTGGTGGCTCAGCGGGTTAAATCACAGCACTAAAGCCACTTCCGTGTGAGTTCGATTCCCGCCTGCCCCGGAGGTGACCACATGGCGTGGCAGACCTCTCCTGACCGGCCCGCTGCTCCCCTCAGCAGTGTACTTCGTAGATCTGCCTGTTCTGCTCCCCACGCAAAATTAAAAAAAAAAAAATGAAATGTAAAGCAAGATAAAATAACATGATTAAGCTGAGTTCCAAAAGGAAAAAATATAAAGAAAATAGGAAAGACATGAAGATGATGGCCAAGAATTTTTCTGAATTGACTAAATATAAATGCACAGGTAGAGAAAACATAGCCTCTATCAAGCATAAATAAAGAAAAA
This sequence comes from Condylura cristata, assembly GCF_000260355.1. Taxonomy (NCBI): domain Eukaryota; kingdom Metazoa; phylum Chordata; class Mammalia; order Eulipotyphla; family Talpidae; genus Condylura; species Condylura cristata. The sequence goes on along the minus strand of NW_004567118.1, from coordinate 14,173,645 downwards.
TGCACACTTGTCCATAATGGTGATGGAACTGTATGACACCAAAAGTGAAGGCCATAAAATCCAGAGAAAAAGTCAGGGCGCACACAACAAACCAGCAGTAGCCTTTTCAAAAAGGAAATATAACAGTTAATCCGTGCTCACACACCTTTATGTAGTAGCTACTATTCTTTCTGTTTCAAGATAAGGAGCTCTGGTTGAAAAGGAAAGCCTAAGATCCTACAGCCATAAGGACAGACCTCAGAAGCACAAGGATATGCAGGAAAAGTAGGTCATAAAACATAGCTTCAGCCATATGCAACAACATATGAATCTTAGAACATAATCTTAGGATGAATCTTAGAAACATAACACAGAGTGAAGAAAGCAGGTGGCAGAAAACTATATACAGAATATCATTTTTATAAATTTCACAAACAAAACTCAATGATATATTGCTTAGAATATATTCATATAAGATTCAATTATGTTAAAAAAGCAAGAGAGTGATTGCAAAAGGGAGAATGTTTGCTGCCCTCCCCACTGCGAACCGCCCCCAAGTTCATATGAAGTGGAAACTTAATGCCCAATATGATGGTATTAATCGGTGGAGTCCTTGAGGGGGGACCAGGCCATGAGCACAGAGCACTCATTAATGGTATTAGTGATCTTATAAAAGAAGTCTGATGGTTCCCTAGACCCTTCCACCACTGAGGTTACCATGAGAAGATTGCCATTTATGAACTGGGAAGTAGGTTCTATCAGTCAGAGAAGTTAACCACTGAATTTGAACTTCCAACCTCCATTACTATGAAAAACAAATTTTTATTGTTTCTAAGCCTCTCAGACTGCTGAGTTTTGTTATAGCAGCCTGAATGGATTAAGATAGGAAAATACTCAGCATTCAGGATTGTGGTTACTGCTTCAGAGGTAGAGAGCAGAACAGGAAAGGACAAGCACTTGATGGGAACCTAAAAAAGGTAAATGTTACAGTTCTGGGTGGTCGGTAATAGGTACTCAATTGACCTTTTTGCTTCAAACTTACATATGCCACTTTTAGTCTTTTATGTGCATCAAATGTTCCACAAAAAGAAAGTAAACTGCCAAAGGACTAATTTTTAACTAGACTTTTATAAGGTATATTTAAAACCACTGTTTAATCCATCTGACTGATGTTTGAGGGATATCATCAGGCTAGAGTTTAACTGTTAAATTTTTGTAATGAACCTCAAAAGGCTACCTACAAAATTAGTGGAAGACAGTGATGGAAGTCATTCCTAACTTGGGATTTTAAGTTTCTGGTCTTTTATGTTCTCTCCAAATGGGATAATCTATTTACACAGCTCTGAAAAAAAGGTATACTATTCACATCATTTGTATGAATATTTTTAACCTTGTATTCCAGATGGTAAAGAAAACTTTCAACATAGGAAAAATTATTATAGGATAACTATATTAGGAAAATCTAGTTTCATTTTCTGTATGATGTCATGTAATTAACTTGAGAACTAGTGAAAAATTGGTGTTCTCTTTTTGGCAGTAAGATTTATAAGATAAATTCATTTTTCATATTAAATTTTTTATGAACCAGTTTGCTCAATTTTAAAATAAATAAAAACCCCTGGGTTTCTATTTTAGTCACAGAGATTTATTCAATAAACTATATAGATGTATTTGTACTGGACTAAATTTACATGCTAATCAAATTCTAATTGCCTTTTTTGGCCAATTTTATGCAAATATATTTACTGCTATTTAAACATTTTTTTCAGAACATTTGGAAAGTGCCCAAAATCACTAATTAACAATTAGAAAGCAAAATCAAAATTGTTTGATATTTTCATATTACATTTTAAGAAAAAGAACTCTTTGGAATGATATTGTTTCTTTTCAATCCTTACAGTGAATTCAAAGTTACTAGGCCAAATTGATTTCTCCTATTCTCTGTATTTCCACAAACCTTAGTAGCTAACAATTGTCATTAAAACATCTTTGAGGCCCTCTCTGGTGGTACAATGGGTTAAAGTACAGCACAGCAAGCTGGCCACAGCTGCTTCCTTGCCAGTTCAATCCTGGGCCCCAGGGGTGACCCACATGGCACAACAGACCTCTCCTGTCTTGCGAGCTGCTCTCCTCCACAGTCTACTGAGGACTGGTCAGTCTGCCTGTTCTGCTCTCCACTCTGTCTCTGCTGAATCCTCTCACTGCCTCTGCACCTCTAGCCTATAGCCCAGTTCTGTATGTATAAATAATTAAATCTTTAAAAAAAACCCAAAATCTTAAAAAAAAATCTTTGCATTACCTAGAACCAACACTGCTTTACTTTTGTTTTTAAAAGGAAATTTTAATTTAGTTTAAATATAATTTATTAATATATATTTTATATCACTGTTCATTTTTGTATAATGTTTGTCTTCTTTTCTCAAGTATAGTCCCCATAGAATTCCCACCAGTACACCATGCACCTCGCCATAGTCTCTTATGCTCTTCCTGCTCCTGTTTTTTTCGTTTTATATAATATATATGTGTGTGTATACATATATATGTATGTATGTATGTGTATATATAAAACATATATGGCCTATATTATCTTCCCCTAGTCAAATGTGATCTTTCCTCAAGGATTTCACCAAAAATTCTCAACATCTCATATTCTTATAGTACAGAAAGGTGTTTACTAGACTATAAGTAAATGACCTTTTCCTTTCATGGAAAATGAAGATTTGTTTTCATAAGGGGAAACCAGGCTTAATGCATTATGAATTGAAAAACATGATTTAAAATATTTCTGAATAATTTTCATCCTTTTGTTAGTGATACAATCTTAAACTAATAATGTAATTTCCTAGAAAAGTGAAAAGGATTTTCCTCACAGATAATTAAGGTATCAAAAGACATCCCTATTGAACCTGTATTTACTAATTAAAATGTGTCAAGTCCAAAGTTCTCTTAACAATATTTTTAGTTTAAAAAAAAAAAATGATAGTCGGCCCTCCCTGGTGGCGCAGCGGGTTAAAGCACAACACAAAGAAGCTTAAACCACTTCCGCATGAGTTCCATCCCCGCCTGCCCTGGAGGAGATTCACATGGCGCAGCAGACCTCTCCTGACCCGCCTGCTGCTCCCCTCAGCAGTGTACTTCGTCAGTCTGCCTGTTCTGCTCCCCACTCTGTCTCTGGTGAATCCTCTCACCCTCCGCATCTCTGGCCTGTACCCCAG
>NW_004567118.1:14148605-14170241 GCF_000260355.1 Condylura cristata | reverse complement strand
AAAAAAAATTTTGTTTTTTAAAATGATAGTCATGAATTTAAATGACTATAAGTGACTATAGAGTAGACCTTAATCAAGGCCTTTATGATACCCCAAACTTAAAACAAGCCAACAGCAGCAACAAAACAAATTCTGTAACAGAAAATTTAGTCTATGGAAAGAAAAATTAAATTGTGCAGAGAGAAACAGAATGCAAAAGAGCCAGAATCTAGAGAGACCCCCTTTACCCCATGACAGCTGCTTTCTGAAACTTGACTACCTCCCAATCTGAGATAACATTTTAGCCCTAAAGGCGCTCAACAGTTTTAATCTACTTTCAGTTAGTTTCTGTTACCTAAATCAAAAGTCCCAATACACATATTTATGCTGAACTACCTGTTAGTATATATATATATATATATATATAAAATTCATTCCACTGCATTGACTTAGTGATTCTTGGCTAATCTTTTTGACATTTTTCTGATATTATAAAGTTAAAGAAAGAAGTTAACCTTTTGTTAGAGAAAAGTGCCTGAGCCAAGTAGATTCTATCTGACTTTTGCAAACAAGATTGTGGAGCTCTATGAGTTTATCAAGTAAGGAGTATTCCTTACAAGAGACAGCCCTGTCTTATCTGGGTATTCCACAGGTTACACTGTGCAACTGGATTTAGGTGATAACTGCAGAGTAAAAGAATTTCAATATACCAGTTCTGTGTAACATAAGTAGTATCTCTTTCTTTGAAGCCTAATACTGAAGTCAGATGGTTAGCTTTATGACTTCCTTTTCTCCCAAACAAGAACATACATAAGTCAGTTAGCATTATCAGGAAGTGATTATTTTGCTGAAAACATAATGCCTTTGGGCTTTGAATGAGAGTACTAATTTAAACCATCCTTGAATGAATAAATATTCAAAAAAAGTAGTATATAAACTTGCTTGCCTTAAGCTAACATAAGTATTTATGAGTCTATCGTGTGTGTTCTTCCTCGAATTCTTCCTTTCATCTGAAAAGTGATTCTTCACCTGGATACCCTTTAGGAATCAAATTTAGATACAAACAGTGACAGCGTGGATCCTGCCCTGTGTATAATAAATCAATTGCTGCAACTACTTTCCATTAAGAACAGCTCACTAATAGCCAAGTGAGCATGCTTTAAATTAACCTGATTATACAAGAGCCCAGTCAAGCTGTAAATCTGTGGATTATAGTCTCATCATATCTATTTCTAAGTTTTGTAAAAGTCCTTAAAGGGCACACTTTTTGTAATTAAGATGTTAGCAACATCAGGAATGAAATTACATATAGTACCTCAAAGTATTCTATAAACTCTTCAAAGCAGGGATTATGTTTTCTCTTTCTACCCCCAGCATCTGGGGAATTTAGAGTCACTTAGTATTGTATGGAGTTAGATTAATAACAGTAGTGGGAGAGCTGAGCCAGAAGAGAAGAAATGAAACAAAATGGAAAGAATGTGGTACCAAACTTAGCAAATGGGCAGAGGCCAAGGGTAAGGAAAACATGGAAAGCCATTAGGGCAAGCATGAAACAAAATGTTTGTTCTGAAATATAGTGTAGCAAGGATATGGAAGTGGGTAACTTTCCTGAACTCTAATCTTTGGTGGGCTTGGTGGATTTAAGCTTCAGAATGGATCTACTCACTGAATCAGAATGGCAGTGCACAGAGAGCCAAGGAAACCTTGTTGATAGCTACGGACCCAGGATGTGGCTGTTGTGGTGAAGTGGGTATGTAGAATATGTACCCCAACCATAAAGTTGTAAATTTATTTTCCTGCAACACATTCCATCAGGTGTATCAATCAGGATGTAATTACAGAATAGAAATTATAGAATAGAAATCACTGTAGGTGTTTCAGGCATGAGGTGGTTTAAATGGAGAATAAGATGTTTACAGCTCTTTGGAAAGGGCTTAGCAAAGATCAAGGAAAACCACCAATAAGCTGAGGAAATAAAGAAGTGGCAGAAATCTCACCTTCTACCTCATCTATTTGCCTTCATGGCCAAAGCAGAGAGGATTCAGAAGGACACCCAAAAGCCTTGAAAACTTCACTTTGCTGTTTGCTGAGGCCCGTGTACCTTTGATGTTGGAGAAACGATAATGACTTCTGTTTCTCTGCTACCCTCAAAAATTCACTCAAGTGCCTCTCATTGACTGAATCTAAAGGCTGTTAACAAGGAGTTTGATGAGAGTAGTCACTAGATTTCCTGCTCTTGTAATACTGGGAAGAGCTTACAAAATAGGGAAGATTTTCTCAAGACTGCTTTGGCAATCCAAGGTCTACTGTGACTCTATACAAATTTTTATTATTTTTCCTCCCAAGGCCAGCAAGATGGCAGCAGGGAAGATACCAGTCTTGTCTCCTCTACATATTCACAACCAGATTACAACAAAATGAAGTCAACAACCCCCTGAAAGACAAACTAATGTTTATTATACACCTCAGGAGCAATGGTGCCATGGAAAGAGGTAAGAAAAGCTGTAATTAAACGGTGTTTAGAGCACTAATAAGTCAGTAGAATCCATGAGAGGGAGGGGCAGTTGGCACTTGGAGCCTCTTTGCTATTGTTAACTCAAGGGTATACACCCACAGGAGGAACTTCAAAACTAGGCATTACACTGAAGGGGGTATACAGACTTGAGTGCCAGACAGAGGGTGCACTCTGGAGAACTAGAGGAATGAGTGTGTAGAGTGATGATTATTGACTTGAACCTGAGGCTCCCAAACGAAAGCATTTGGAGCCCAAACTGGCAAAAGCATCCGTTAGAAGGAAGACAACTGCAACATAGGCCCCGACAAAGAAGCAAGAAAAATACCAAATTAAAAACATGTTACACCTTAAAAAAAAAACTATAAAAAGAGGAACTAAGGAGATCTAAAGCTAGAAGGAAGAAAATAATAAAAATAAGAGTGGAAATAAATGAAGTATAAGTGAAAAAGACCAATGAAACTAAGAGTTGGTCTTAATAAGATAAACAAAATTGCCAAGCCTCTAGATAGGTTAACAAAGAAGAAAGAAACCATGAATAACAAGAATTATAAATGAAATTGGAGAAATGACAACAGATGGCATCAAAATACAAAGGATCATAAGATATTACTATAAACAAGTACACACCAATAAATTGGATGACCTTAAAGAAATAGGCAAATTTCTAGAACCATATAGTATACCAAAACAAAACCAGGAAGAAGCAGAAGAATTGAGTAAACCAATCACAATTGTGGAAGTTGAAATAGAAATAAAAAATTTTCCCCAAAAGAAAATCCCAGAGACAGATGGTGATATACAAGTGTATTCTATCAAACCTTTAAAGAACTTATGCCTATCTTGCTCAAATTATTTCCAGAGCTCAAGAGGGAATGTTCTTGATACATTCCATATTACCAATATTACCCTACAATGGAAACCAGACAGAGACAACACAAGTATAGGCTAATTACTAATGAATATTGATGTGAAAATCTTCAACAAAATATTAACAAATCAAATTCAGTGGTACATTACAATGATCATACATCATAAACAAGTGAGAATTATCCTAGGGTTGCAAGTATGGCTTAATAATCAATCATCAACAAAAGAAAAATAAAAACCAAATGATAACATCAATAGATGCAGATAAAGTATTTGTTAAGATTCAGTACCCACTTCTGATTTAAAAACAAGAAGACCCCTAAACATACAGGAATAAAGAACTCTATCACAACATAATAAAGTCCATATTACACAAACCTACAGCCAAGGTAGTACTTAATGGTGAAAAACTGCAAACTTCCCCTTTAAGATTAGGAATAGGACAAGTCTGCCCATTGACACCATTTTTGTTTAATTTAGGGTTAGAATTTTTTGCTAGAGCAATCAAACTATAGGAAATGAAAGGAATTCAGATTGAAAAAGAAGTGAAGTGATTATTATTCACAGTTGATATGATACTCTGTGTAGGAAATCCTAGTGATGACATCAAAAGTTAATTTGAAATAACAGATGAAGAAGGCCAAGTGGCAGGTTATAAATCAGCATACAAATATTTCTTGTAACAGTCGGGGAGGGATACAATGGACTATGGTAAAGGACTATGGATGGTTTGGTGGTGGCTACAAGGTGGTGACATGCTTCTGAGGAGTGATTCTATGTCTCTGAACCACATACAATGTAGTAAGCCAATGTTACTTCAGTTTAAAAAAAATGCTTAAATAATAAAAACCAAATATCTGTGTTATATACAATGAACAAGAAGAAAAGGAAATTAATAAAACAATTCTATTCTATTCTTCTTACTCTTAAGACCCCTAGCCCTCTAGCTCAACCTTCAAAATCAACTCAGAGTGTGTTTTTTTCTCAAATCTTCTTTAGAGCCCTCCCCCTACCTCATCCTACTTTCACCATTCTTTCAGCTGGACTATCCTCCTCCCTTAAGTTTCTGGAGTATTTTCTTTCATCTCCAGCACCGATAAACCTTGAACCTTGTGACATATTTTAATCTCATGCCTCACCTACTTTATAGAGGTTACTGACCATCAGTGCTCTATTTTAGGTCCATGTCTGGTCTAAGTCTGTGTTCCTGTGTGCCTCTCACAGGCTCTTCCAAATGGCAGGTGCCCAGTAGCAGTCACTGACTCAACCAGTGGCTCTTGCTTCTCTACAGTTGCCATTCCTTGTATGTATTCATCACAACTCACTTGCTTACTTAAGAAGTATTTTCTACTGTCTGGAGGTTCCTCAAACTGCTAAACATGGAGCTTCCATATGACCCAGCAATCCCACTCCTAGGCATCTACCCAGAAGACACAAAAACACTGATTCAAAAAGCTGCTTTATTTACAATTGGAAAGACATGGGAAAAACCCAAATGCCCAAAACTAGATGACTGGATTAAAAAGATGTGGTACATATACACAATGGAATATTACTCAGCAACCAAAAAAAAAAAAAAACACTCATGCCTTTTGTAGCAACATGGATGGAGCTGGAAAAGATCATGCTTAGTGAAATAAGCCAGAAAGAAAAGGAAAAATACTGGATGGTTTCACTCATAGCAGGAGTATAAAGGACCAGGCGAGAAAATAATAATAATAATAATGATAATGAGCAACTATATACCAGAGACATTTTATGGGGTGAAATGGGTAATGGGATCAAAAACGGTGGAAGAAGGGAAGTACATTGGACTATAATGATGGCACATGGGTGATCTGGTGATGGGAAGCCCATGGGGATTACAACTGAGATGGGAAAAGGCACAAAATGATGTAAAAATAAACTATTATATTATAAAAAAAGAAGTGTTTGCTGTTCCTACCCTCCCCTTTCTCTGTTTTCCTCTACAATAAATCTCACCTCTCACTTGCCTGTTTTATTTCTTAGTTAAAAAAAGACAATACTCATTTAGACATTTATCCTTTTGACAATCCTTTTTGACCTGCTGTTTTTACTGAAATTTACATTCTTAGCTGCACTGACATAGATGACTCTGCAGGCCAACTCCAACCAAATTCACTGTCCAAAAGTGACTGGCAGGAAGGCCTCTAAGGACAGTTTGCTCCCAGTCTTACTCAGCTTAGGGAAGGCTCTTCTTGGGACTGAGCCAAACATTAATAACATGGTAAAAAGGAAAGATGAGTAGCTCTTGCCTTATAATCATGGCACATTAGTCTTAATGTAAGTAGTTTTTCTTGTGGGAGGCAGGACCTAACTTGTTCTAGATCTGTCCTCATAAAATAAGCAAGGTTCTATTGTAACATTTACCCATTTGCTAATGTCAAAACACTAAACTTGAAAAAGAAATATGCCTATGAAAATTAAATACTATTGGTTTTAATTTTTCTTACCAATGACCAGAACAGAGATACACACAGGCACACACAACTTTTTAGAGAACTTTTCCTAATCATGACTCTGTGTTTTATTAGAGGGGAGTTGTATCTGCCACATTTCACCACTAGACTCTTGGATTTAGTGAGGTCTACTGAAAGGTTCCAAAACTTACAATAAGAAATTGAATTTGGCTATATCACGTGGTAATGAATTTTTTTGAACTCTCAACTCTTACCTCTTACATGACTCCTTTCTTTGAAATCTCATCTCTGTTTCTTATAAATGACACCTAAATTTTCATGTTTTTCCTTTTGCAAGAAAATTTTCATTAGACAATGTGATGTATGGTGAGCAGCTATAGTGTAAATCAACATTACTACTATGTTGTCTCTTCCATCCTTAATAAGAGGCCCTTATATTATGGGAGGCATTGATGTACCAAGCTAAAAGACCAGCTTCCTTTAAAGACCATGACTAAAAACTAAATAATTATATATAAGCAGAAATGTTATGAGGGACTTAGAGTTGAAATTAATTCCACTGGGAGATGCAGTCTTTCCTCCGTTCCTTCTTTTTCCTGTCTGGAATGTGGGTGTGATGACCAGATTTCCAATAGCCCTCCTGGACATCACTAGCTATGCACAGAATGGTTGATCTATAAGATTAAAAAGAAGCTGGGTGTCTACTGATTGTGTTGCTGCCAAAATTAGCCCTAAATAGCTCTTTCTAAATGTCTTTCACGGAAAAAGAAGTGATCTACTTCATTTAAGTCATTGTTATTTTGAATTTTCAATTATATACAGCTGAATCTAATCATAATGAACCAAATAAGCCTAGAAATATATTTTGAGTTCTACATGGACAAGTTCGAACTTACTTACTTAGGCTCTCCCTGGTGGCGCAGCCCTGCAAGCTAGCCGCTTGCAGCCGCTTCAGACAGTGCAGCTTGATCTGGCCTCCGGGAGATGAAACACAATGTCAGGCAGACCTCTCCTGACCCTCCCACAGCTCCCCTCAGCAGTGTACTGCCTAGATCTGCTTGTTCTGCAACCCACTCTGCCTCTAGTGAATCCTCTCACCGCCCCTGCCCCTCTGGCCTGGACCCCAGTTCTGTATGCGTAAATAAAAAAATAAATCTTAAAAAAATTTAAGGAAATCTATTTTAAAAAAAGAATTTACTTAGATATCATTCTTCTCAAATACATTAAACTAGATTGCAAGCCAATCTAGTTTACTTTTTCAATAATCTCTTACCCCTGACCCTTGAGGGTATAAGTGACTGGAAGAGGTACAAGGAAGATTCTGGGAGGCTGATAAAGTTTGTGTCCTGAACAGGTATATTCAGTTTATGAAAATTCAAATGCATTGAGTTTTACTTATGATATGCACACTTTTCTATAAACTTTATGTATCAATAAAAAGCTTTAAACATATCCTTTGAAAGTGGAATTAGTAGCCAGTTTACTTAGGGTTTGAAATCTTAAAAGGTAAGGTTCTCAGAGAATTGTGAAGATAAAAGGAGAAAATAAATGCAAATTACTCAGTTTTAAGCTGTTGAGTCTTGCATTACACTGGCGTGCCTACTATGCACCACACACAGACCTAGCTGTCAGTACTAGCACTAATATAATTGCTTGTTTTCATTCCTCCCATAGACTATAAGATGTATGGGGGCAGGGGGTACTTTTGTTCATATTGTACACACAGTTGTTTAAGACAGTGCCAGGCAGATAGTGGGTTCTTGATGAAATAACTGATTGAATATATTACAGGTTAAATTACCTCTCGTAAATAGCTTGTAGAATACATTTCAGTTTCAAACAACTGACTTTTAAGTGATCTTTTGGAATTCATTTGTAAATTAGGGGCAATCTAGGGCTCTTCAGCATCAGTATTAAATCAAGAACTACAAGTAAAATTTCTCAGATCTCAAGAGCTCCAGGAATTACATAGTCCAAAACATAAGAGGGTGAAAATCATAATGCAATTATCACAAGAAACTATCAAAAGCCCTTAACTACACTAGTTAAAGAGAGTGGAACAGATTAACTTCTTGATATCATAATGAAAATGCAAACACTATGACTAACACATACCATATCAAAATAGAACATTTTCATTGCATGGCAAGAAAGAAAAGATGTCTGTGTTTTAAGCAATCAAAGAACAAAATTGAAAATGCAAGCAACGGGAAAATGGCAGAACATGAAAACTGCCTGTTAAAATACAGTGAATATATGACTTAAAATTTTCTATGTAATTTAGAATACACTCCTTGGTGGTTTTTAAAAAGTGTCTACATTTCAAAATCAGAGAAATGGCAGTTTGACACCTTTAGGAAACCTACTTTGGGAATGCATAGCCAGTCTACAATACTTTTCTGTGAAAATTGATTCTTGACAAAAGGACAAGCCTACACAGACATTTTTGTCAAATAACACGTCAACACAGCTTACCAGACAACTGGGGAACTCTTGATCAAACCAAACCAAATCAGAATTTTTCTCCTGAGAACCTGAATGAGGCACTGATTCTCTAAATAGTGGTGGACTCCTGAAGAAAGGTCAGTTAGAGCTGAGGCTGAGACTGTCACCATGGTTATTCAAAATTTACAAAAGTCAAAAGCTACTCCCATAAGGGAAACCTGCTTGAAAAAGAGAAAGGGAAATGGAATATATGTGCAAAAGAAACTGAAGAAGCAAAACACCATGGGTAGAGTACAGAGTCAAGGAATGAGCTCAGTTCCTGAATTTTCATTTCCCATTAAGTCTATCTGATTTTCTTATTTTTTTATTTTCTTATTTTAATAACTAAAGTAATCAAATACTAACCTTGTTCCTGCTCCATGTCCCCAAATCCTATTTTTATTTGAACAAATATTTCTTAAGCTCCTACCATTTTTCAGGTACTACTCTACGTAACAAGAATACAAATAAATAAGGATTCATTTGTTTATATACAGAGATATAAGTAAATAAGAGACAAAATCATGAAGTTACTAAAATAAAATGGGATACTTATCATGAACAGACAGTTATAACCAGAGTAGGAAATGCAATGACAGAAGTAAGCATAAACTCTGCATGACATACACCTCAATAATATCTTTTTTTTTTTTTTTAAAGATTTATTTATTTGTGCATACAGAACTGGGGTACAGGCCAGAGGCTCAGGGACGGTGAGAAGCTTCACCAGAGACAGAGTGAGGAGCAGAACAGGCAGATCTACGAAGTACACTGCTGAGGGAAGCAGCGGGCGGGTCAGGAGAGGTCTGGCTCGCCATGTGGTCTCCTCCCGGCAGGCGGCAGGCGGGAATCGAACTCATGCGGAAGTGGCTTCAGATTCTCAGTGCTGTGCTTTAACCCGCTGCGCCACCAGGGAGGGCCTAATATCTTTAAAGATATATCACCCAGGGACCTCCCTGGTGATGCAGCAGGTTAAAGCGCAGCACTAAAAAGCTAAAGCCACTTCAGCATGAGTTTGATCCCCAGCCCCGGCGGTGACCCACATGGTGTGGCAGACCTCTCCTGACCGACCCGCTGCTCCCCTCAGCAGTGTGCTTTGTCAGTCGGCCTGTTCTGCTCCCCACTCTGTTTCAGGTGAATCCTGTCGCCGCCCCTGCACCACTGGCCTGTACCCCAGTTCTGTATGCATAAATAAATAAATCTTAAAAAAAAAAAGATACATCACCCATCACCCAAAGAAAGGATAGTGAACAAAAGGATAAACAGCTGGTACTACATCAAGTTAAAGAGCTTCTGTATGGCAAGAGAGACACTAACAAAGCAAAGAGACACCGACTGGGAGAAAATATTTGCACACAATACTAATGACAAAAGACTGATCATAAAAGAGCACAAAGAGCAAATTAAACTCAACAAAAATAAAGTAAACAACCCCATCAAAAAATGGGCAGGGGCCCTCCCTGGTGGCGCAACAGGTTAGGACGCAGCACTGCAAGGTGGCCATGGTCACTTCAGTGTGAGTTCTATCCCCGGTCTTGGATGTGATCCACATGGCAGGGTGGACCTCTGCAGACTCTCCTGCTTTTCCTCAGCAGTGCATTTCAGTTAATCTGCTTGTTTTTCTCCCCATTCTGTCTCTCACTGCCCCTACACATCTGACCTGCACTCCAGTTCTGCATGCATAATTAAAAAAAAAAAAGGCTCTTAAAAAAAAAGAAAAAGGGCAGAGGAGCTAGAAAGACACTTTTCCAAAGAAGAAATGCAGATGGCCAGCAGGCATATGAAAAAATGTTCAACATCACTTATAACAAGGGAAATACAAATTAAAAGCACAATGAGATAACATCTCACACCAGTGAGAACGGTACATATTAAAACAACTACAAACAGCAAATGTTGTTTTTCTCAGTCATGACCTCATGACTTAAGGATATGGGCTGCAAATGAAGGAGACTTACCAGTCACCCAGACTGGATTTTGTGTGTGTCCAACTCTTCAGTCTTACTTTAACTGCAGATTTCTTAGCTCTATCATTCCTGTTGATAGATTATATCATCAACCAAAAACATTGTTGAGTCTTTTCTAATTTTATTTCTCAGAGGGAAGAAAACCTTAACTTCAGCTCCAGGGGTGCCTTGCTGTCATATTGAATAATGAAAGATCATGTCAACCATTTAAACATAATTTCATTCCATTTAAAATTACTATGTACAATAATGGACCAGGCGAGAAAATAACAAAAATAATGAACAACCATATACCAGAGATATTTTGCGGGGGTGGAGTGGGGAATGGGATCAAAAACGGGGGTGGGGGGTGGGAAGGGAAGTGCACGGGATTATGGTGATGGCACACGGGTGACATGGTGATGGGAAACCCACGGGGATTACAACTGAGATGGAAAAAAAAATGTACAGAATGATGTAAAAATAAACTGTTATATAAAAAAAATTACTATGTACTTTTGGCCATAATAAGGTGAGTTGAGTCTAGAATTTTCTTCTTCCCATGTTCTAAGAATCTTCGCTATTTAGATAGCCTCAGAGGGGTAACTGCTAAAATTTTGACTCAACTACATGAGAGAGAATGTCTGGCACTTAAGTGTGCTTTAATAGTTTCACTCTACAAAACAGATGCCTGTTATGTTTCGTGGGCATCATAAATATTAAGAACAATGTAATATGGTTTGAAAGAACTTGCCATTAATTGTTAATGCTCGCTATGTGGATAAGAAAGGAAAATTCCTCTGGGGCAAATCAAGATACAATTTTATGTCTAACATTTCTGTATTTCAATTGCAAGGCTGAAGCTGGAGAAAATTAGTCTCTGATTCTTGAATATCATACGAAAAATCTAATGTAGTACTTTAGTGTCCTTTTGTCCTTCTAGCACCATCGTGAAATATATAATGTATAATTATAATAGGAGATATTGTGGAAGAAGAAGGTAGAAGTAGGTTCAAAGGCTAGTTCCATCTCTTCCTGGCTCAGTGTTCATGGAATTAGCCTTTCTGAATTCAGTTATTTAACATAGAAACTAAAACATCTACCTCATAGGGTTGCTATGGTTAGAAGTACACATTTGGTAAGAAATATGTGTAAAGATTCTAGATCAGTACCTGAATTAAAGTTAATTTAGCTTTGTATTAAATTAGAGATGGTGTTTGGTATGGACTGCATAAAAAATGGCTGATGTACCACTAAATTCTTTGAATTTTTGGCAACTGAAGTACCTTCAGGGTTTCTGATCATCACGTAAAAGGCTTTGCTCAGGGAGACTCCAAGTTCCTCATAAGTTCCCATAGGCAGGTCTGGTGACTGTTGAGCTTTCCTAATTGCTCATGGCATTTATTCATTAGTTTCTTGAGTAAGCACCATCAAAACTATCTGGCCTCAGACCTAAGCAAACCCATAGTCTAAAAGAATACAAAGATGCAAACACAAAGATAAAATTATGTAATAAGCATTATTTCTAAGCAAAGCAAGGTAAAGAGCTAAAGCAGGCCACAGGGACCACCCTGTTTAGATGAGGGACAAAACCATATTAAGAAGTGAGAAATCCAGGTACCTGTCAGGCATCAATATAAATGGGATGCCATGAAAAAACAAAAATGTGCCAGTTAATTCAGTTCTCTATATAAACACCTTACCTTCTTGGTGAAAGATAATTTTGTTTTGCCTCTCCCAAAGAAAACAACACATTCTGATGGAAGTTAAAAAATAAATAACAAAAACCCTCTTGCCTAAAAATGACCTATGTCTGTTGATTAGTTTTACCAAGAGCAGCTGCAGATGAAGTCAACTAAAATTCTGAAATCAAATCATGCATAGCACCAAGCTGTTTTTTTCTGGAATGAATTTTAAACTGTTGAACAAAGCCTAAATTTAAAATTCTTTAGTATCTCTCCCAGTAGTCTGATTCAGTAAATTGCAAAAGAAAATAGAAATGAGAGCAAAAATTACAGAAAAATGAGAATTTTTTTCAGTCAGTGGGAGTAGTTGAACTTTTAAAAATATAATAATACTGATTTCTCCCTAGCTCCGTCTAATAAATGTTGAACAAAAATTCTTGTTGCTTTGAAAAAGCACCAAATTATTTGTCTCTCTGGAATATTTTCATGCTTTAATTTTTCCTTGATAGAGTAATGGAATGGGAAAGGCATCAGAGAAGAAGTGAGTTTGGCTAACCCAAAAGACAGATATATTTCTGGGAGAAGGAAGAGAAGAAACTAAATGTTCCCTTTCCTCCAAGTTTTCCATATCCAAGTATCTGACTTTATACACATGTTGTTTTGTTTCTATGAAATGGCCTCTCCTGTATCCTCCCATTTTACCCCCATAATGGTGAAACATAACCATTTGATTTGCAAACATTTCCAAAAAGGTTTAGAAACTTTTCCAAAATGGAAAATTGAATGACAAAGTATCAAGGTATTTCTTGAGACATTATTTTAACATGAAAGCTGTATTGTTAGTATTCCCATGAGATGATGTTTATTAGGTCTGGGAAAATGCTGTTCTGGAATATTTGCATCCAGTGGATCAATGTGAGGGAAGAAGTGAATATAGTCATTAGCACACTGTGAGAGCTGTGGTTTGTGTTTTTACATTTTCCTGGGAAGAGAGCTCATAAGTTGCACTAGAATTTTATCCGCAGAAAAGGTTAAAAAGAGCCCCTGATATTACTAATCAACACCACTATATCGATCTGAAAGCTGTCCTACTTCTACAAAAAGATGAGCAAAACTAAATCCTTGTGCTGCAGGGTCCATCTCTGAGAAATTCATAGAGCTGTCTGATTAAGATATGCATTATCACTTAAATGTGAATTTCAGTTAAATATTAAATGATTGTTTAGTATAAGTATATCCCATATAACTTTTACGTGGAATTTAAATTTAACTGGAACTCCTATATTTTTATTTGCTAAGTGTGACAACTTTGGACATACATTCTTGTCAACAGGCAAAAGATGACTCAAATTCTCATGAGTTTGCCTCCGAGATCTTCTTGTAACACTTTTCCATTGACAGGGAATGATAATATGTCCAGGCAGAAAACAAAAGTCAAACAGGGGCCTCATAGGCAATTAGACACCTTAGGGATCATTTTAAATGCACTTAAAAGCATTTCTCTTGATGCCACTATAGAGGCAGATTCAAGCCTGGTATAGCCTGAAACTATAAACGGTTGGGAATCCCTTTAAGAAAAATGAAGCAAAGTTACAAAAACAAGTTAGGCATATATCTGTATATTTATCTAAATAAGAAAAAGATACAATAAACTACAGTAGACTTGATGCTTAGAACAGTGCTTGCTAGTAAGTATTCAATAGTTAAAAAAAATAAAAAGGATTCTGGCAAGGCGGAAGAGTATGAAACACTTGAAATCTGCCTTCCACCTTGACAATATTGTTCTGTAGACTGCTGAATGGAACTTTGGAGTCTAATGAAAGCTTACCAATTCCCGGGAAAGGCTAAATGGTAAACTAGTTGATTTAGGTCAACTTCACACTTAGCACAGTAACAATCACCCATAATGGAAAGAGTAATTGATTATCCACATGTAAAAGACTGGGCCTTCCCTAGTAGCACAAAGGTTAAAGCGCAACACTACAAACTAATTTAATCCCCAGCCAGGGAGCTGACCCACATGGCTCAGCAGACCTCCCCTGTTCCTCCCACTGCTCCCCTCAGCAGTGTATTTCAGTCAATCTGCCTAGTCTGTTCCCCACTCTGTCTCTGCTGAATCCTCTCACCGCCCCTGCACCTCTGGCCTGCACCCCAGTTCTGTATGCATGAATAACATAAATCTTAAAAAAAAAAAAGGTAAAATAAAGAATGACTGCCTTAGCTACAAAAATTAGATCAAAATGCATCTATGACCTAGAACTATAAAACACTTAGGAGGAAACATAGGGCAAAATTATCCTATTTGACTTGCCAGTGATTTCTTGGATATGACATTAAAGGTATGGGCAAGAGAAAAAAATAAAAAGCAACCCAAAGAATGGGAGAAAACATTTGTAAATCATGTCTGATATAGGATTAGTATCCAGAACATTTAGAGAATTTCCAAAACTCACCAACAAAATATTAAAGTGTATAAAAGACATTTCTCTAAAGAAGATACAAAAGGGCCAATAGGCGCATGAACAGATGCTCAGCATTACTAATATAATACAAATCAAAACAACAATGAGATAACACCTCATATCTATTAGATGGCCACTGAGGAAAGGTATGTAGGAAGGAAAGAAGCAAATGAGAGGGAGGGAGGAAGAAAGAAATTGTTGGGGAGGGTGTGAAGAAATTGGAACTTAAGTTGTTAGTGTACTGTTAGTATGGATATAAAATGATATAGCCACCATGCTATATCAGAGGTGCTTCAAAAATTAAACATAGAATTACCTAATGTCCCAGTAATTCCACTCCTGTATACAAACAAAAGAACTGAAAGTAGGGTCTCAAAGAGGTGTAGCTGGACCCATGTTCAGAGCAGCACTATCCACAACAGCTAGTAAGTAAAAGCAAGCCAGTGTCTGACAAAAGATGAATGGATACGAAAATGAGCAGGAAGGAAATTCTGACACATGCTACAGCGTGGATGAACCCTGAGGACATCATGCGAAGTCACAAGAAGACACATACTGTATGATTCCAATTATGTGAGGTATATACAACAGTTAAGTCATAGAGACACAAAACAGAAAGGTGTTTGCCAGAAAGGACTGACAGGAAGGAATAAGAAGTTTATTGTTTAGGGGTTTGGAGTTGCAGTTTTACAAAATGATGGATGTTGGTGACAGGTGCACAATAACATCAGTGTATTCTATACTACTGCCCTGAACAATTAAAAACAGTTAAGATAGTAAAGTTTGTTATCTGCATTTTTCCCATAAAAAATTAAATAGTAGAAATCAGTGTTTCCTGTACATGACACCTAACACAAATAATATTAAAGTTGTTACTTTGGATTTAAGTAATTAGTGAAGGATTAACATGTTGTATGCCTTGTACGCAATTCATATTTAATAATAAATGTTTCATTTTTCATGCATATGTTTTCTAAGAATGTCAAGCACAGCGATGCCATGATAGTTTGTATGTCATATTTCTTGGATTAAGCAAGATAATGGGGAAAATATAAAATAGCTACATTGATTTTTAAAAACAATATGTAAGTTGTATCTTTTCTCAATTTAGCTTTTGTTTTCCCTCTTTGGCATTTTGGATAACAACTACATGATAGAAATTTAAAATTCAGAAATATTGGATTGCATATTTTACATACTTACTTTCCCTTTTCCTTCACGTGAAGATCCACCTGTTCTTTGAAATAAATTATTCACAAAAACTAATATACTCATTATTGGCTCTACAACTTATTGGTTAATATAATGTTGTATTTGTCCAACTGGCTTTGTTTTAGTTATGTCAATATAACAAATACCAGAATTTTAAAGAGTAGCCTATCTAATTACTTTGTCATATATGTTGTGTAGATATTTTTAATGTTTTTTCCAGTTCAAAACTCTACTTTTAAAAATATACAGACACATATGGAATAAAAGCCAAAATTTTAATTTATTCTATATTATGCACCATGAGCAAAACTAATAGAGAAATCCTTGACACGGTTCCTCCTGAAAGCATTTGAAAGTTTATACAAATTTATGCATGGAAAACATATAAAAGGGCACCCATCAAAATGCTAGCAGTAATTTTCTCGGGGTGATAGTAAAATTGTAGGCAATTTTTATCTCCTTTTTCCCTGTCCATATTTTCTGATTTTTCTCAAGTAAACATATTAAAATATAGAAAAAACTTCTGGGAAATAGAAAACTATTATATGAGAAGATATCTTGGGATATTAAACTTGACATTTGGAAGTCTGAGTTTTCACTTAGCATATTTTAACACCAGTAATGGATTGGAACTACAGCTTACCTTGCCATCTGCTAAATGGGAGTGAAGGAAATACCTTCTTCACACAGTTACTGTCAAAGCAGGGGAGGGAGTCTTTAAAGCACCTTGCACAGTGTCTGCACACTGTCGGAGCACGATTCACTGGAGCTGTTATTACTAGTATACGGTAAGATTACAAAAATAAACTTCCTAGGCAAACTTTAAGCTTATTACACTATGTTCTCAACTCAACAAAAGGTAAACAGAGAACTAAGAGTTTTCTTTCAATTTTAATTAATGTAATTTTTAAAACATACAGGTGGCGGGGAATGAGAAACTCACCCTTTCTTACTCTTCTTCAAAGTGAAATTTACAGATACAACTAAAGTCCCAATTTCTCTTTTCTCCTTTTATCTCTTCCCACAGATAACCATCATCCTAAAGATGACCTACATAACTTTCCTGCACAATTTTTTTTTTACTGTTTCTCCTTACAGCCACACTATCCATACTTACATTCATGCTTATGTTCACAAATAATACAAATAACTGTTTACATGTTAGGCAACATGAAACCTAATCAGAAATTCATTCTCTTTGGGACGTTTTCTTCCTCATTTACCCATCTTAAACAGTAAGACTACAGTTGTTTTTAATAAAACTTCACTTTAGCAGTGTGAAATTACTCCAATTATAAACTCGGCATTCCGCATTAATGCATGTTTAGCTTTAAACCAAATAAAATTACAGAAAGATAAACCAACCTCCCTGAAGGCTCCATGTAGAATACTTTGTAATCCACATTCTAATTATGACTTATAAAATACAGAACTTAGGAAAGTAATTATGTCTTAATAAGTTTGTTCATTTATTAAATTGGGTTTTACTCTAAAATATTTATGTTCTTATTTAAGTGTAACAGAGCTCATTAATCAAGCCAACAAGGGGATGAAGTTATATACAAAAATAAAATCTTTTTCTAAACCTTATCAAATTTAAGTCGCCAAATCACTGATGGTAGAAAGTTATCATTTGCCAAATTATTAATGCCAATCTTATCCCTTCAAATACTGTTTTTCTACCTGACAGTCAATGTAAGTTACAGATTGAAACTGAAAACTATTAAATGTTATTAGCACACATACAGATTGAGAATTATTAACAAACATGTCAAATGCAATAGTCAATCCAGGCTACCGCTCACTGGTCACCTCTTCTCTTGCTAAATAATCACTCTGAAAGCCATTCCAGCCACTCTTGGCAGTGGTCGCCAAGCTCTCTTCTGGAGTTATCAGACTTCCTTGATTTAAAAACAACAAATCTTTGGTCTATCAGCACTTCTGTTGTCCACATTTCAATGAAAATGATGGCAACACCTAGTCGTCCATAAAATCTGTCAGATCTTTCATTCTGAGTTATAATCCCGCTGGACCAAGAACTTCAAACATAAAGAGATCATACAATACTGTTTATGAATCATCCCCCTTATTAAAAGCTGTGTTTGTCTCTTAACTATCTTGTTACCTTTCCTACTCAGGATATGTCTTCTTGATAGTAGCTAAATAGTTTTAGAGCAAGCCTCCTATATTTTGGCTTAGAATAGGGTTTAGCACATACACAGTGTTCAACAAATTAATTATTATTTTAAAAAATGTCTTTCAAGAAGTGGTACTGGAACAACTGAATGGCAACATGTGAAAGAATAAAGTTGAACTCTTCACACTACATATAAAAACTACCTCAAATGGATTATAGACTCAATGTAAGAACTAAAACTACAAAACTCTGAGAAGAAAATTTATGATTTGGGTTAGACAAAGCCTTCTTATATAAACATATGACACTAAAAACATAAGTGCATAAGAAAAAAATACAGAAATTGGACTTTGTGTTTTAAAGCACACCAAGAAAAAGGCAACCCACAGGATGGAAGAAAGTATTATAAATCATAAATCTGATAATGAACTGGTAACTGGAATATATTTTAAAACTCTTACAATTCAAAAATTAAAAGGCCAACAGCCCGACTTAAAGTGGACAAATAATTTAAACAGGCATTTCTCCAGAGATATACAAATGTCTAACAAGAAAATGAAAATATACTCAACATTAGGGAACGCTCAAATCATTTAGGGATACTCATAATGTAGAGGTAATCAACAAATTAGTCATTAGGAAATGTAAAATGATACCACAATGGGATACCACTTCACACTCATGGGAATGTGAGTAAAAAACACAGATAATGATAAGAGTTGATGAAGATGTGAAGAACATACATGGTATAGATACTTTAACACAATCTGCAGTTTCTTGAAAGTTTAGATATAGTTATCACATGATACAACAATTTCACCAAAGAGAGGTATGGCCACAGAAAAACTTACATGCATATTTATAACAGTAATATTCATAATAACCAAAAGATGGAAACAACTTAAACAGCTTAAGTGCCCATAAACTGCTTAATAAATATATTAATGTATATATTAATGTATATGTCCATACAATGAGTTATAATTCAGCAATTAAAAAAATGAAGAAATGATACATGCCACAATAAGGAAAAATCTTGAAAACATTTTTAAGTGAAAAAAGTCAGCAGACAAATGATTCCATTTATATGAAAAGTTCAGAGTAGATAAATACATCAAGATAAAAAGATTAGTGGTTGGAGATTGCGGTAAATGAGTACTTACTGAGGAAAATAGGCATGACGTTTCTTTTTGAGGATGCTAAAAACTATTGAACTGTACATTTTAAGTGGGTGAATTATATGGGTTTTTGAATTATATCTTGATAAAGCTATTTTGAGAGATAAGGAGGAGAAAGATAGGAAGGGAAGGAGGGAGGAAGGGAGGAAGAGAGAGAGGGAGGAAGAAAGAGGAGAGACTCCAATCCAAAAGAATGGATTTCCCTCTAGGGAAAGAATTCACCAGAGAACTGTAGGTATAGCTGAACCAAGCAAGGTTTTATCATACAGGAGGGTAGCAAAGCTAGAAAGAATTTAGCCTAGAGCCTTGAAGGCAGTGGGAGGAGATATTTAAAGGGTACATCCCTAAGGCAAGAGGGAGATAACAGGGTCATAGTGGGCCCTCCCTGGTGGCCCAACAGGTTAAAGAGTAGCATTGCAAGTTAGCCGACACTGCTTCATGAGAGTTCAATCCCGACCCCGGGAGGTGATCCCTACGGCCCGCCAGACTCTACTGTCTCGTCCGTTACTCCCCTCAGCAGTGTATTTTGATTGATCTGCCTGTTCTGCTTCCCACTTTGTTTCTGGTGAATCCTCTCACCGCCCCTGCACCTCTGGCCCGTACTCCAGTTCTGTAAGAATAAATAAATCTTAAAAAAAAAAAAGCATGGCCCTCCCTGGTGGCTCAGCAGGTTAAAGCACTGCACTAAGAATCTTAAGCCACTTCCGCATGAGTTCAATCCCCGCCTGCCCCGGAGGAGATCCACTTGGCGTGGCAGACCTCTCCTGACCCTCCCGCTGCTCCTCTCAGCAGTGTACTGCGTCGATTTGCCTGTTCTGCTCCCCATTCTGTCCCTGGTGAATCCTCTCACCCTCCGCATCTCTGGCCTGTACCCCAGTTCTGTACGAATAAATAAATAAATCTTAAAAAAAAAAACCAAAAAAAAAAAAAAGTGTCATAGCTTGTTCTGTTTGTACTAAGATCAGACATGTGCAGATATGTTATGTTCCAACTGTACATGCAGGATCTCAGCCTTGTCCCTCCAGGAGATTGTGAAATAATCATTAGTCAGAATCTAACACTTTTCAGTCAACATAGCACCTTATGGTCACTGTGGTGAGCCAAATTGTTTGGACAGGGCTTGCTGGGCAATAATTTAGTTTACCTGATCCAATAGGACTTGGAGCAGCTCATCATATCAGCTGAAATTTCTTTTAGCTAGGTTGTCTCTAGGAATTCAAGAAATCCCTAATGTCTAGGAAAGTTAGGTTTCTGCCCTCTGCTCACAACCTAAGAAATGAAATGAGTGCATCTGTACATGTGAATAGGAAAAACTCACTCTTCTCTTTCCCTTTCACTATTCACACAGAACACTGACACTTCCTCACTTCTGACACTTGTACCAAATATATGGGCATTTTCTCCCACTACCACTTCCTTCAATACCAGCTGGTCAGTTCTGACACTATACACCTGGAGTTAGCATCAGATCTCACAAGTTAAGGGCTCAGTTTCACCAGACTGCCTATTCCCACTTTGACGCCAATCACACATTCCAGGCTGTCTGTTATCTGTAATTCTGACAGACCAGATACAGATCAGAGTTTTCTCTGTTGCTCTCTTCTTGGGTTTGATAATTTACTACATTGGCTTACAGAACAATTTACCAATTTATATAATATAGAATATAATAAAGGATACAGATGATCAGCCAGATGAAGAGATACATCAGGAGTGTCTGTAAAGGCCCTAAGTGCGGGCACTATTTTTGTGAAGTTGGGACACATCACCCTCCCAGCTAAGTAGATGCCTTCGCCAACCTGGACACTCTATGAAATGCACACTATTGGGGTTTTCATGGCAGCTTCCTCACATAGGCATGAGCAATTATTAACTCCAGCCTCTTCCCCCTCTCTGGAGAATGTAAGTTAGGGTTAAAATTCCAAGTTTCAATCATGGTTTGTTTTTCTAGTTATTAGTTCCTGGTGGCCAAGAGCTATCCAGGAAACTACCCAGAGCCGTTTGTTAGAACAAAAGACACTCTATCACCCAGAAACTTCCAAGAAACTCAGGAATCCTGTGTCAGGAACCAGAGCAGAGATTAAAAGCTAGAGCAAAAGATATCCTAGTTTTCTTATCAACTAATTCATAGCTCTATGTTGACAACATCTATAGGGCTCATGATTTCACGCCTGACATTTTTCTTTTCCACCCCAATATGGTGGCAAATCAAACAAA
The DNA here is from genome assembly GCF_000260355.1 of Condylura cristata. NCBI lineage: Eukaryota > Metazoa > Chordata > Mammalia > Eulipotyphla > Talpidae > Condylura > Condylura cristata. Next base: position 14,149,118 of record NW_004567118.1, on the reverse strand, counting down.
TGAATACCTGTTTTCTTAAAGATTCTTTAACAAATTTTTGTACAAACCAAGGCCACAACTGTAGTAAAAGTAAATTAGAAAGAATTATTTCAGCTGAGTTTAGTATCTACAAAATATTCAAGCAAATTGTGACTGTCACTTTCAGTCAGGTAGATGATCAAAGGCATTTTCTTTTGATCCTAGTTATTCAGGTTTCTACTGCATTCCTCATCAGTTGAATTCATGGGGGTCTATAGAAAAAAATATGCAGCAACCTCAGCAATCAACAGGCAACTCCACAACCTTTTAAATATATTGCGTTACCTTATTTTAGCACCTTATACTTCCCTACAATTTTATGCCATGACATTCCTGCACTGAAATCATTACATAAAAAGAAATGTTGAAAAGAAAGGGAAACTCTTTCAACCTTAAAAAATAGGAGCATTCTCACTCCAGTCACAAAAATCAACTCGAAGTGGATTAAAGACCTAGACATAAGAACGGAAACCATAAAATACCTAGAAGCAAAGA
>NW_004567118.1:14105995-14147660 GCF_000260355.1 Condylura cristata | reverse complement strand
TGCACGGGACTATGGTGGTGGCACAGGGGTGATTTGGTGATGGGAAACCCGTGGGGATTACAATTTACAATTGAGATGAAAAAAAATGTGAAAAATGATGTAAAAATAAACTTTTTAATAAAAAAAAATATGAAAAAAAAAAAATAGGAGCATTTACACACCTAGATCTTTCCAGTGGGCAGTTCAAAGGCAAAGCAATCTAGTCACAGAGGGAGAAGAGTTAAACTGAAGTTTTGACAATTTGGTGTCTTTATTACTCTGAAGGCCAAAGTGTACTTGATCCTGTTATGATGCATACACTGTATGATGCACAATGATTCATTTCAGCATCCATCTCGGCCTTTAATTCATGCTTATCCCTACCACTTTCCCAAACAATCATGAGGAGCACAAAGGAAGAAAATATTATACTTAAGCATAAGTGACAATATGGGCAGTAGTATTTCCAGAAGTAACTTTAAATTCATTTGGTCAATATAAAAGACATTAATACATATTATGAAAGATAAAATGCCAAAAAGAAGAAAGAAATAGCAGCATCATGGTAATACCCACCATCTAAAACACAGGCATTAATAATACTCCGGTACATTTCTCTTGGGCTTATATATTCATGCAGTTAAAAAAAAAAAATATTGCCATGAACCTCACTATCATATATATATATATTATCATATATATATATATATATGAAATGTATATACTTTTGTGTCCTATTTTCACTTCCAATTATAATACAAGTAAAATGCACACTTTGAGAGTTGATGTGAGTACTGGGTTTAGTAAAAACATGTTTCACTTGCATTGAAAATTAAGATTGGGGACCAGTTGGTGGCACAACGGGTGAGGACAAAGCACTGCAAGCTGGCCGCAGCTGCTTTAGTGCAAGTTCAGTCCCCAGCCTGGCCCAGAGGTGACCCCCATTGTGCGGCAGACCTCTCCTGACCGTCCTGCTGCTCCCCTCAGCAGTGTACTTCGTCAATCTGCCTGTCCTGCTCCCCACTCTGTCTCTGGTGAAGCCTCTCACTGCCCCTGTACCTCTGGCTTATACCCCAATTCTGTATGAATAAATAAATAAATCTTTAAAAAAAAAAGAAAAGAAAGTTAACTCTGGTGGCACAAGGGGGTAAGCCTCAGCACTGTGGAGCTATGGGCAGCTACCACATCACAAGTTCAATTCCCGGCCAGGGAGCTGACCTACATGGTGCAGCAGACCTCTCCTGTCCCGCCTGCTACTCTCCTCAGCAGTGTGTTTCAGTCAATCCACTTGTTCTGCTCCCCACTCTGTCTCTGGTGAATCTTCCTCTCACTTCCGCCTAGCCCCCACACCTCTGGCCCGCTCTTATATAAATAAATAAATAAATAAATCTTTTTTAAAAGTCAAGAATATACTATTACTTTGAACATTTAAAACATTTATTTGTCATTTTATGACTCCTTTTACATTATTTAATTTGCAAATTATCTCTTTTTTAGGTTTTGGAGAATGTTATCTGTTTGAACAGTGATAATAATTGCTAGCAGCTGTTATATTTTGTCACAAATTAAAAATGCTGTTTTAAATCTATTTGAATTAGATCTCATATTTACATCATGGATTACTTTATTCAATTCATTAACATATTATCAAAGATCTAGAATCACTTTTGAAATAAGTCTATTTTTTTATAATAATAACCTTCTGGGATGCAATAATTAAAACTCCAAATTACAAATATTTATTAAACTCTTCAATTTTATCTCAGTTTTCCTCCCACACACCCGTACTGCAGTCCTGTTGTAAGACACATAAGCAATAGTAACCAAGAATTAAGTTTTCTTTTTAAAAACTGTCAAAAGCTTGCTACACCAGCATCTAGCAACAGGAGGAGAAATGTCTCTAGACTACTACACTCCCCTCCAAGCCAGGTTTTAATTTGTTGAGAATGAGGGGGGGGGGGGATGGAAGCCTATAAAAATCTTGGCAAAATACAGATCTGCTAATTTAATCAATTTTAGTAGTTAAGGCAGTGATTTCAAGAGCTAACACAATCTGTTGTAAGAACTAATTTCCAAGGTAGGGGGTTTCATTTATTTCTACTGTTTCTTCTCAGTTGTCTGGTCTAAGGGCATGTGAGTATCCTTCCTTCATGGACCTACTAAGGGACTACTCTACTCCCAAGATTTAATATAGGATTAACTCCAATCCTGAAGTAGTAGTAGAGCAATATAATTTTTTCCCTCGAGAAGTTTTTTCAGACACAAATGAAATCAACCTCATGTGATTAAAACTATATCTGCTAAAGGGTGTAGTAAGAATTAGAACTGCAAAAAAAAAAAAAAAAGTGTCTTTTATATCCAGGGACTGAGAAAAACAGGTAAGAGACCAGAAGAGGAGAAAAAGTAAGTGGCCCATAGGAAAGAGGGGCATTGGGAGAGAGAGTGAGGATGCTCTGCTTCTTACTTGGGACTAAAATCTTATAGGTAGTTTAGTAGTACCATATTTTTATACATTAACATATATGTAGCTAGTTCTTGGTAGTTCCCTCCACCCACATTTTAAAGCTGTGCTATGAAATACTGATCACCTTGGGTAAGGGCTGTTCTATTAAAAACGACCATTTGAGCATGACAAGTCAAACCCAAAGCTCTCTGAGCACAGACAATTTGGCAAATTTGTACATGCCACCCTCAAGACTAAAGTTGATCTGATCTGGAAGATAAGGGGAGAAAATAAAAGAAGGAAAAAAGAAAGTTGAGACACTAGTGGATTCCTAGGAAAGAGTTCAGGATCCTTCCCAATTCATGCCATCTAGTATAAAGACTCCCGGGGTACAGAAAACCTCTGACTGATCTCCACAGACAGTGAGGGAGTTGCAAGACACTGGAGTCCTCCTCACCCAGCATGGCAAGGGCACAGAAGAAACATCTAAGATTTGGTAGGTGGGACAGAGGCAGTCTGAAAACATTCCTCTAGTTTCCGGATGGTTTGGGGAGAAGCTAAATACTTTCCACATACTTGAGAGGAACACAGACCCGGGTCAAAGACTCCTGCGGTACACTGCAGTTCAGGAACGGTGAGGGAACATGGAAGTAGGGATACAGAGTATATCCAGAGAGATTCTGAAGTCAGGAAGAAAGACAACAGAAGAGCAACCTGTGTGAAAGACACAGGAGTCAGGAACGACGTGCTACCTTTTGGCAGATGCCAGCCAGCATGCCCTGGGACATGCCAGTCAGCATGAACTAGGACAACACACTAGCCTTCTCTACCTTACGGGGGGCACTAAATCTCAGAGGAAAAGAGGTGTGGGAACTCTAAACTGACTAGTATTTAGTATCTGCCACTTGGCAGAAAGATACTTAAAAAGAAAATTAACTTGTAAAAAAGTGAAGACAAAACTGATTTGCAGTATGAGGTTTATGCCAGTTACATGTATCCTTAGAATTTCCAACAAATGTACAACACATACCAAACACTCTTTCAAATATCATGTTTTAGATTTTGAATAAGAGTTGGACATCACAAAGGAGTTTGAAAAAAGGAACATCTTTGTTGTGTTCCAATCAGCTTTTCTTCGGATTGGAATCATAGCTTTACTGTATTTCTTTGGGGGTGGAGTAACTATTTTTCTTATTTTGCTCAAGAATGAATTGACTGATTCATCAGATTCTAGAAATAACTGAAGGATTATACTGTACCACCTGCTTACATTAACTGCTCAGTTGGTGGACTGACAGAGCACTGTAATCATTTCTTCTCAATTCCTGCAGCGAAGTAATCCCAAATGTCACTACCATCACCTACCTCCCCATCAACTCTCACATTTCTGCCACACCATGATGACCTGGGATATAGATAGCAGGTGGGGGCAAAGGTTGTCAGAAATCAGAGATTAGACAAACCATAGGGGACCTCAAGAGAGTATTTATTTCAGTTCTTTTTTCCAAGCAGGTCTGCAACTAAATCATTCAAGAAGAATGATTATCTATTCTATTTTTAAAAATCTCCATGGCAGGTAATCTATAATAACCTGTTTCAATATATAATCTATATTTTGAGAAGTTTCTTCCTTTTAGCAAACCTAAACCTAAGTCCATCTCCTTGTTGTTACCTTCTTAGTGAATTAAGATAAAATACATTACACAATTCTGTTTTGAAATACTATTTTTTAAAAATTTATGTATTAGATTTTGGCTTAAAGATAGCATTTCTTTCTCTGCAGATATCAACCCTTGTAGGAAAGAGTTCTTAGTAGGATGTGGCTATGGAGGTTGGAAACTGGTAAGGAGTGTGTAACGAGTGTGTACCGAGTCAACTAGCCCTGAAGATGGATGGTGCTGCAGTGTCAGGCCCGTACCTGGCACCAGCAGTCAGATTCTCAAACTTTAGAAATGTTCTTGACTTAAAGGAAGAGCTTGTAAATTGCTCTCTCAGAGGCAGATTACTGGTGACGTAAGTGATTCTATTCTGTATGGAAACTAGTAGCTGGACCCCAAGTGCTCTTTTCTCTCAGAAGCTCCTTGTGAGAGATAACCCTTACAGAGCCAGAAAGGTCTCTTCAGTTTTCTCAGATGTGAGGAAGGAAGGAATAAATTCGAAGCAGAAGCTGAGGCAGGTCACTCCAATACTTACTTCAGCCCCCAGTTTCCCCTAATAGGTAGTAACTGACAGGGGACGCTAGAGGTGTGAGGGTTCCCTTTTTTCCACACCCCCTTCCCATTGTTTCTGATTTTATGATATGGCCATTTTCATAGCCATTTTATTTGTGGCTAAATCATGGGAGCAAAATTTTATCTAGTGGTGGTTTTGATTTGGATTTCCCTAACGATAAGTGATGTTGGACATTTTTTCATATGTCTATTGGCCATATGTATGTCTTATTTGGCAAAGTGACTATTTAGCTATTCTGCCCATTTTTTGACTGGATTATTTATAAAGTTGTATGAGTTCCTTTTAGATCTTGGATATTAGCCCCTGGTGGGATGTATCATGTGCAACTATTTCCTCCCATTTAGTAGGATGTTTTTCATTTTATGATAATTTTCTTCTACTGTACAGAACCCTTAAAGTTTGATATAGTTCCATTTGTTTATTTTTGCTTTTGTTTTCCCTGCTACTGGAGTCAATTCCCCAAAGACATCCCTTAGGGACATACATGTCCTAGAGTGTTTGTCTGTGTTTTCCTCAATACATTTCTCAATGTATTTTACTGAAGGCAATAAAATACATGTTGAGTTAATTTTTTTTATGGTGTAAGAGAGTAGTGTAGTTTCATTTTGTCTCATGAGGCTGTCCAGTTTTCCCAATACTTTTTGTTAAAGAGACTTTCCTTTCATCATTATATATACTTGGCTCCTTTGTTGTAAGTTAAATGTACATATAAATGTGGGTTTATTTCTGGGTTCTCAATTCTACTCAACTGTTGTGTGCCTATCTTTATTCCAATACCACACTGTTTTGATTATTATAGGCTTGCAGTCTTGTTTGAATTCTGGGAGCATGATACTTCCACTTCTTTTTTGTCAAAATTGCTTTGACTATTTGGGGTCTTTTGTGGTTCCACATAAATTTCAGTAATGTTTTTTCTATTTCTTTGAAGGCTTATTCTATTTCTTTTAAGTAAATTTGATAAGAGTTGCATTGAATCTATATATTACTTGGGGCAAGAAGGACATTTTAACAATGTCTGTTCTTCTAATCTATAAACATGGAATATCTTCCCATTTGTTGGTGTCTTCTATATCTTTTAACAATATATTATAGTTTTCACTAAATAGGTCTCTCACCTCCTTTATTAGGTTTAATCCTAGCTATTACTTTTTGATACTACTATAATGAGAGTTTTCTTGATCTTTTTCTCTTCTATTGATAATTTATTATTTGCATATAGGTATGCAACAGATTTGTATCTTGATTTTTTTTCACCTGCCACTTTATTATGCTGATTTATTTTTTAGTGTCAATTTTTTAAGTTGATCTAACATTGGCTTACAACATTATATGTGGTTCAGAACATGGGCAATTTGTTGTTTCTAGTAGTTTTTTTAAATGAGGCTTTTAGGATTTTTATATTATTATAGTATAGTATATAATCACGACATCTACAAATAGGATAGTTTTACTTCTTTTCCAATTTGTATTCATATCTTTTGCCCACCTGACTTCCAATACTATGCTGAATAACAGTTATGAGTGTGGACATCCTTGTTTTGTACCTGATTTGAAGGATAGCTTTCAGTTTCTCACCACTGAGTATGACACTTATTAAGAAAGACATATATGACCTTTATTATGTTGAGGTATGTTCCTTCTATCTCCATTTTAGTAAAGTTTTCATTATCAATGCCTTCTCTGCATTTGTTGATATGATCATATGACATTTTACTTTCCTTCTGTTGATATGGTGAATTATATTACTTTGCATATGTTGAACCACAATCTTCATATGTTACGTCCCTTTCCTTCATCTCCTTAGTCACTCATCATTCCTCTCTCAAATCCCTGTTTTTAACAAATCCACTCATAGTTATACCAATATTATCTCATCAATCTTTATAGGCATCCAATAACCTACAAATATCATTCCACTTACTTAGGTTGGCACTTCACAATTAATGCCATTATGTGAATCCATGCTTTCATCTTCTACTACTCAAATTTCACTTTAACCATTGTCCCTAAATATTTTATGAACCATCACTAGCTCAACACCATTACCCTCATCTTTATTCCTATAAATTCTCTCTGCTTCATTTAGCCAAATTCAATCTGTTCTTCAAATCAGTGTGCTGCATGTGTTAGTTTTGTGTGGCATGCAAAAAATAATTTTATGACATAAAATTCCTTTACTCTTTTGGTGTTACAATTTTACTATACATTTCAATGCCTATAGAAATGTTAATATTCTTATATTTAATAATCTCACTCTGGATAATTTACTACTTAACAAACCAAAATAGAGAGAAAACCAATTGCGATACTTACATTTAATAAAATAGAAAACAGCTATTTTAGATTATAGTTAGAAGCACCAGACAGCTTATGGAAATGGTGAGGATAAATTTAAAAAGCAAAGAACAAAATTTTAATTAAATTTGCAAACTTGGAAAATAACTAGATATTATCCAACCCCTGGCAGAATAAGTAGGAAGTGTGAGGTAGTAGGATGGTAGGTAATTTTTATATATTATTTAATTCCCTTGTCAACTTAATGTTGTTCTTACAATATATAAATTATTTTTTAAAGAATAATCTAAAAGCAAAGTACCTAGAATAGATACAAAGATTTTTATAAAAATCTACTTTGCTGGGATCTCCTTTGTGGTACAGGGGTCAAATCTCAGTGCTATCAAGCTATTGCCAGCCACTGCAGTAGGAGTTCAATCCCTAGCCAGGAAACTGACCCACATGGTGCAACAGACCTCTCCTGTTCCCTCAGCAGTGTATTTCAGTAGATCTGCTTGTTCTGCTCCCCTCTATATCTCTGGTAAATTCTCTCACCTACCGCATCTCTGACCTACACTCCAATTCTTGTATGCATAAATAAATAAAAACATATATTAAAAAATCTACTTTGCTTTTATATGAATTATTTTTAAAGATTTATTTATTTGTGCATCCAGAAATGGGGTACAGGCCAGAGGTGCAGGGTGGTGAGAGGATTCACCAGAAACAGAGTGGGGAGCAGAACAGGCAGATGGAGGAAGTACACTGCTGAGGGGAGCAGTGGGTGGGTCAGGAGAGGACTGCCACACCATGTGGTCACCTCCAAGGTAGGTGAGTATCGTACTCATGTGAAAGTAGCTTTAGCTTCTTAGTGCTGTGCTTTAACCTGCTGCACCACCAGGGAGGGCCCTTATATGAAATTTTAAATCAGCTTATCAATTTCATTAAAAACGTCTGAGGAAATTTTCAGTGAGATTGCACTGAATCTGTAGATTAATGACCATTATACAATGATTTGCTCCAAACAGAATAGATGTGTCTGGGAACCTAGGGGTAGAGGTAGGAGTGATTTCTATGGTTTTCCCATAAGATGTTGTGAACTTTTAGATAGAGATGGATAAGAGTACATTAATCAGATTAATGGATAATACCACACATTTATAGCCATATTAGACCATTCTCACAAAACAAAAACAAAAACAAAACAAAAAAACATTTCTAACACAGCAATTACAATTGGGATGACTAATTAGATGAGTTTTCCATTCTTCAAGATCTTCCTGGCATTTTGTTTGGGTCATAGCAGTGAATTAATTGGGAAATACCGCTATTTAGTCTTAAGGGCAGCTTTCATCACTGCCATATTCTCTGAAGTGCTATGCTTTTTAGGTACTCCCTCTTGGATGGGCAGTAAAGAGTAGTTAAAGAGGCTGCTATTTGACCTACTCCATTATAATAGCATTAACTGAAGAAACAAATTGTTGAGAAAAGCAATCTGCTATGAGTTCTAAATATCCCTGCCATTCTTGTTGGGTATGTCAAGATCTATGATAGACATCAAGTTCCTCCTCCCAGACTTCTCAGGGTTCTCTTTTCAGCAAAGACCCTGGAGAGATGAGCTAATGTCTTCCTCCAAGAAGAAGAGTAGGATTGCATAGTGGTTTTATTATTAAAATGGTAGATTCCAGGGTCTCCCTGGTGGCACAGGGATTAAGACACAGTGCTATCAAGCTGTTGCCAATCACTGTAGCATGAGTTTGATCCCCAGTAGCCAGGAAGCTGACCCACATGGTGCAACAGGCCTCTCCTGTCTTGCCCACTGCTCCTCTAGCAGTGTGTTTCAATAGATCTGCCTGTTCTGCTCCCTACTCTGTCCCTGGTGGGTCCTCTCAACACCCCGCCCTCCCACTGCCTACATCTGGCCTACATGCCAATTCTTGTATGCATAAATAAATCTTTTTAAAAAATATATCCTCTTCTGTGTATAATATGATAACTATAGTTAATAATACTGTTTTGTATATTTGAAAATTATAAGAGTAGATCTTAAAAGTCATCTTAGGGCCCTCCCTGGTGGCGCAGTGGGTTAAAGCGCAGCACTAAGAAGCTAAAGCCACTTCCACATGAGTTCAATCCTGCCGGCCCCGGAGGAGATCCACATGGCGTGGCAGACCTCTCCTGGCCCGCCCGCTGCTCCCCTCAGCAGTGGACTTCGTCGATCTGCCTGTTCTACTCCCCACTTTGTCTCTGGTGAAGCCTCTCACTGCCCCCTACACCTCTGGCCTGTACCCCAGTTCTGTATGCACAAATAAATAAATCTTTAAAAAAAAAGTCATCTTAATATGGAAAAATATGTAACTACATGAGTTGATGGATGTTAACTAAACTTATAATGGTAATCATTTCACTATATATATGTGTGTATATATATATGATCTGAAAAGACAGAAGAGTGAATATATATATATTATATATATATATATATATCAAATCATTATGTTGTACACCCTAAACTTACACAAAATTTTATGTCGCTAAGACTATGAATGTTTTTAAAATAGAGGAAGGGAAAATATGTGTATGTGTGTATATGTATATTCTGTGCAATGAGCTGCAAGAGCCACATGAACTTCTAGCCTCAGCTTTTCTTCTCTTGTTTATTACACTCCAGTCACTGGGTACCTTAATGTTTTTAAAACAACTATGTTCTTTCCTCAGAATCTTAGTATATGTTATTCTTTCTGCATGAAGCATCTCTCCACAGCCTCCAAATATCCATGTACAAAGCTTGACCCTTCACTTCTTTCCCAGCAACTTCTTAATGAGACTTTCCTGACCTCTGTATTTAATACTACAACATACTGCGCTTTTCCCTATACTGGTCTTCCCACTTTATTTTTATTAATAGCATGTACTGCCATTACATAGACTATGTATTTTACACATTTGCTATATCCACAGGGCGTAACATAGTGCTAGGTACATAGTAAGCCATCATTAAATACATGAAGAAGTGGGGGAAAAAAGAGAGAGAGAAATAAAACAAAAAATTTCCAAGCAGGGGGAGCATCATTAAGATGGAAAGGCAGTCCTTACCCTCAAGGTGTCTTTGGAAGGTGGCAGCTGAGAGGTTGGCCTTTGGAGCTTATCTTCCTGGGCTTGATGCTACATTGCCATTTCCTAGTTCCTGCAAGTATCAGCTCCACACAGTGTTGTGAGGTAAAATAATGAACAGTGTATCCCAATGTTTGGCTCATATTAATCTTTAGTTTTATTATTTTTATTTTAGGGGCTCATTAGGATGTATAAACCTCATCAGGCATCCTACTGAAAAACAATGATGCCAAAAAAAAGAAAAAAGAAAAGGAGTCTCAGGACAGTGGAGGTCTGTATAGCACTAAGGGCAGGGGTGGAGATGAGGCTGAGCCGGGAGAGAAAGCTGTTTCTTTTTGAAAGGGAGAGTACAGTGCTCTTATTCCCAGGTGTCTGGGTCCTTAATGCAGGCATATTCAAGCCAGGCAGGGATGAAGCTACAACTCACAGTGGATTATGAATGTGTCTTAGCTGAGAAGTGTGGATTTTATTCAAGAAGGTATGAAGAAAACTGTAGTAAAATTAATCCAGAGCTCTGTGCAAAGAAGTCAGTAAAGGGGAAGCTCCAAGAAAGAAAGGCATTTAAAAGATTATTACCAAGACTGTGGGAGAAGACATAAGGAGCTGAAGTAGGGTGGTAGCACTGAGAGTGGGAATGAAGGGGCAGATGTAAAAGAAACACTTGGTGACAGAAGTGTCCCAGGATATATACAGCATCTGTTCACCCAAGTTTTCAACATGTCCCAGTCCAAATCCTAGAATTGTAGAAAACTATGCAAACCAGCACCTTGTTTCATGCAGTCTTACAAACTATGGAATTTTTGTCATTCTTGTATATATCATTTTAAACAATGAACTGTTTTTCCAGACCAAACTATTTTATTAATTTATATTAAATGATCCTCCAGTGCAGATATCTTAACTGATTTCATTTTTCCAATATCATTTTACATTTGTATATTTTAAACTATTTTACCATCTGCTGATCTATTATAACTCAAATAAATTATTAAAAAAGCTTTTAGTGAGTGGCAAATGCGACACTTAACAAAACATCATTATTTCTGTACTGTGGCTAGCAAATGCCCATTTCTAACATCAGTAGTTTATTTCCTTTCATATTGATTTAAAATATTTATTCTGGATATTAAGGAAAGAAAAATAAATGAAAAATCTGGAGGGAAATATATGCTAAATATATTTATTAGCAAATCAAAGCCAGATCACCAGGATTTAAGAATAACATATTGGTGTTAATGACTGTGTTATATTCACCGTTTACTACAATTTTCCTGCAATTTGAATTCTGATACTAAATTCAGAACTATGAGCTAGAAACATTTAAAAATGATGATGGGCCTTCCTTGGTGGTGCAATGGGTTAAAGCACAGAACTATGAAGCTCTCTGCAGCCACTGCAGCACGGGTTCAATCTCCAGCGAGGGAGGTGACCCACAAGGCACAGCAGACCTCTTCTGTCTCGCCCATTGCTCCTCTCTGCAGTGTACTTCATCAGTCTGCATATTCTACTCCCTGCTCTGTCTCTGGAGGATCCCCTCACCATCACTGCACCTCTGGACTGTACCCCAGTTCTTGTATGCATAAATAAACAAACCTTTTAAAATGAATAAATAAAAAAAACTGATGGAAAAAATGTGCAAACTTAAAGCTATATTTTTTCAGTTATTCAGGAATGAAACTCTTTAATATTATTACATGATACTAAGCTTGATTTTTTTTCCTCATTAATTAGTTGAGGGTAGTAATACCCTCAATGATGCCTCAGTGCCATAGTGAAGAGTAAATGAAGTAACTTCTATTAAAATAGGAAATATGGCACATGTGTAAAATGTGTCTAATCTGAGAAGTGTGCATTGTTTTTCAGTTTTCTAAAATACAGAAAGTTAAAGAGTGTATTTGTTAACATTCATGCAGGAATTTAATCCATGAGTGGAATGCATCTGAACATTCTTAAGTATTTTGATAACAAAGCACATTTTCAACCTGGGTCAAGATAGTCATGTGATCTAAGGCATCAGGCTCAAACATATTTTTCAGCCACCTTAACTGAAGCAGAGAGATAATACATGCAGTGGATATTCCCCATGAGTATCAGCAGGTTTGTAGCACAAAGCAACTTATTTCTGAATAAGAACTTTCTCTAAGGCAGGTGTTTTCTGCAGTTGTAAAATGGCATCATCAAAAAAAAAAATTTTTTTAAGGAACTCTAATTTATTGAATCAAATAGTTTGGGATATTTATAATACTGACAGATCATTCTGCAATGACTATTGGAGTGCATATTTCCCCTCAAGTGACTCTTAAACATTTGAAAAGATGCTCAGATTCTCTCATAATAAAAGATATGCATATTTCAACTACTTGAGATATCTAGAAGATATAGTATCTAAAAAGTTGGCTAATAAAAACAAGTTGATTCCATGCTATATTGGTGTGATGTGAGAAAACAGGCACCTGCATACATTTTCAAAGGCATGAAAACAGATATAATCCAATGGAGCCATAAGAAAGTTAGATGTACAAATCTTTGGAACCAGCATTTCATTTTTAGGGTTTTTCCTATAGACATATAGTAGGCAATATAGCATGTATATAGATACTCATTACACTATTGTTTGAAACAGCAAAGCCAAATTGAAGATCGTTTAAATTGTAATCTACCCCCCCAAACCAGAACACTACCTAGTTATTGAGAAAGACTGATATACATGTACAAATGTTCATTTCTATTGCTGTAATAAATCAGCCCAAAATTTAGTGACTTAAAGCAACTTTTTATAACCTCTGATAGTTCTGTGAGTTGATTTACTCAGTTGGACAATTCTCTTTTGAAGTCATTCGTGAGACTGCGCTGGTGACGGGCACTAGAGTCATCTGAAGGTTCAAGCAGGCTGCCTATCTAAGAGCTCTTTTTACTCATGGGTTATGTCTCAGCTCAAACCGACAAAATAGCTGATAACTAGTCCAGAATCAAAAATATCTCCACCGCCCCTTCCATGTAGCCCCTCCCTCAGACTGTGTGGGCTTCCTCACAGAGCAGCGGCCCGGGGTTCTTGGGCGTGAGGCATATCGGCCGCATCCCTCTGAACATGCATTCTAGAGCAAGTGTTCCAAACAGGGGCAACAGAGGCTGCCGGTCTTTTTCGTATTGAGGCCTAGAACTGGCATAGTGTTACTTTTGCTGAGTTATACTGGATAAACAGTCGCAGGGCCACATAAATTCAAGAGGGGAAATCAGCTCTTTGCAGAATGACATCTTTGCAACCTTCTTCAATTTGCCACAACTAATGTGAAATGTTTCCTAGGTATATTGTGTAGTGGAAAAGAAAAGGGAGGTAAAAGTCTGTGTATTTAGAGTAATATATTTGCAAGAAAGCAAGAGAATTTTTTAAAATATGTTATACACACACAGATCTTCAGAACTACACATGAAACTGGAAAAATATTATTCTTTAAGAAGGGGAAATTAGATGACTAGGTAACAAAGATGGGGAGAGGCCTTTTTGTGGATACCCTTGTGTGCTTTTACATTCTTTGTGTTTATTACCTTTGAAATCCAAATCCGCGTTATGGAGATATGCATTTGCACCCTCGCTGCCTGTTAAAATAAATGTTATTTGTGGTAATCAGACAGAACTGCATGTAGTTAATTAAAGAAATATCAGTTTGTTGTCACCTTTATAACTTTTTTCTCTTCAATGTAAAAAGCTTATCTATATAAAAGGTTTCAGTTAAAATGGAGCAACTGATCAAAGTAGTTGTTCATCAGTAATGGAGCATAGAACACAAACATATATCTTCAAGGAGTAGCCACAGGGCTAATTTTCACAATCTTCACATTTTTCATTATGACAGTAAATAATTATTTTAAAAATTCCTGTTCCAGGCGCCTCTCCAGCGGTGCAAGAGGTGAATGTTATCACTACCTGCTTCAGCATGAATTTGATCCTCAGCCAGGGAGCTGACACCACATGGCACAGTAGACTTCTCCTGTCTCACCTGCTGCTCCTCTCAGCAGTGTATTCCAGTAGATCCACCTGTTCTGCTCCCCATTCAGTCTCTGGTGAATCCTCTCACTCCCCACACGTCTGGCCTACACCCCAGGTCTTGTATGCGTAAGTAAATAAAATAAATCTTTAAAAAATTCCTGCTCCGGGCCCTCCCTGGAGGTGCAGCGGGTTAAAGCACTGCACTAAGAAGCTTAAGCCACTTCCGCATGAGTTCGATCCCCGCCTGCCCCGGAGGTGACCACATGGCGTGGCAGACCTCTCCTGGCCTGCCCGCTGCTCCCCTCAGCAGTGTACTTTGTAGATCTGCCTGTTCTTTCTGCTCCCCACTCGTCCCTGCGTGAATCCTCTTACCCTCCGCATCTCTGGCCTGTACCCCAATTCTGTATTAATAAATAAATAAATCTTTAAAAAAAATTCCTGCTCCAATATGTCACCTAATTTTTCATTACATGGTATAAAATGTCATATTTCACTATTTTATCAGATTTGAAGAAAAGTGAAGGAGGCAGGAGGGAAAGTAGGAGGAAGAGACTGAGGGAGGGCAGGAGGAAGGAAGGAAGTAGACTTTTTACTGCCTTTGTGAAGCAGTTTTATAAAAGTATTATAATTATAAAAGAATGAAACTAAACCCCTATCATATAACATCTAAATATTAATTCAAAATGGATTCGAAACCTAAAGATAAGACCTGAAACTGTATAATGAAAAGGCAACCTACGAAAAGGGAGAAAATATTTGTAACTCATATACCTAAAAGAAGTTAATATCCAAAAATATATAAGGAGCTTATACAACCCAATAGCGTAAAAAGAAAAAGAAAAAGAAAGAAAGACTTAAAAAACAAGAAGATGACTGAATAGGGATTTTTTTCCTGAAATATATATATATATATGTATATATATATTTGGCTAACCTTTATCCAACATCAGTAATTATCAAGGAAATAAAATAAAAAACCCAAATGACATAACTTCATACCTACTAGAATGATTATCAACAAAAACCAAGACATAACAATAACAGCAAATTAGTACAGTCACTATAGAAAATCGTATGGTATGGTGGTGCCTCAAAAACTTAAAAATGGAATTAACATGAGCTCCAGAAATCTCTCTTCTGAGTATATATGCAGAGGAAATGAAATTAGAATCTTGAACTGATATTTGCACTCCTATGTTCACTGCTGCATTTTTCAAAATGGGCAAGACAAAAATGACCTAAATGTCCATCAATGGATGACTAGATAAAGGAAATGTGGTATATAAATACAATGGTGGGTTGTTCACCCAGAAAAATCCTGATATTTGCAAAAACAAGGATGGACACTGAAGGCAGTATACACTGTGAAATGACTCAGAGACAGTAATATGTGGTCTCACTTATATGTGGCATCTAAAAAGGCTGAACTCGGCCCTCCCTGGTGGCTCAGCGGGTTAAAGCACTGCACTAAGAAGCTGAAACCACTTCCGCATGAGTTCAATTCCCACCTGCCCGGGAGGTGACCACATGGCGTGGCATACTCTCCTGACCCACCCGCTGCTCCCCTCAGCAGTATACTTCGTAGATCTGCCTGTTCTGCTCCCCACTCTGTCTCTGGTGAAGTCTTTCGCCACCCCTGAGTCTCTGGCCTATACCCCAGTTCTGTATGCACAAATAAATAAATCTTAAAAAAAAAAAAAAAGCTGAACTCATAGAAACAGAGTAGAAAAATACTTGTCATGGATTAGGGGTATAGGGTTGAAAGCAATAGGTGAGATGTTGGTCAAGGGCATAAACTTGTAGTTATAAGAGGAATAAGTGCTGGGGATCTAATGTATAGCATGGCGATTCTAGTTAAGAATACTGTATTGTATACTTTAAAGTTGTTAAAAGAGCAGCTCTTAAATGTTCTGGTCACAAAAAGAAAAGGTAATTATGTGCAGTGATGGAAATATTAACAAACCTACTGACGTAATCAATTATCAATATATAAGTATATCAAATCAAACTGCTATAATGTTCTATAGAAATATATCTACAGGAAGCTGGAAAATGGGGGAAATGGTAATCTTACAAGATTACCAAGATTGATACTGGGTTTTGAGAAGACTACTAACAGCTTTTTAGTAGCTAAAATGTTTTTTTTTAATACATACAAAATACTCTTATTATTCTGAAGAAATATTTTGAAGGCCTAAAGACAGAATATTGGTTGTAGTTTTTCATACAATGTTGTTATTCTTCATGATCCTTGCAAAAAAAGAAGAGGGAAGCATATGAGTACTATAAACACACCCTGTGACTATCTGCTTACCAGAAAATTTAGAAGAAATGATAAATGTGTGCCACATAAAGGGTATTGTGAAAGAAAATGACAGTGTTTTATGGCAAAATGGATTCACTTAAATAGGAAAGTTTTGAATTAAATAGAAAATTAAATTATGATTGTCTCTCTTCATTTGCCTTTGATTCAGTAGAAGTATGAAGAAGTTGAATATCATGGGTATTTACAGAGTTGTTTGGCTGTCCAGCATCCTTCTTTTCTCTTATCACCAGATCAGTCTTCCTTTGGAGGGAATTCCCTAGAGGGAATCTGGTGTTTTGTTGATGTTAGGTTATCCCTGGCCCATCAAAATCTCACTGTACAGGGCTTTTCCAAAAGCTGGGGGCCAGATTCTTTCTCCAGTTGCCTTTTGGGAAATCTAGCAAGCAGACACATGGCCTACAGTCAGGCAATAAAGTGCTTCCTACAGGATTCTGCATCTTGAATGAGTGAATCAAAAACTGGGAAATCTGGGAGTCAGATTGCTCCCCCAAGCAATAGCATGAGAATGTCCGTGACTTCTCTGCATCTAACCTTTTTTTCAAATCTCTTCAGTTTTCTGTCAATTTAGTTAGTTCCCAGTGCTGACTGGAATTAATGCAAAATGGATTCAGTTGCATTTAGCAAAAGCCAAAATTAATGGGCAGTTAAAAACAAGTTTCAGGTTTCTCTTTCACGGAAAGTTTAGACATAGTTATTTCAGGATGCTGTGGTGGCTGTGCAGTCATCTGGAACACAGAATGCTTCTACCAGTCTGCCTTATCATCCCTAAGATAGGGACTTCTTTCTCATAGTCCAAAATGGAATCCCAGTCAGCCCTTGCCTACCCCCCTTTGAGGTTAAGCCCAAGAAACTGCATGTGCTACTTGTATTTATATCCCATTAACCAGAAGTTAATCACATGGTCAGGTCTAACTGCAAGGGAAGTTGGAAAATATGGTCTCTAGTCTAATAGAAAATAATGAATAAAAATGAAAGTATAGAAATTGACAATCAGAATGGTCTCACACACTTTCTATAATTACTGTTTTACTTAAGTTAGCCAGACATGATTTCTATTACTTCCAACCAAAAATCATGTTTGATACAGGAGGAAACCCTCAGTGGAATAATTTAAGGATGCAGGTGTAATGCAACAAATTCTGGCATAGCAGTGCACTCCACTGGAGTCATCCTTAATTTTTTTTCTTTCTTGTTTAATCAACCAGCTAATCTCTCTAGTCTACCTTTTTCATAATTTTTTTTTTCTTTTTCTCCTCTGTTCAACCTCTCATCCCATACTCCACCTGTCTCTCTATTCCATTTCCTCACCTTCTTCTGTTTCCTCTGGTAACCATTATCTTCTTTTTGTCAAGTTGAAGTTTTATTCCTACTATTTTCTGCATATAAATGTTCTGGGGGCATTTGTATTCCACAAATGAATGAAACCAATATCTGGCTTTCATTTTTTACTTAATTCACTCAACATAATCACCTCGAGGTCCAACTTTTTTGCCCCAAATGCCACAGTTTCATCAATTCCATCTCCTTCCCTTCATTCCCACATCATTACCTTAGATCAAGGCTTTGCGATTTTTTCATTTGAAAAACTACAATTCCACTGATCTATGGAATGCTCTTTCTAAAATCCAAATCTGCATACTACTACTTCAGTTTCTCTGCATAATGCTTCAATTAATTCTTCTTAAGAAGAAAATCCAAACTCTTTTATGTGGCATGCAATGCTCTTCCCGGTATGGCATCTCTAGACATTCCCTACTGCACATAACCTATCTTCTTGTACCTTGGATATTTCCTCATCTCTCAGATGCTTTAATGAGAACCCATGCTGCTTACATGTCCTGTTCAGATAAATTAGAACTACAGATAGTTCTAATGTAGTTCTAACTACAGATGCATTATCCTCTTTTTAAGGGATATTTTATGAATGTAAGAAGCAGCACAGTGACTAAATTATAGTTTACACTATTCACACATGTACTGCATGCTGACAACAATTAAACACTTGCAAAATGACAGGTTACTAGAAATCTTGGAGAAGACAGTAGGTGATCATATGCTATGATCTACACACATTTCAACATTCTTCAATAATTTAACTCAAGGTAAATCATCTACACAAGCTCAAATTACTGCCACCTTTTATAGTCATAAATCCAGACAAATACATGAAGTTAATTTTTGCTTTGTCAAATAACTGTGTACATGAATGTCATTTTTTGTAAACCAAATAAAATTACGTAGAAGCATAAGATACTGATAATTAAATATCAATTACTGGCCTTTTCAGAAGATGGTGCCAAAAGTAAAGAAGGCCTGCTCTTCCCAAAGGCAAAGGCAAAGCCAAAGTTTTGAAGGCCTACAAGCAGTGCTGAAAGCAAACATAGCCACAAGAAAAAAGATATGCACACCACCCACTTTCAGAGACTAAAAGCACTGCAGCTCTGCAGGCACCCCAAATACCCCATGAAGAATGCTCCCAGGAGAAGCAAGCTTGACCCCTGTGCCATCATCAAGTTCACTCTGACCGCTGAGTTCTCCATGAAGACAGAAGGCACAACACACTTGTGTTCATGATGGATGTCAAGGCCAACGAGCACCAGATCAAACAAGTTCATATCAGGAAGCAGTGACACTAATGTGATCTCCCTTCTGATCAGACCTGATGGAGAGAAGAAGGCTCCTGAGTAGGATGCTTTGGATGTTACCAACAAAATTGGGATCATTTAAGCTGAGTCCAGCTGGCTAATTCTAAATGTAATTTATTTCATCATGAAAAAAAGTGAATTCCTGATATCAATTAAAAGCCAATCATACTCTGATAAGGGAGTATGCAAATAACAATAATGAATAACATGCAAATAACAATAATGAATATGAAATGAAATAATATTTTCTCATCAGAATTGATGTTGAGTAAAATGAAATGATTGCATACATTTCATTTAAATTCCTATGTATAATATGAAGTCAGAAACAGTATTAAATTGAAAGGAAATATCTGAATTAGACATAATAAATAAGTTTCTGACAGAAGGAATGGACGACTGAGCATGTTATAGACTTTCATTGGGATGGACAATTACCTGTTTAAGACAACTTAATTATGGTTCTGCCAAGAGGCACGGGGCCAAGTTGATGACTTCTATGTTGGGATTTTTATCATTCTACTGGAAAAATATAAAATCTGCATAATTTTAAATTTACTATGAGGCACATCACAGGACACATTCAAGCAAACATCAGATTGTTGTTTTACCGATGTGAAGACTATAATCAGGATTTTTTGGAATTTAGATTCCATGCAGCCTTTACAGACTATTATAAAATGCCCCATTATTAGAGGAATCATAAATTTGATAGTTCCTATTAATACTGCCTTCACATAAAGACATATTACATCTTATTAATATGTTATTTTTATATCCAAATATGAAATTATTAATCTACAAGTCTAGCCTTTCCAGTAAAGTTACGGGGGTATATGAGGTAAACTCAGAATTCCCCATTATTCATTCTACTTATACAATTGTTTGATGCAAAGTGTTGTGCAATTCAGTTTCAGATGAAAAATATTCTTTAATCATTATATTGCTATACTTGTTGAATATAGAAGTCAAACAGATAAGAAAAAATTGTTTTATTTATAGGCATTTATATGTAGGCATTAAAATGCCAGTACAAATGGGTTTAAGTACCACAAAAATTATATACAGTTATGGAGACATTCAAAATCTTTCCACTAAGAAGTAGCATTGTAATATATTTCTTCCCAGCTGTAATATGTATTTTCATATAATTTTTATTTCATAATGTATATATTACTATATGCATTAATGTATATAATACATATTTTTTAAACAAATATCACACTGGATACTTTTCCTCTTCAATGTTTATTTTTATATAATTTACTTATGGAAAGTTGCAAAAATAGCACAAAGAACTCCCTTCTATTTTTTTTTTTTAAGATTTATTTATTTTGGGCCCTCCCTGGTGGGCCCAAAAGATTTATTTATTTATGCTTATAGAGCTGGGGTACAGGCCAGAGGTGCAGGGGTGGTGAGAGGATTCACCAGAGACAGTTGGGAGCAGAACAGGCTGACTAACAAAGTACACTCCTGAGGGGAGCAGCGGGCAGGTCAGGAGTGGTCTGCCATGCCATGTGGGTGTGGGTCACCTCTGGGGCAGGGACTGAACTCATGCTGAAGTGGCTTAAGCTTCTTAGTGCTGTGCTTTAACCCACTGCGCCACCAGGGAGGGCCCTCCCTTCTACTTTTTAGATCTCTAAAGGTAGAACTTACCTTGTATCCTTATCAGATACGTTAATGTTTGGTGACATTTGCTTTATCCTTGCCCTGACTCTCTCATTCTCTCCTTCCCTTCCCTTTTGAGTAACTTACGGATGTTCCTTTGTACCACAATAATTTGCTGGGTATTTCCTAAAAACAAGGGATTCTCTTGCAACAACCACAGTACAAATAATACTGTTAAGAACAAGATTCTTTACTGAATTCCAATAGACTTGGTCATATGAAGGTCTCATCTAATTGGTTCTTTAAAAAAAAAAACTTTCCATAGTTACGTAATACCTCCAAAAGTTTTATTTACTGGTCTTCAAAAAAAGAAACAGTATGAGTCTCCAAGACAGTTAGGAATACCAGAGATATACAGAGAAATAATAAGGTAAAGGGAATAGTAGGAGAAACAAAGGGAATGGTAGGAGAAACAACTCAGCAATGGGACCTCAGACTTTTAGGATGTAGATCTGACAAAACCCTGGCTAACCAACACAGAGCTCTGGAGCAAAGACTGCACACTGTGGAGTCTTGGGTTATGTGGAAGTGGTCACTGCTGATGCTCAAGTACTGATGAGCGATTGCAAGCAAAAGCATAGGCCCTAGGTCAAAAGCTGCAAGTGGACCTATCCTAAAGCCACAGCTGTATGCTGTCAGCTAACTGCATTCACTGCAACTGAAAAGCAAGTTCTTTCTTGAGTAGAAATTTGGGCAGTTTACCAAGATTGCCCCTGTTAGCCTTTGGATGACAGGGTTCAACTGCCTACTCCCTGAGGCAACTGTCTGGGTTCTTTGGTGAGTCTGGTGGGGCCTCATTACCACTAAGGTCCAGACTTGCATGGCCTGATACAGGTTTATTTCTGTCCCTCTGTCTCCAATTCCCACATCATCTTGCTGTTGTGGTTCCTTCCGCCAAGGTCTCTTGGGCAGGTGCTGCCTTCTTCAGCACCCTGACCCTTGAGAAATGCTCAAATCCTTGTCCTGATCAAGGAGGGTGCAGGCTGCTCCGGCAGATTCTGTCTCTGCCTCTCCATGTCTCTCCCATTCACTCTACTTTGCTCAGATAGGCACAAGGGACAGCTCAGCAGTGCAGCGCAAACAGATGTGTGGAATCTGAGATACTGAAATGCTAGGGCCACTTCTTGCAGGTTGCCCCTCAAAAAAAAAAATACATAAATGTTTACAAGAAATCCTCTAAGCATCTCCCATTTTACTTGGCTTGCTATCTGGGAAAGGAGTACTCACTTTTTAACCACAGAAACTGCACTCCCAAACAAGTCCATGACTCTTTCTGGGCTTAAGTGACCACAAATATGTTGTCTTGAGCGACCAAAAAAAAAGAGTAGAGTTCAAAAATATACTTCAGGATTACATAAATTCTAGGTATAAACTTATATGAAGATAATTATCTTTGCATATCATAGTAGGAAAAAAATAATTAAAAACCATGTGGCAGAGACAGAAGAGAGTAACAGATAAGACTGAGTATCATTATTAGGCTCTTAAGCCTTCTGGGAACAAATAGATAAACAAATGTACTTAATCAGAATGTGGGAATTTGTAACTTACCCCTCTAGCACTTATTAATCCTTTTCCAAATCACAGAGTGGGTTACTGCATACAGCTACACAGGTCATGTACTACAAAACTCAATGTGGCGCCGGCTTCAATGCAGACCATGAGATGGTGATCCTTGAGGTTATGCTGTGTGTGACTGCACAAGTCACCACAGACCTGGCCACCGTTGTCCATGGCGATTCACTGCTCACTCTGTCACAGTCAACATAATTTGAGAGGACGCTATCACTGGCCCTGGAGTTAAAGCATATGTCCAGGCCTAAAACACCCCAGACCACTGACCTCTAGGGTCAATGCTGGGTACACTTCCTAACCCTAAAATAGTCCAAGCAAGGGGACTTCAGAACACCGATAGGACTGTACACTCTATTAGAATTTTCCAAATCAAAACTCTGACTTTTTTTTCATTAGGTACTAGCAATACCTAATGAAGACCAAGTAATGAAATGTGTTAGTATCTTCACTAATATGCAGCTCTTTTGGCAGGCCTTCCTCTTGGGTCTTGTTGACAACACTGTAATTGAGCTGCAGAGGATCTTGTAAAGGTGTTCTTAGAAAAAAAGGAGACTGAACTACATATTGTATTGCCAAGGTGATGTCATTAACATAGTCTTTTAAATAATAAATAATATACACACAAACAGAAATATGACATTCTAAGAATTAAATGGATTGTGCTATCAGTCTGCCTCCAAAAATTTTTGGAAGCACAAGAGTGTGAAGATACTTTGTTTTACAGAGTATCATTCAACTGAATTGTGATGCCAGAATGTCAAGATTATGAGCCAGATTCTGGGGTGATTTTTTCCCCCACAGTTTTGTTGATATAGTCTACTTCTTTGTGCATTAAGTTACTTTTATGCTACCAATCTTAAATTTTATGAAGCCTCCTTCCATATATTTTCCCCTATAGCTATCTAAAAAGCACATACACAATGTAGTGACTAATTTTTTTGTCAGTTATGCCTTCTGTTTCACCAATTTATTTACTGATTTATGGTTCACTGACTTTCAGAGTTTGAAAATTAATGCTAAATCAATACTTTGTATAAATTTATTATGATTTTACTGTAAATTATTTTGCAATATATTGTTTGACCAATACAGTGCAAAACTCTATTGTATATAAATGAAAACATTAAGCAAGTTGAAGGCATAAAATAAGCTAGCACCCTAATATAGCAGCTTGTGAGTGAGAAACTATAGCATTTTTATGTAGCATATGGGAAAACTGTGTAGTGTGGGGGTTTGTGTATTAATTCTACATTTGTACTAAATCTAACATGTCAGTCTATCTACAATCCAGCCAGATTTAAAATGCTAAGATTTCACTGCTGCATTGAATGCTGAAGAGTCTAAGATGGTGTTGCTTGAGAAAGTTCATTTTCATAAAGTAAATCTAGACCATTCTACCTCTATACATGGAATATATCTTTCTAAAATTGCTCTAATGTTTGAGCACCTACTATCTTTTAAGTAGAATAAAATCCCTATTAATATAATTCAGCACTATGGAACAAGTTTTAATTCTGATCAGCACATTTTATGTACTTTTGACAAATCATAAATTGAAAACTGCAAAATTGCCTAAATTACATAAGAAAGAATATGTTCAGTATAGCCATCACACTTTCTTTTAAAGATTTATTTATTATGCATACAGAACTGGGGTACAGGCCAGAGGTTCAGGGGTGGTGGAGGATTCACCAGAGACAGAGTGGGGAGCAGAACAGGCAGATCAGCGAAGTACGCTGCTGAGGGGAGCAGCAGGTGGGTCAGGAGAGGTCTGCAGCACCATGTGGGTCACCTCCAGGGTGGGTGTCGAACTCATGTTGAAGTGGTTTTAGCTTCTTAGCGCTGTGCTTTAACCCACTGTGCCACTGTCATCACATTTTTTAAAGGTACTTTTAAGTACAACATTTTCCACAAGCTAAATACATCTATATGATCCTCAACCAGATCAAGAATGTTCCCCAGAAGGAAACCTCATATTCACTCCTCAGTAACTAGACATCCCCAGCCCCAGAAATACCTGACTTCTAACTATAGATTAGTTTTGCCTGTTTTTATGCTTTATATTAATGGGATAATACATCAGTATTTTTGTGAATGACTTTTTCCATTTAGTTTGTTTATAAAATGGAACCATGCTGTAGTGTATAAATTGTTCCTTCTCACTGGTATATATTATTTCATTGTTTAAATGCACAATTTATTTACCCATTCTGTTGTTGATGAACATTTGGTTAGTTTCTATGTTTTGACTATTACAACAGTAACCACCATGTACATTCTGAAGCACATCTTTTAGTGAATGTAAGTACATATTTTTGCTGATTGTATATCAAAGTACTATTTTGAATCTACATTGGCATAGTTAAAACACCTACTCTCTATGTAA
Organism: Condylura cristata; assembly: GCF_000260355.1. Taxonomy (NCBI): domain Eukaryota; kingdom Metazoa; phylum Chordata; class Mammalia; order Eulipotyphla; family Talpidae; genus Condylura; species Condylura cristata. The sequence goes on along the minus strand of NW_004567118.1, from coordinate 14,123,030 downwards.
CATTCACTCAGCATCATAGACAGTGACACTTATTCTAGTCATAATTTTTGGGAGGCAGTCAACAGTCTGTAGGTACATAAAGGATATTACATTTCAAATGTGCTATCTCCTAAGAAATTGGTAGATTTAAGATCAGAAATCAAGAATGCAAGATACTAATTTAATTTTTATATCACCACACTGAAGTGCAGAATGTTCCCCTCCTGCTTTCTCCTACTATTCCTAGGTCAGATGTTGCACACTACATGCACACTCATGAACACCCCTCATTTGTGCCCACATTTTGTGAGGACCATAAACACCCTGTTATTCCAGAGCAGAGTAACACTACTCTGACTCTGCCCAGTCTTCCAAATCCAGTGTGCAGCACTTTAACTCACTGCATCACCAGGGAGGGCCTGGCTAAAGATTTTAAAGAGTTGCCAGGATGAGAGTCAAAATTTTCTAACATAAACCTACTGACAAGGGACTGCAATAGAATTTTTTTTTTAATCTGAATACCCAGTGTATTTACTCTAAAGAATGGGGCATACAAAGTCACAATTTCTTTGAGCTGTAATTCTTCCATGTGTAAAAAAAACAGTACTGGTCTAATTCCTAACAATAAATGTTTATTCACTTCTAGTTTCTGACTGCCTAGAGTGCCCTCATGTGTATCTTTGTTGTAATGCTTTAGATATCTGTAGATTATATAAATCTCAGCAGCATTATATCTTTACTTTTCAACCTATGATAACTTCAAATATCACTCAATGAATGTTAGATGTGATAATCCTACTATAATGCACTATCAAATTTTTCATGTCAAATTTTATTCTAAAGCAATGAAGTTGTAATTATGGTTTAAATACTAAAGTAGTGACTTAAAGATTTTGCCCTATAACACCTAAATTTTCCATTAAAATATTAACTTATTATCATGGCTGAAACACAATATATGGCCAATTAAGATGCTAATTAAGTGACATACCTTTTACAGAAGGTTTTCCAAACAAGAGTTTACTTGTCTAAATAATTGCAGAGATTTCTTCCTATTCAAAATGACTCCATTTGTGCGAGCCAAAAGAGAATCTCACTTTTTGGCAATGTGAACATAAAATTATAAATCCACTCATATTTTTAATGGCATTCATCCAATAAATATTTATTGAACCCCTAATATATGCCAGAAATGAGATGTCAAATCAAAGAAACCCAAAGCTTTATTCCTTTTACAAAATGCCTTAGTAATAACTGCTTAACCCAAGAGTTGCCATAAAGATCTAATAATCTGACATATGTAACCACATGTTTTTTCCAAGACAAAAATATTTTTAGAATTGTTTACAAGACAAACCGTGGTGATTCCAAGGAAATATATAAGGGGGTGCTTTATGTGTGGAAATTGTAGAATGTTAGGCTCTGCTGGGTTTTTTTTTAATTAAAAATTTTCTTCAAATTTTCATGACAACAGAGAAAGTAGGAAAAGAAGATTATATCACTTAACAAAGGAAGTATTTAACCGTTCTATTCTTCATTGCCTTTTACCTTCTTTAACTTAGCAAGGGAGAGGAGAGATTGGTTGGTAATGATGCCAGTTAAATCAGGAGGTCAGGCTGGCTGTATTACAACAGACCATGAGAATGTGGCAACAATACACCCTGGCAAAAGCCAGAGCTTTCACCTTCCAAAAATGTGTAAAACCAAACACCAGCAATACATGATATTCAAAGAAAGATAGCATGTCAGATGACTCTTAGTGGCCCTGATTTTAGCCTTATGGAAAAATGAGTAGATTGGTATCTCCCATCAAAGACTAGAACCCGCTCCCTATTTCCAACCTCTCCTTTCCCATCACCCACATGTTCACAGCTTCCTTTCCATTGTCCTCTTGCCTTACTGCATCCTAAGAAAAGTTTCATGCACGACAATTCTTTCCATCTTTTCCATGTTCTAGTTTAACTCCTGTGTTCTCATATAGCCTGTTAGTCAATTACGTCCAGCCTTTTAGTATTAATGATGTTGGCTCATCCTCCCCAAATTTTAAATTGATTATGGGAATTATTTCCCACATACCCATCTTCGAGCTTTAAACTTTATCAACATATGGGGAACTGCAAATAGTTAAACACAATATGAGAGTGGGTAGTGACTAGAGAGTCAAACAGGTTTTTCTAAAATGAAAAAATCAATAACATATTTAAAAGTACAAAATAAATTAAAATATTAAACAACTGAAAAATTATTAACCTACAGGAGAGCCTCAAAGAGGTTAACTAGAATATAAGACAAAGAATATAGAGACAAAGAAATGGAAAGGATGAAAAAAAAATGTGAATCATAGATGACAAAGTTTTAAGATCCATTGTATTTTTGGACTTTCAGAAGAAAAAAATTGAGAAAATGGAAGCAAGGTCATACATGAAAGTTTAGAACTAAAATTATGCAGACCTAGTCAAAATCAAATTCATAGTTTGAGGAAACTAAAGAAATCCCAATCAAAACAAATAAAAAGAAATCCACACCAAGCACAGCTCAGTGAAACCACAGGACCAAAGAAAAGCATTTCAAACAGCTAGAGAGAAAGACAGTTTACCTACAAAGGAACAAATAAAACCAACAGGACATTTCTTTAAAGTCTGAGGAAAATAATTATTAATTAAGAATTAGGCCCTAGCAAAATTTCAGAAAAGTCTTTCTTTCTGAAAGAAAGATATGAAATAATAATTTTAAAGTTAGTAAGGCAAATACTGTAAAGGTAATTCTTGAAATTTTCAGCAAAAAATTGTAAGGAACTGGATTTTTAGAAGTTGTGAAAATTCATTGGTAGAGAACACAAACAACCAAAAAGACAATGGTTCTAACCTTTACTACTGCAAACCCCACATCAATCTCATAAACTTCCGTTTACACTGGAAATATATGGTTCACTTTTGCCCTACCTCTACCAACTCAAAAAAGGCTTCCCTGGGCCCCCCAATCTAGGAGGAGATGTTAATATGATTGGTCAGAGTCCAATACATTGGTTCTATTTTATTCCTTTTCCTGACCCAAGTCTCTTCTTTTCCACTTGCTGAATCCCCCTCTGCAGACTATGTCATGTTAGTTTCAAGGATAAGGGAGAAAAATTCAACATACCGAAGCTCCGTAGTTTGAATTATTGTATTCTTATCCCTTGTATGTGATTCCCTACAGCTTCCTCAACTGGAGCATCAAAGGAAGGAGAAGACTCACATATTCTTTGGCAAATCTGACCTATCCAGCCTCTATCTAAATATCATCTGTCACCTCTCAAGGCGGCAGCATTGGGAACGGTACAGGACAGAGACCTAGAAGGTGCTTACAACTCTGGAGATGCAGCACCTATTTTCTAGGTCAGCTTACATTATTGGGGTTCAGATTCAGGGGAAGTGGGAAAGTGTGGGGAGGAATATATCTGGTGAGGATGCATATTGGGGATGTATAACGGTCTGCTACAAACTAGCGGGGAGTGAATAGGGGCTGTTGCCTAGGGGGCGCCACTGTTGCTGCTGATCAAAATATCCTATCCTATCCCTGTTTACACTCAGTTTACGGTCAAGGTGGTGTAGTGGGTATGCTGATCTACCCATAATGTCTGCCTGCAGTTTCTAAGCAGATATCCTCATAACAAGACTTCCATCTGGTGAGAGGCCCCCTGCCTGACTCTACATTTTAACTTGACCAGCAGGAAATTAGGGCACCAAGACAAAATCCCAAGAACAAGAGGGACTGAAGAATCCACAATCATGTAACAAAAGTGAACTTCAAATTAATTAGACATCTAAATATAAAATAATAAAAATATGGAGCTGTGTATGGGGAGATCTTAAGTGAGAAGATAATAAAGGAAAGTTACTACATGAAAGTTAAATTTCTTCTCTGGCAAAAGTATAAGTAAAACCAAAAGAAACAACGTGAGAAAATATATGTAATACATCTGAGTTACAGTACCTAACTTATAACGAGTCCCTACAAATTAATTAGAAGCAAATGACCAACAGGAAAAATAGATAAATATAAATAGGCAAATGGGAAAAAAGGAAATTAATGCACTCAGTAAACAATGCAAAGATGTGTCTCACTGATTATCGGAAAAATTCAAATAGAAACAAGAATGAGATACCACTTATCACTGAATGGCAAAAATTATAGTTTGATAATATCTGATATTGGAAACAAAGAATAAAAGTTCATGCATGCTGGTGGAAATATAAATTGCTACAACGCACTCGGAAAATATTTAGGCAAGTATTCTCTGTTCTTTTGAACCTATCCTACAGAAATAAAAGCATAATATTCAAGATAAGTACACGGAGCATATTCAATATTCTGTATTGTGATTATCAGAGATTATTGAAAGAATAATAATAATAAGCACTTAATTTGTTGAAATGTCTGGTATATTTGTTCCTTTGTAATGTGAATTGCTATCCTCTCATCAATAGGTAAAGTCTGTTTTTCTACCCTCCTGAATTTGGCAAGGAGTCTTTCTTTGGAAAATGAGGTGATAAAAAGGTGTCATGAGCAGAAATTTAAAAGTAATTGCGTATTTCAGCTTGCTCTCTCTAGCTGTCATAGTCCCTTCCATCACTGTGTAAACATATGCTGGAAAATCCTCCTTGAAGATAGCAAACTATGGAGGAAGGTCCTGGTTATCTCTCCCATCCTAGCTGAGGTCCCAGATGTGTGAGTAAGGCTACCCTAGGACATCAATCCCAGTTGAGCTGGCCCAGACTAGAAGTAACTGGCCAACCCTTAGAATTGAAAAATTGTAAGTTATTGTTTTATGCCACTAAGTTTAGATGATTTGTTTCACAGCAAAAGATAATTGATACAATAATACAACATTAAGAAAGCTATAAAATCCCTAATGTAATCAATAAGTAATGGAGAATTAATTGTTTTACATTTATACTGTAGATTGTTATGCAACATTAAGGTGTTAGGATCTTTATTTAGAGAAGTAATGTATAATAAAAATATAATGTGAACCCCAAGAGTAATTTAAAAATTTTAGTAGTTGTATTAAAAACAGTCAAACAGATGAAATAATATATTTTACATAATATATGTGATATATAAAATATATATAGGAAAATGTAATCATTATAAATTATTTATAAATTATTTATTGAACATTAACACTCTCCTCTTTGTACTAAGTTTTAGTAATCTCATGTATATTTTATACTAGAGCACAATTCAACTAAGATTGATGAAATTTCAAGCATTTAGAAGCTATGTGTAGCTAATGACTAATATATTATAAAACAAAGGTGTAGAAAACAGTCTATGATATTTATAAGTTACAGATTAAATGTATGGTTACACATACACATGTTTATTTTTAAATAAAAGCTACATAAGCATACATAATTATATAGAATGGGGAAAAAGAATATAACCCAAGTTTTGTATCCCATTATTTTGCCAGCTAGCCAATTGAGAGTGTAAAGAAAGGGAGATTAGTATTTCTTTATATAATCTTGTACTGTTTATCAACATTTAAAGGTAAACTAATTTAAAAGCATAAAATAAAAAGCTAAAAAATTAAAATTCTTAAGCTAATTTAAAAGCATAAAATAAAAATGAGGAGTCATGAAAAACTCCTAAATAAAAAAAATTACTTTTGGCATTAATATCAAAGAAGAAATTTATGTTTTAATTTTGTGCTATTTACATTTCTTAAATTTTGACCACATACTATATTCTACTTTTGAAAAAAGTGACATTTTAAATAAAATAGTATTCAAGTTAAATGTGTGATTCCTCATATAAACCATCAGCTGATAGGTCTAGACTCATTACATAACAATTTTTAACTCATAGAATGTTGTAGTGTATGAGTATATTATACATTGAATGCATGGAAAATTTTTTTAGCTTGGAGATTTTTTTTTTGTTGCTGCTTCTTTATTCCAAGGAAGTCCATTATGTGGTCCTAATATTATTTTAGCAGGGATTGAAATTCATGAGATTAACTTGCCACTTAGGAAACCTAATGTTATCAAATTTGCAATCACTTTTGTAATGGCCTTTTTTTTTTTTTTTTTTGCTGTTGTTGTTACTAACCTAAATTTTTCATAATCAGTTTATAGGACACATGTGGTATTATTTGCCCAGGAAACCTCCATTTCCATCTCTCTTGTTTTGGGAAGAACCATTTCATAAAATGTAACACTGCACCTAGTCACAATGAATGTTGCAGGTGGACATCTAACTTAAACTGTGTCAACAACAGCATAAGCAGGAATATGTGGATATGGACCCAAAGAGTTGAACCAGTTTTTCTCTAATGGCTGTTGAAATTATAAATAAAAAATTCTGAAGCTATCAGCAGCACTGTCTCTCTTTGGGTGGAATAGGGAAGCAAAGACAGTCAATCTGCTGAGAAAAAAAAAAGTTGCCCAGAAAGGAATAGAGATGAGAAAGGAACTCTGATGACTATTACCCCATTATCGTCAATTTTTCCAGGGACTGATCTCTGTCTCCACTTGGCCCTCAGCATTATCTTTCTGTCTGAGATCCCATTATCTTTTAATAAAATCTTTTACACTTAAACAGTTCCAACTGGATTTTCTTTAATGTGCAGCCAAACAGTCCTAGAAAATGTAGAATGACCACAGCGGCTTTTCTCATTTTCCATTTGTACATTAGCAAGGTATTCAACAGTTCTACTGAATCTGAAATTTGTCTATTCACTGTGGAGGCATTATCAGTTTCATACCAAGCATTCATTCTCCACTGCCCTTACTAAAAGAAAAGTTATTTATTCAGGTATTCACTCATTTCCTGATAGCAATGTAATGCATCCCACTGCCATGTATGTGAGGGTTCTGAAGCAACTGTGTATTCAAACCAAATACACTACAAGGAAAGACTTTCATCCTATAGTCAGAAGAAAGTGTTGTTGTTGCGATGTTTTTATCTCCTGCAGGACATAAGCAAAGAGTTAAGTTGCTCTTTTAGCTGCTGCTGGCAGCCATCTTGCCACCAGGAAGAAAACAAGCCTGAAGACATAGCTGACAAACTGAGGTGGGAAAAGCTGAAGAAACACGGAGGAATGATTCTCTCTCTCTACTCTGCCTCTAGAGTTCTTAGGTAAATAAGATAAAAAATTCCCAAATTGTTTATACCACCGTGAGGTAGATTTTCTGTTATTTGTAATCCAAAATACCCTCAGCTTCAATCCCTCTCTTACAGGGAGGGTACTTTTGCAAATGGGGAGTTTATATTGTGCTTTCAAGGGCACAAAAGAGGATGAGAGTGTTCTTTTTGCACTGACTATTCCTTTAGTAACTTTTTCTAAATGTATTTATTTTTACATTATTCTTCATTTTGTGCATTTTTTCATCTCAGTTGTAATCCCTGTTGTAATCCCTGTGGACTTCCCACCACCAATTCACCCGTGTGCCATCACCATAGTCCGGTGCACACTTTCCACCCCAGTTTTGATCCCGTTCCCCTCTCCACCCCTGTAAAATACCTCTGGTTTATAGTGCTCATTGTTTTTTTCATTTTTACTTTATTGTAATTGCTTCCCCACCCCCCCGCACCCCTACCCCTTATGCTTCTGCTATAAGTGAAACCATCTGGTATTTCTCTCCCACTGCTGGTGGGAATGCAAACTGGTACAACCACTATGGAAAGCTGTTTGAAGGTTTCTCAAACTGCTAAAAATGGAGCTTCCATATGACCCAGTAATCCTACTCTTAGGTATCTACAGAAGGACACAAAAATATTGATTCAAAAGGAATCCCCATGATATTGCTGCTATATTTACAATAGGGAAGATGTAAAATCGACCCAAATGCCCAAAAATAGATGACTGGATTAAAAAGTTATGGTACATATACACAATGGAATATTACTCAATCAAAGAATAAACTCATGCCTTTTACAGCAACATGGATGGAGCTGGAAGGAATCATATTTCTTAAGTAACTTTAATTAAAAGTAATCAATATGTTGGGCCCTCCCTGGTGGCGCAGTGGGTTAAAGCACAGCACTGAGAAGCTAAAGCCGCTTCAGCATGAGTTTGAGTCCCGCCTGCCCCGGAGGTGACCACATGGCGTGGCAGACCTCTCCTGACTCACCCGCTGCTCCCCTCAGCAATGTACTTCATGATCTGCCTGTTCTGCTCCCCACTCTGTCTCTGGTGAATCCTCTCGCCACCCCCACACCTCTGGCCTGTACCCCGTTCTGTATGGATAAATAAATAAATCTTTAAAAAAATAAAAGTAATCAATATGCAAAGTGGTATATTTTGGGTGGCCTGCCCTGATCCCCAACACTATGAAAGATTTAGGCTGGTTCTTTCTTTCTGTTCCATAATCCTTAGGTTATGATTTTCCAATACAAGTAAGTTTCTATACTCTTAGTCCCATGTTTATTATATAGGTACTTATAAATGTGATTAGTTTTGAAATATACAATGTATAGATACACTCTGATGGATAGATGGACTGGTTAGTTATAGCTAGGCCTGGCTTATTATATGATAAAGCACATATACTAAAATATTACCTGTAAAATAATGTTGGGGGACAGAGGTGGGGTACATGGGTGTTTACTGAACAATTCTTTCAACAATATTAATATTTGAAATTTTCACAATAAAATGCTGGAAGAAGGAAACAACTTGCAGAAAAACATACTATAATTTTCTTTTAAAAAATAAGTAGGGTCAGTGGAGCAAGGAGTTAAATTACAGCAATATGAAGCTATCAGCAGTCACTGCAGCACAAGTTTGATCCTAGCCTAGGAGCTAACCCACTTGACACAGCAGACCTCTCCTGTCTCGCCTGCTGCTCCCCTCAGCAGTGTATTTCAGTATATTTACCTGTTCTGCTCCCCACTCTTATCTCTGGTGAATATTCTTCCCACCCCACCTCTGGTCTACACTCCAGCTCTTGTATACATAAATAAATTAAATAAATCTTATAAAAAATAAGTAAGGCAGCTCTCCTGCCTACCTGTGTCTATGCAGATGCCTTTCTTTTTCTTCTTCCTGTTCCTCATAAACATAAACTTTTACAAGGCAAAAAATAAAGTATATACAAAGTGCTATAGAGAACATAGCTATATGTGCATAAAGACATAATGATATACACAATGGCAGAAATTGTCAATGTAATTCTAAAATCCACATAGAAATGTTAGGGACCAAAATATTATTGGAAAAGACTGGAAAGAAGACTGATACCTCTTGATTTCAAAACATATTTTTACGCAACTGAGATGGAAAAAGGCACAAAATGTTGTAGAAAAAAACCTTATTTTTACAAATTATAATGATCAGGACAGTGAGGAATTGGTGTAAGAAAAACATATAGGTCAATGCATTAGAATTAGAGTCCAGATATAAATGCTTACATTTATAGTCAACTAATTTTCAACAAAGATGACAAGAAAATTAATGAGAATACAAGAGCCCTTCAATAAACAAGACAGCTATACCAAAAAAATTAATTTGCGCTCCTGCTTTGCACCATATATAAAAATTAACTCAAAATGGATCACATAATTAAGTACAGGCACTAAAACATAACTTTTAGGAAAAATTTAAGTAAATTTTTGTGAATTGGGGTTAGGGAATGGCTCAAGAGCACAATCAACTGAAGGGGAAAAGGAGATAAATTGGACTTCACCTAAAGAAAAAATTCAGTGCTTCAAGAATACCATCAATCTTTTCACAAAGATAGCACCAAATGTAAAGAAAGGAGTCTCTGCCCCTCCCAAAGCTGGAGCAAAAGCAAAAGCTTTAAAGGTCAAGAAGCAGTGTTCAAAGGCATCCACAGCCACAAGAAAAAAGATCTGCACACCACCCACTTTTCAGAGGCTAAAAATACTGCAGCTCCACAGACACCCCAAATACCCGAGGAGAGGCCTCCCAGGAGAAGCAAGCTTGACCCCTGTGCTATCAAGTTCCCTCTGACCGCTGAGTCTGCTGTAAAGACAGAAGACACAACACACAAAACACTTGTGTTCATGGTGGATGTTAAGGTCAACAAAAACGAGATCAAACATGCTGTAAGGAAGCTCATGACACTGCTGTGGTCAAAGTCAACATCCTGATCAGACCTGATGGAGCAAGGAGGCTTATATTTGAAAGCATCCTGAGTAGGACGCTTTGGGGGTGGCAAAAAGATTGGGATCAGATAAACTGAGCACAGCTGCCTACTTCTAAATATACTTTTTTCACCATAAAAAGAAAAAGAATACCATCAAGAGACTGAATGAAACCACAGAATATGGGAAAATATTCACAAATCATGTAACCATAATATATAACGAGTTTCTATAACTCAATAAGACAAAAATTATACATTTTTATAAAGCATATGAAAAGGCCTTTCTCCAAGACATAGAAAAGACATACAAATAAACAACATGCACAAGATAAAATACTCAACAGCATTAGAAATTGGAGAAACACAAATCAAAACCACTTCAGATAACACAAATCAAAACTACCTGAGATAACACTTGATACCCACTAGGATGGTTACAATTAAAAAGGCAAATAATAGGCCCTCCCTGGTGGCGCAGCGGGTTAAAGCACAGCACTGAGAAGCTAAAGCCACTTCCGCATGAATTCGATTCCCGCCTGCCCCGGAGGTGACCACATGGCGTGGCAGACCTCTCCTGACCCGCCCGCTGCTCCCCTCAGCAGTGTTTTCGTCGATCTGCCTGTTGTGCTCCCCATTCTGTCTCTGGTGAAGCTCCCCACTCTGTCTCTGGTGAAGCCTCTCGCTGCCCCTGAGCCTCTGGCCTGTACCCCAGTTCTGTATGTACAAATAAAATAAATCTTTAGAAAAAAAAGGCAAATAATAACAAGTGTTGGAAAGAAATTGGGACATTCCCACACTGCTGGTGGGAACATAAAAAACAGTAAAATGGTACAATCATTTTGGAAAATAGTTTGACAGTTGCTCCCAAAATGTTAAACAGTGGTACCATACACCGCCTTCATATATACTCAAGAAAAATAAAACCATATGCCGTATAAAAATTTATACATGAATGTGCTAATAGAAATATTGTTCCTAATTTGTCAATAGGTGCACATGACTCGAATTGTTAAGAGGTGCAGAAGGGTATATCCACCCACCATACAAAGGCAAAGGAAGTATACTCTTAGTACGAAAGACCTTTATATAGAACTAGTGGTTGGGGAGGGGAATAACACTTTGCCAAGGAAGCTCCACAAATTACAGATCCCCTTGTGGGTACATACCCAGCCACACTGGGTTAGCCTGAAGAAAGGCCACTGAAGTCTGAAGTTTGCCACAGTTCAAGATACCTTCTGACAAGGTATCACAATAAAGAGGTTCAGTAAATCCCAGAGAGCTGGAGCAGAAGCAGGGGGAGAATGCAAAATATAGCACATGAAGATAAGCTGCCACTGCCTCTGCCAAAGACTGAGAACAGCCTCCCCATGTGTGCCTCGCCCACATGTCTCTTTACCAAATCTCTTCCAAGTGTGTCTACGTGTCTCTTCTCCACATGTCTCCTCCAAGTCCCTGGGTGCAAGTCGAAACTGGAAAAGCAAGAAGGCCCAAGCCCATCTGTGTTCTGTTATAAACACAAACATGGCTGCTTAACTCTACGACTAGTTCCCAGGCCGCTGTTCAGGAAGTCAGATTCATGGCTGCTAGGAGTCGTAAACTTCAGCACCTGCTCTCTTCAGTGCAGAGATAAAAGTGGAGTCTGTAAAAACATGAAAGGTGCAGTTCACGCAGGACCGTGTTCACAGGCTCAGCGTTTGCTCCTTACTCCAACAGTAAGTCCGTCAGTTGGAGAATGGCTAAACAAAACAGCATGTCCAAGTAACAGGATATTACTGAGCAATAAAAAGGAACAGTGTTAAAACATGCTTCAACATGGATGAACCCTGAAAACACGTTAAGTGAAAGAAATCAGTCAAACAAGGCCACATGTTGTGTCCGGAATAGTCAAATCCATACAGACAAAAAGTAAATTACAGGTTGCTAGTGGCTGGCACAACAATCACAATTAAGTAAGGAGTAAATTTTTAACTTTTCAGCTTTAATGAAGTATAAATGACATATAGCATTTTATAAGTTTAAGTGTATACTATCATGATTTGGTATACATATTGATTGTAAAACGATTATTAAAGGTTAGTTAATAGATCCATCACTAGCTGCAGATAAATTGAGCACCAGCAACAACTGCAGAACTCAGTACAACAGTATTAATGGTTACTGGGTTTCTTTTGGAAAATGTTTTAAATCTCTAATGATATTTATACATCTCTGAATTGTACTTTAAAGGGGTAAATTTTTTTCTCATGTAAATAATATCTCAGTAAAGCTCTTAGTAAAAAATCAGAGCTGGGAGTTTGCTGTTGGACACACAGAGGTGACTTTCAAATTTATGCTGGTAGCAAGAAGAGGGAAAAACTACAAGTGCAGTAATTGCTGCTAAAGAAACACCAGCAGTTTCTAATTTTATGCTGTCCTATATTTTGCTGTGACTTTCGTAGCTTTCAATAATGTTATACTAGAGGGCAAAATAGAAATGCCTTTTATTTTTTATTATAACAACTAAACTGGGAAATAAACTCAAAATTGCTTTTTTTTTAAAGGAAATGGGCTAAAAATGACACAGATGTAAGTGGAACTTAAATAAACCTTTGTTCAGTAAGATGAATGTGTTCACCAGGGAGGTAGAGTTTGGTAGTAAAAATAGTGTAGTGTTACATTATTTCAAAAAGCATTTTGTTTCATTTACTGTAGATGGTCAAACATCATTTTTAAAACAGATGGTAAGTCCATTGGATGGCAAAAAGAAACATCTTGTTTTCATTTTCCTATTACTCTCAGTTCATCTTTCTTATAAATCATTTTCCATTGTGGGAGGATATTAAATTTAAATCAAACTGGAAAAAAAAAAGTGACTGTGTTCATAAATTCATGTTTCTTAGCACTGATGCTTCTTGAATGACCATTTTATGAAAAATATTTCATATTGATCTATTCTTTCTGAATCAGAAGAAACTGAGTTTTTCCTCTTACACAAATAGCACAAGAAGTCTATTTTCAAAAAGAAACAAAGATTATTTAATTATAATATAAACATATAAAATAAATTTTTTTCTCATGAGAAAAGATCTGGAGCTGATATTTAAGGAATGGTATTAAAATGTGTTTAGTACTTAGCATCTATGCATATGTGTGTGTGTGTGTGTAGATATATATCTGTGTATATATGACAGTTTATGTATGTGTGTTGTTCACAACTGCATAAATAAATAAAACTTTCTCACAACCACCCCATTAAGGTGAGGAAAGTCCAAAGTTAAGAATTTGTTCAAGGGCCCCCCTGATGGCACAACAGGTTAGGATGTAGCACTGTAAGCAAGCTAGCAGCAACCGCCTCAGTGGCTTTCCATTCCCTACCTGGAGCTGACCCACATGGCGCAGCAGACCTCTCCTGACCCGCCCACTGCTCCCCTCAGCAGTGTACTTTGTCAATCTGCCTGTTCTGCTCCCCACTCTGTCTCTGGTGAAGCCTCTCACTGCACCTGCACCTCTGGCTTGTACCCCAGTTCTGTATGCATAAATAAATAAATCTTTTTTTAAAAATTGACAAAATTAAAAAAAAAAAAAGAATTTGTCCAAGTTGAATCCAGAGAGTTTGGCAGCACAGTTCACATTTTTTATATGCCAAGAACTCTGGGGAGAACATTCAGCAAGCCAATAGATTCTTCCTATCTCCTATACTCAACTGCGCGCTATAAGACAGTTACAGAGTTATGATACATCTCAAGTTTAATGTAAAGTTCTTCTACAAGAAAGAAGGTAACTAATATTTTTTTGAACCCTCTTTGACCTATGACAAAATTCCCAAGATTCAATAAAATGTAAATAATTTCAATTACTTTAGGATCAAACATATCTTCAAAGCTGCACTGAAGATGTCACTGAGTGAAGCTTATAGTTGAAGGCCCAATCAGGAAGGAACCAAAGACTGGGAGCACGAGGACCAGCAGCCAGAACCACGGCTATCACGGAAGTACCCTCTGAGGTGTGATGCCAACCCAGTCATCTCCTCCCCTCCTGAAGAAGGATCTGAGGTGTCACAGTCCCACTGGCTTCAGTTAGGTATGACTGTAAATAGGGTTCATGTATAATAGAGAGGGATTTAACTTTTTTCTACTCTCTCCCCATCAATGTCCAGTTCTGAGAGCAAAGGTATTATTAAAACAAAGTACAAGCACCACAAATAAAAGTTATAAAATTGATTCTCCAAAGAAGATATACAGATGACCTATAGCACATAAGAAGTTTTTTCAATGTCTCTTATTATAAAAGAAATTCAAATCAAAACCACAATGAGATAGCAACTCATTCCTATGAAGGCCTCTATCAAAAAAAAAGTGTAAACAATAAATGTTGGTGAGGATATGGAGAAAAAAGAACTCTCTTTCATTATTGGTTGGAATGTAATTTGGTACAGCCTCTATGGGAACATTATGGAGATGCCTTAAAACACTACATGACACAGTAGCCCTCTTTGGTGGCGCAGTGGGTTAAAGCACAGCACTAAGAAGCTAAAGCCACTTCCTCATGAGTTCTATTCCCGCCTGCCCTGGAGGAGATCCACATGGCGAGGCAGACCTCTCCTGACCTGCCCACTGCTCCCCTCAGCAGTGTACTTCGTGGATCTGCCTGTTCTGCTCCCCGCTCTGTACCTGGTGAATCCTCTCACCCTCCCTATACCCCAGTTCTGTATGAATAAATAAATTAATTTAAAAAAAAAACTACATGACACAGCACTCATAGATATTTACACAAAGAAATATTAATTCAAAAAGATTGCACCCCTATGTTTGTACAAATAGCTCAAGAAGTCTACTTACAAAAAGAAACAAAGATTATATGATTATAATATAAACATTTAAAATAAATTTTTCTCATTAGAAAAGATCTGGAGCTGATAGTTAAGGAATGGTATTAAAACATGTATAGTGCTTACCATCTATGCATATATGTATACATCTGTGTGTATATGGTAACGCAGCCCTAGTCACAGTATCCAAAACACAGAATCAACCTGAATGCCCATTGACATTGACTGAATGAAGAAGTTATAGAAAGTACACTACTCAATAGAATACTACTCAGCTATTTAAAAAGATAAAATCTTGGGGCCTCTCTGGTAGCTCAAGGAGTTAAGTCTCTGCACTGTAAAGCTACTGCAGCCTCTAGAGCATGAGTTCCGCCCCCACCCAGGGAGGTGGCCCACGTGGCACAGCAGACCTCTCCTGTCTCACCTGCTGCTCCCCCTGCAGTGTATTTCATCAATTCACCTGTTCTGCTCTGCATTCTGGTCTCTAATGAATCTTCTCATTGACCCCCCCCCACACACACACCTCTGGCCCAATTCTTGTATGCATAAATAAATTTTTAAAAAAGATTTGAAAAAAAGAAAATCTTCCCATTTGCGACAACATAAATGGAAGTTGAGGTGATTATGCTAAACAAAGTAAGTCAGAAAATTAAAGACAATTATCAAATGGTTTCATTCACATTTGTGGAATGTAAATAAAGCAAACAAAATGGTAAAACATGACAGAAAAAAAAAACTGTGAAAATTATGGTAGCTGCCAGAGGAAAAGGGTAACAAGGATGGTCTCTGGGTAGAGAAGGTCAATTTGATAGTGTGATGGCAGTAAGCTTTGGTGGTGGAAAAGTGAAAGATATACACATATCCAAGTTTGAATCTGTAGTCTCAAAATTACATAGTGCTGTTAAAAAATAGTACATTAAATTTTAAAAAGAAAAAATATAAAAATTTTAAAAATGTATAGTGTAGTATCTGAAACAAATAACATATTTGATAGTTCTTTTAAATCAGTTCTCTGTCACTAATCAGGTTCGTTTTATTGGGAGAAAGGCACTACTGTATCTATCTGATTAATGACCATGAAATTTTCCCTGTTTATTAAACTGATCTTTTATTTCATTAAAGAATACAATTTAAAAAGTTAGAAAAAAATGTATTGAAAACAGGTTAATATATCTATATCTTACTTTCCAGATTCATTAATAGAAATATTTACCTAAGAAATGTATCTACTTTGATGGATTTTTAACAAAAAGGCAATGGAAAACATTAATATTATTATTTTTTAAATTATTTTAAAACATGTATATCTTGTATCAGCTTCAACTTGTTGACAGTGAATGCCTAGAACTTAAGAAGTAATTAATCTTTCTGAAAATGTATTTGATGATATTTTATATCCATTTATAATTTTTAAAAATATGGGGATAGATGAAACTTAATTCAACATATTAAAGGTCGTATATGACAAAACCCACAGCTCACACCATTTTCTCAACAGTGAAAAACCGAGACTTTAAAAGGATGTCTATTTTCACATAATTCAACATAATATTGGAAGTCCTAGCTAGAGCAATAAGTCAAGAGAAGAATACAAAAGGAATCAAAATTGGGACAGAAGAAATAAAACTATCACAGTTTTGCAAATGGCATGATAATATACACTATATAATAGAAAACCCGGGCCCTCCCTGGTGGCGCCGGGGTTAAAGCACAGAACTGCAGCAGCTGCTGCAGTGAGTTGGATCCCCACCCACATGGCCCAGCAGACCTCTCTGTCTTGCCCATGGCTCCCCTCAGTGTACTTCATTCATCTGCCTGTTCTGCCCCCTGCCCCTGCATCTCTGGTCTATACCCCAGTTCTGTATGCATAAATAAATAAATCTTTTAAAAAATAATAATAGAAAATAGAAAACCCTTAAGACTCCACTGAAAAACTAATTGAAACAATAAATCAGTTTAGCAAAGTGGCAGGTTACAAAATCAACATACAAAAATCAGTTGTATTCCTATATGTAAACAATCAGCTAAAGAGGAAGAAATCAAGAAAATAATCCTATTCACAATATCATAAAAAAAAAAAAAACACCAAGGAACAAACCTAACCAAGGAGCTGAAAGACTTACAATAAACTATCAGACACTGTTAAAAAAAAAAA
>NW_004567118.1:14102672-14105895 GCF_000260355.1 Condylura cristata | reverse complement strand
AAAAAAAAAAAAAAAAAAAAAGGAAGCAAAAAGAAATGGTAAGTTACTCCCTGCTTATAGGTTGAATGAATTAACATTATTAAAATAGCATCTTTCCCAAAGCAATATACATATTCAATGTGATTCTTATCAAACTTTCAATAGCATTTTTCAAAGAAATAGCCACATGCAAAAAAATTAAACTAGATCCTATCTCCATACACAAAATTAAATCAAAGTGGATTAAAGGCTTGGATGTATGATCTGAAACCATAAAATATGTAAAAGAAAACAGAAAAACAAAAGCAAAAATAAACAAATGGGACTATATTAAA
This sequence comes from Condylura cristata, assembly GCF_000260355.1. Lineage (NCBI taxonomy): Eukaryota > Metazoa > Chordata > Mammalia > Eulipotyphla > Talpidae > Condylura > Condylura cristata. Next base: position 14,105,581 of record NW_004567118.1, on the reverse strand, counting down.
CTAAAATAATTTTATATCATGAAGAAACCACCATGAAAACAAAAAGACAACCAAGGAGTGGGAGCACATCACAAGTATGACAAGGGATTAATTTCTAAATAATAGAAAGAGCTCACACAATTTAACAACAACAAACCCAGTCAAAAACTGAGGTAAAATATTTTAATAGGACCCTCCCTCGTGGCGCAGCGAGCTAGGACTCAGCACTGCAGGCTGGCAGCAGTCACTTCAGTGCCAGTTCGATCCCCTGCCCCGGAGGTGATCCACATGGTGCAGCAGACCTCTCCTGTCTCCTCCGCTGCTCCCCTCAGCAGTGTACTTGGTCTATCTGCCTGTTCTGCTCCCCACTGTCTCTGGTGAATCTTTTCACTGCCCCTACACCTCTGGCTTGTACCCCAGTTCTGTGTGCATAAATAAATAAATCTTAAAAAAAAAAAGATTTGAATAGACACTTCTCCCCCCCCCCCAAAAAAAAAAAACATATAAATGGCCTATAGGTGCATTTTAAAAAATAAAATCACAGATCAAAACCAGAATGAAACTTCACATAGTCCCTGTGAGAAAGGCCTGTACCAAAAAAAACTGGGAATAATTGCTACTATCCTAATGGCCAATACAAGTCATCTGAGTTAGTCCAGGGGAATTGATACACATATGTGTAAAAAATTGGCTCAAGAAAGAGGTTATAACTGCCACAATGTACTACCCTTAATTCTATTGATGCTATCTCCTTACATCCTCTTGAATCTCCTTCTTCCTTTTGAATCCCACTTCATTAAGTTCAAGCCTTCTTCTTCCTTATCTACTTATAATAATCTCCTAATTGAGTTTAATTGTTAAAAATTATTGGCAAGTGCATTTTCTAGTGAACACAAGTCTGACCACATAATTCTGTTGCTTAAAAGCAAACAGCTTCGGGCTCTCCCTGATGGTGCAACAGGTTGAAGCACTGCATTATGAAGTGCTCTGAACCACTGCAGCACGAGTTCCATCCCCAGCCTGGGGCTGACCCACATGGCGTGGCAGACCTCTTCTGACCCACCTGCTAGACCCTCAGCAGTGTACTTTGTCAATCTGCCTGTTCTGCTCCCCACTATCTCTGGTGAATCCTCTCACCATCCCTGCACCTCTGGCCTATAACCCAGTTCTGTAAGCATAAATAAATAATTTTTAAAATTAAAAAAATAAACAACTTTGGAGGTTTCTCAAGCTGCTAAAAATAGTTTCAATATGACCCAGCAATCCCACTCCTAGGTATCTGCCCAAAACAAAAACACTGATTCAAAAAGACACCTGCACCCCCATGTTTATTGCTGCTTTATTTACAATAGGAAAGACATGGAACCAACCCAAATGCCCAAAAGTAGATGACTAGATTAAAAAGATGTGGTACATATACACGATGGAATATTACTCAGCAATCAAAAAAGATAAACTCATGCCTTTTGCAGCAACATGGATGGAGCTAGAAGAGATCACGCTAAAAGAAATAAGCCAGAAAGAGAAAGAAAAATTCAAAATGGTTTCATTTATAACAGGAGCATAAAGGACCAGGGGTGGGGGGAATAATGAACTACTATATACCAGAGACATTTTATGGAGGTGGAGTGGGGAATGGGATCAAAAATTGAGATTGGAGGAGTGCATAGGACTATGGTGATGGCCCATGGGTGAACTGGTGATGGGAAGTCCACAGGGATTACAGTGAGATGGAAAAAGGGACAAAATGATGTAAAAATAAACTATTATTTTAAAAAAGTAAACAGTTTCCCTTTAGCCATTGGAATAAACTATAAAATAAATACCTAAGTGAGGCCCATAAAGTCATTCATTTTCTAGCCCTATTTATTTTTTTTAAAGATTTATTTATACATACAGAGCTGGGGTACAGGCCAGAGGTGCAGGGGTGGTGAGAGGATTCACCAGAGGCAGAGCGGGGAACAGAACAGGCCAACTGAGAAGTGCACTGCTGAGGGGGGCAGCGGGGGGGTCAGGAGAGGTCTGCCATGCCATGTGGGTCACCTCCGGGGCAGGCGGGGATCGAACTCATGCTGAAGTGGCTTTAGCTTCTTGGTGCTGTGCTTTAACCCACTGCACCACCAGGGAGGGCTCTCTAGCCCTATTTAATGTTTGCTGTTTCTATTCCCTGGTAAGCACTCTACTCTCCAAAACCAAAAACAAACTAAATCCTTCAAAGGGTCATGGTATTTAAACAACACAACTTTCTACATAAGATTGTTTCTATCTGAAATAATCCGATCATTGTTTGTATCCTGGCAAACTGCAACTTATTCTTCCAGATTCACCTCAAATGTCACAAATTTAGAAAAACACTTTTTGCCTGACAAAGTTAATGCTCCCACTTCTTGCTTCCATTGCATTCCAAACAACCTTAAATTATAATGTTCATATTCCAATATACTATAATTGCTTATTTGGAGATTTGTCTAACCATTTATTTCACTATGAGACAGAGACTATGTTTTTATCTATCTCTCCAACTCTTAGGACACTTTTTAAGTATTCAACAATGCTTCTTCAATTTACCAATTAAAATGTCAATTTCCAACAATACACCTACAAATAGAAAGCTCACTCATTAAATCTGTCACTGTCAAATTTTGTCATCAACTCATTTTTCTTCAATCAAGTTATCTGAAATACAGTTCCAAGTATACTAATAAACTTTCAAATGCAGTAGTAAACCTTTAATTGCTATGAATATGTTAAAATGGGAATTTAAGTATTGTATGAACATGTATAAATGGACTAAATTTACAAATGCAACAAATGCATTAAAATTATCAGTGTACCCAAATAAACAGAATCATTAACGAAAGAGGAGAAATAACAACAGACCCAGCAGAAATCAAAAGAATAATCAGAGAATACTATGAGCAACTATATGC
>NW_004567118.1:14097605-14100027 GCF_000260355.1 Condylura cristata | reverse complement strand
AAAAAAAAAAAAATTATCAGTGTACCAAAACATACTGATGTTCCATAGCTACAAGTGAGATTGTACCTTTTTTAAATTTCCTAACTTCTCGTACATTTTAAAGTTTAAAATAAAAATGTCCACATTGTGGCTGGAATGGTGAATACAAATAAGTCTCCCTGAAAAATTCACTGTAGTGTAAAACTTGCTTTAAGTTTTTTCAGCTTTTGCTTTAAATTGAATGTTTAAGTCCTCATTTCATATGTTGAAATTATACCCATCAGCGTGATGGCTTTAAGGGGGGCTTGATAAGTGATCAAAAGGGATTAGTGTCTTTACAAAAGATATTCCTAAGCGCCCCCTCCCCTCTCCACCAGGTGAGAAGCCAGAAGAACCAGAAGCTTCACCAGCAGTACTCACCAGTCACCAAATCCGCTATGCCTTGCTGGTGACTTCCAGACACCTGCAGCATGAGAGAGAAAAAAACTGATGTTTACACATCACACTGTCTATTGCATTGCAGTCCAAAGGGACTAAGACAGCCTTGCTGACCTAGAAACCTAATTTTTTTATAATAGTTTATTTTTACATATTTTGTGCATTCTTCCATCTCAGTTGCAATCCCCTTGGGCTTCCCATCACCAAATCATCCATGTGCCCTCACCATAGTCCAGTGCATTTACCTCCCCACACTGTTTTTGATCCCATTCCCCACTCCACCCCCACAAACTGTCTCTGGTATAGAGCTGTTCATCATTATCATTATTTTCTCACCTGTTCCGTTATACTCCTGCTATGTGAGAAACCATCTGGTATTTTTCCTTTTCTTCTAGAAACCTAATTTTGGGGAAACCTTACATTAGTCAAACTCATGGACTCTTCTTTAAAAAAGGAAATCTTAATGGACAATGAGAAGCAGATCTAGTACCAGTTGATGGGAAACATGTCTTTCTAACCAAAGGAAATGGTTTGGTAACAGTGTAGCTAATCTGGTTTAAGAACACCTCATAATGGATAGTGGAGTTTAAAGAGTGGATTTAGTTGTACTCTGACATGGGAGGGGAAAAAAGGTGCAATAAAAGGGTTCAAGGGAGAATTTAATTATTTTAAGGAAGACTCAAAAAAAATCACACACAAATTCACTTGGACAAATTGTGATTTTAAATCAGGTAATGGTCAATAAAAAGTGTCACCTTTTCAACAGATACTCAATTGATAACATGCAAATTTATTCCCTTTTTAAAAAAATAATAGTTTTTTTTTTAAACATCATTTTGTGCCTTTTTCCATCTCAGTTGTAATCCCCGTGGGCTTCCCACCACCAAATTACCCTTATTTTCCTTTTTTTAAAGATTTATTATTTATTTATGCATACAAGAACTGGAGTGCAGGTCAGAGATGGGGGTAAGCCAGCGTGTGAGGAGTCACCAGAGGCAGACTGGGAAGCAGAGCTGGAGAAGCAGCGGGCAAGACAGGAGAGGTCTGCTGGGCCATGTGGGTCACCTCCTGGGAGGAGAAGAGGTGGGGATCGAACTCCGGTCTCAGGGGTGAGAGCATGGAGACCTAACACCTAAGCCAACAGGGAGGTACAAATTTATCCTCTTTAATGAGGAAAGACTGCACACCTCACTGAAGCTTGTTCTGTCCATAAAGTATGGACTATTCCATTTCAAAAACGAGGGAGCCCGTCAAGAATTACTTTCTATAAGACTGATGCCAATTTCTATAAACCAACAGTAGAACGCTCGCTGCAGGTAGTGGTGGGGGAACGGAACGGGAAGAAGCACTGGCTGTTTTGAATGACTTAAAGTCCCTTTGACAGGCGGGGTTTTTTTGGTGTCTTGTTTTGTGTAAGCTTTTCCTCCATCCACTTCAGAACAGTTTGGAGTCAACAAAATTACAACGAAAATAAACAGCCCGGAGTTCCCTACATCCCACGCTATATAGGGTTTTAAACATCTAAATCCCACTTCTTGCTCCCGATCGCAGGATTTGTCAGGGAGTTCAGAGCGCAACTTCGTGATTGCACAGAAAACCTAGTGCAGGTAAAACTTCTCGGCCCGTCACAACCGAGCCAGAAGTCAGGCAGACGGTCCGCCCCGGGCTGCTCTCCCCGGAGGTGGGCGCCAAGCCCGCGGGGAGCGGCCGGGGGCCGTGTGGGGCCGCGGACAGCCCTCCGCCTCCGCCCCTCGCGCGGAGCAGGTCGCGACGCCAAACTTTCTCAGCCTCAAGCCGTCCAGGTCTCTGAGGCCGGTGGCAACGACACACTCACACGCACGTACGAGACGGCGGCTCATCGTTTAGTGCAGATGCCCGCTCGCCACCCCGAGGCGCAGCCCTCTCCTCGTCACAGCCCACAGCCCGTGCCACCCCGCACCGCCCAGCAACCAGGTCACCGTCCGTCCCTGCGCGCAGCGCGCGGGGGCGGGCACGCGACGGGCGG
>NW_004567118.1:14051552-14097505 GCF_000260355.1 Condylura cristata | reverse complement strand
CGCGCGTGCGGACGTCCGGGAAGCGCGCGCGCCGCCGTGGCCGCCACCGCCGAGCCTAGTCCGAGTAGCCGTAGTGGGTTTGGAAGGTGATGGCCCGGGATCGGGGCCTTGAGGTGGCGTCCCTCGCTGTTCCAGTGTTCGCTGCCGGGGCCTCCGTCCGCTCGTCGCCATGAGAGGTCAGGCTGGGGGAAGTGGACCGGGGAGCGGGGAGCGGGGAGGCGAGGGGCCGCGGCGGAGGGGCTCGGGGAATAACCGCGGCACCGAAGCTCGAGCGTGGGTGGAAGCTGCGCCGTGGATTCCGGAAGACTTGCTTGCGTTTACTTGCTTCTGGCTGTTTTCGCCGTTTCTTTGCCTGTGCATGGAGGAATGTGGGAGGGTTGTGTGTTTTTTGCCCGCCCACGTCGGTCTTCAGGCGTTTGAGGGAATTAATGGCACCCGTGGTGTCGGAGCTTCGGTGGAAGCCTTTATAAAACAAAGCTGCCAGACAGTAACTGAAAAAAAAAAAAAATACCTCAATACTAGAAATGAAATGACACAGAACGTGCCCCGAGGTCCACCTTCGATTCCTCCCATAGAAATGGCATGCGGGGGTCAGGCTCTGCGTTTCGTCATCTGGGACTCTGGCTTTGCTGTCCATATGGGTCACCTAGGGACCCCTTCCTATCAGTTTCCCTTCGTCTTCAGTCCCCGCCACCGGTGGTGGCATCTTTACTATCCTATTCAGACTAGAGTCACCTAGCAATTATATGGCGACTCCCAAAGTCTCCCCGATTTTAAAGGTATAACATCCTTTCGAGGGGAGGAAGGTAATAATCTTGGTATTAATTATAGGAAACCTTTTTATTAGCTTTGGGAAAGCAGATTCAGCATAAAATAAAACTTGTAGGTCACCTAAATTGAAATACTTATTAGTTACCCATGATAATAAGTCACTAAGATTTTTTTTTTTTTGCCTCCCTATGAAAAATACTCTTTCTTATGATGTCTTTGAAGAAGAATCTACATCAGGGATGAAACTGCTGTGGGTGGGCAGAGTAAATATACTGAAGTATTACAGCTTGAAGGATTGCTTTGACTCTTAAACTAATTCCGTCATCATTAGAGAATTTAGGCATCCAAAATTTAACGTTCTTGTAGCAGTTGTTCCCTGTATTTGTGAAACAGCAGAGCCATGTCATCGAGGGAGGAGAGTAGGAACAAGTGATACATAATCTCAAGTAATTTATCGCTTGTGATGATCAATCAGCTTCTCCTTAAGTGAGTAAAGTGAGCAATGTGTTGCCTGTATTTAACTACTGATTTAGAATATATTTTCTTTTATTTTTAGGAGACAGAACCCTGGAGCCAAAAAATCTGGACCATATAAAAAATATTCAAGGGTCATGCAAGCCAACTGTAGCCAACTGCATAGTCCTCCAGTAGGTGAAGGCAATGAGGGTGCCTCAGCCTCCCATTATGTCCATACACGATTGACAGGAGATGGTTCTTGTCTTCATTCTGGAGATGTTCATATACAGATAAACTCCAATCCTCAAGAACGTGCTGAAAATCCAAGCTCCAGACATACAAGGGCAGGTGTACGTAGCTGTACCTATGGATGTGTACATAGTCCCTTACAGAGTCACTCCCACAGCGAAGCAAGGCAGCCTGATGATACCATCATGGAGTCTGGAGATCATGGTAGTAGCTCCTTCTCAGAATTCCATTATCTCATCAAGTGGTTGCAAAAAAGTCTTCCATATATTCTGATTCTGGGTGTCAAACTTGTAATGCAGCATATAACAGGTAGGGTATAATAAGACATTGTTTCTTTGCTAAATTTATTTTTATTTCTTTATTGGTAATCTAACCTCATATGTTTCAGTTATTTTGTGTTTGATTTTTAAATTGTATGTTTCCTTTAAATATCATTGTTTAGTTCTTTGATTTTTTTTTTTCCTTTCAATTAACTGGAGCTTATTTTCTAACAGGAATTTCTCTTGGAATTGGGCTGCTTACAACTTTTATGTATGCAAACAAAAGCATTGTAAATCAGGTTTTTCTAAGAGTAAGTATAACAAGTAACTAAAAAAATTTAACTGTTTCTGTAGTATTATACTTAATTTTGAGAAAGATAGAAAATAAGATTGACAAATTTAAATGTGTACTGTAACATCCATGTTGTTAAATTTTGTTACCTAAATGATCTAGAATAAATGATCGGTCCTAATGCCGAGATGCTCCACCTTATTTTCTAGAAATACATTGCTGAGGGGAGCAGTGGGTAAAACAGGAGAGGTCTGTTGTACCATGTGGGTTAGCTCCCTGTGGGGGATCCAGACTCCTGCAGATTGCTTCATAATGCTGAGACTTAATCCCTTTAGTCACGGGGAGGACCCAGGATTAAAAGATTTACAGTGCACTATTTGATCTGGTTTAAGTACCTTCATGTTTTATGAGTTAATTTGACCATACTAACTAATACAGTCATCATTAAAAACTTTAGCTGTAAGATTTTTAAGTTAAATAAAATGCACATTGAATAAATGGGTTTTCAACTGTTTAGGTCTCTCTTATTTAAAGAAAATTAATCCCCGGAAGTTGACATAAAATAAATTACATATAAGTCACTGAGAGGATTAGCTTCTAAAGTTTCATTTTCAAGCAATTTTAAAGAGCTGTATCTATGTAAAGAATCAAGCATTTTCACATGGAAATTTGTAGTCGGAACTTATCAAACTATAAAAAAAATGTAGAGTTTGGGGACTCCCTGATGGCCTAGGGATTGGACCTCAGCACTTTCACCCCTGGGGTTGATCCCCAGCCAGGGAGCTAATCTACATAGCCCAGCAGACATCTGTGTCACCTGCTGCTCTCCCTAGCACTGTATTTTAGTAGCCTGTTCTGCTTCCTTTCCCAATCCCCTGCCCCACACCTTTGGCTGGACCCCAGTTCTACACACATACACAAAAAAAAACTTAAAAAATTAGGATGTAAAACTGTAAACTAGTAATTAAAACTTAACTTTGAAGTTAAAAGCAATTACCTTAAGTTTTGTCTGAGAATGTTTAAATTTTTAAAGTTAGTTATAAACCCCAATCATTTTAAATATGTTTAAAAAATTACGTCAGATGTAAAATAGAGAGCTGGAAGAGCAAAGTTTGCATTTTTTTTTTTAAGATTTATTTATTCATACAGAACTGGGGCACAGGCCAGAGATGTGGAGGGTGAGAGGATTCACCAGAGACAGAGTGGGGAGCAGAACAGGCAGATCAATGACGTACACTGCTGAGGGAAGCAGAGGGCGGGTCAGGAAAGGTCTGCCATACCATGTGGCTCTCCTCCGGGGCAGGTGGGGATCGAACTCATGCAGAAGTAGCTCTTAGTGCTGTGCTTTAACCTGCTGCGCCAACAGGGAGGGCCCAAAGTTTGCATTTTAATGAGTGCTTTATGTTAACTTGTAGAAGATTTGGTTTTTCTGAAACATAGGTAATAGCCAAGAAACTTGTATTTTAAAAATGTGTAAAAGAATTGTCTTTTATATATAGTGTAATGTACAACTTAACATTTTTTATTTTTATTGATTAATCTATAAAGATGTCCTAAGTTAATAAATTATTAAAATAATGACATTTACAGTTCTGGCATATTTCATTATAACATAAAATTGTTTATTTTTCAGGAAAGGTGCTCAAAGATTCAGTGTGCTTGGTTACTGGTATTCTTAGCAGGATCTTCTGTTCTTTTATATTACGCCTTTCATTCTCAGTCACTTTATTACAGGTAATTAGAGATCCAAGTATACAAACACATTTTTAATATAAAATTTATTCCATAGCATTTTGTTTGTACTTGCACATATTTAACAATTTATTACCTGTCTCCTTCCAAAATTTAGAATTGTGACTTACTTAGATTTGTATCCCTAGTGCCTTCGCTTAAAAGCAAGTGCTCAATATTAATTTTCTGATAATTTTCTATTTATCAAGTTATTAGCACTTTTAGATTTGTAGTTATCTTCTGAATTTTGATAATCAAAATTTGTATATATTTAACATGTACATGATGTTTTGACATATGTGTACACTCAGGTGTACATTTTGAAATACCACAGGCTAATTATCACCTCCCCTTTGTTACCTTTTGTGTATGTTATGAAAACACAGGGATAGTTAAGTTTCCATGTTAGATGGAAGTATTCTCAATTTTTGCCTTTAAAGCAGATAATTAGAAGTCCTGGTTTCAGTGGAGTTGGAGCCATATAGACAACTCTGTAGGTGGAGCCAGTATCTCTTGGATTGGAATGGGTGGGTAGGAGTAAAAATCAAGAATGACCCCTGGGCTTTAGTCTAAGTAGCTGACTAAAGGGTGGGTGCAGCTGACTGCACTAGGGAAGACAGAAAAGGAACTGGTTTTCAGGGGAAAATCAGTAATTTTGTTTAGAGCATGTTAAGTTTGAGAAGTGATACAGAAGTATTCAGAAAGTGATTATAGCTCTATGTCATGAGCTCAGATAGAAGTTAGGGGTGTAAATTTTGGTGTTAACCGAATGTGGTTGATAATTAATTACCATGGGGCTCGCTAAAACTAACCAGAGAAAAAGTAGACAGAAAAGGATCAGAGACCAGACATATCCACAATCAGAACAAAAGGACTAAAAAAGATCCATCATCACCTATGAAGCAAATTAGGACAATATAGTGTCAGAAATCTAAGGAAAAAATACTCCAAGTCAGAAGATGGAAAAGGAAATAACTGAAGTTAGCAAAACCAAGAGTTGGTGATCTTGACAAAAGAAATTCAGTTGAAAAGGGGGAAGGGATTTGAATGGTTAAGGAGAGAATGGCACATGTCTAGTAGTGGTGAATTTTTTAGTTTACAGGCTGGGAAGGTATTAACCCTGATGACTAGGAAAACTGATCTTTTTTCCTTTGGAGGAACAATTTGAAACATAAACATTTAAAGACCTCTCTAAAATAAGCAAATAGATATTATAATCTATTTATAGGAACTCCAACATACTGCCAAACATATCTTTTACACATCAACTTAAATATTTCAGCAATTAAAAAATATACTAGCAATACATAGTATGTTGCTCTGGTAAATTTTGATGTTTTTCTTTTGGTAGCTTAATTTTTTTAAATCCTACTTTGGAACATTTGAGCTTCTGGGAAGTGCTATGGATTATTGGAATTACAGACTTCATTCTGAAATTCTTCTCCATGGGCTTAAAATGCCTTATTTTATTGGTGCCTTCTTTCATCATGCCTTTTAAATCTAAGGTAAGAAATTAACTTTTGTTGGAAAAATGTTAGCAAACCAGATTAATCCTGTTTAGTCTTGATTTAAATAACTCCTTTTGTAATTTTCCAACTTGCTAAAAACCTATCTGTTACCTCACACTGACAACCATTTGCTCAAGAACTTGAATCTAAATATTAACCTAACCTAATAAAATTCAGAATTATATTTGCTTCAGAATAACCTAAAACTCAGTCTCAGTGTCATATATGGAAATTTTGTTCTCCTCTAGGGCACTATCAGTTAATAATTAAATGACTATATGTAGTTAACTGAATGGCATCCTGGATTCAATAAAAACCTTAATATAAATTTTTTAATGAGCTTATGGTACATGTAGATATCTTCACTGTGTCATTCTTTAGAAAATGATTGAAAACAGACTTCCCAATGATAATAATATCGAAGTTTCCAGTCATGACTATTATCATTTGTATTATTGTCCCATACACTTATGTGCTCAGTCCAATACAGAATGTTTCTGCTGTGTATGTAAATAGCTTAGGTTACTCTATGTTTTTTCTTCCTCTTCCTTTTTAGGGTTACTGGTATATGCTTTTAGAAGAATTATGTCAATATTACCGAACTTTTGTCCCCATACCAGTTTGGTTTCGTTACCTTATAAGCTATGGGGAATTTGGTCATGTGACTACACAGAGTCTTGGAATATTGCTGGCATTACTCTACCTCATACTTAAAGTAAGTAATATACACAGAACTTACATATTACTGCGATTTTTCCCTTAGGCTGATTTATAATTTATTGTCATATCACTAGTTTGAAGTAATGGCAGATTTGTAGCTACTTAGAAATGAAAAAAATAAATAAAGATGGACCTCCCTACTATGAAGCTGAGACTTAACAAAAAATAAGTCCCAGGGAGCTAACCCATATGGCCCAGTAGATCTCTTCTGTCTCACCCACTTCTTCCCTGAGCAGTGTACTTCAGTAGATCTGCCTGTTCTGCTCCCCACTCTATCTTCTGGGGAATCGTCCTCTCATTCTTCCTCATCCCCTGTACCTCTGGCTTATACTCTAGCTCTTGTATGAATAAATAAGTAAATTTTTAAATATTCTGTAATTGAAGCTTAAATATATTTAGGATGAAATTATTAGTTTTTGTTATGCAAGTTAGTTAGTTATCAGTATTTGATGTTATGGGATCTTTATCATTGGTTTCTAGGTCTAGCAAATAGGACTTTCTGAATTAATAAATTATCTCCCTTTCTGTCAGCTTTTGGACTTTACTGGACATCTGAAAACTTTTCGACGGGTTTTGCGAATATTTTTTACGCGACCAGTAAGTACTTTTTAATCCATTAAGAAAAACACTTTTACCTTTCTTCATTTAAATACTTTTTTAGTTTAGTGACTTCTGAAGTGTGGATTTAATTTTTTAAACTTTTGTTATACTTTAGCACCAAGGTTATGGTAATGGTTTAGGAGTTTCATTTCTACAATCATTTTCCTGACTTGACATTGACAACCAATAATTATTACAGTGCTTAAGTATTGAATGAACTCTTGCCCTTTCAAATCACTTGATAGTCTTAAGGGCTTATAAACATTCACTTAATAATCTGTACTTTGATTTCTCTTCCTTGTAATCCACAAATGGTAACTTTGTGTATTTCCAATAACTCCTTATTCAGTGTCAGTGAAAGTGCTTCCTTAGTAATTTATTATGTATATAAAAAAAATCAATGCCTAAAATCATATCCATTGAAATTTCTTACTGAAGGAAACTTCCCCATCAATTCTTCTACGCAAATAAATTCTGCATTTAATTAAGGAAGTAAACAATTTAAAGGAATTTTTAGTAAGATTCCAAATTCAGCTATAAACTTGTTAAGATTCAAGTTAGCCAAGTTTACTCAGCTGTTGTTTCTGTCCTAGCCATTTTACTGTAATTGATATAGCAAGGCTCATGCTGATCTACTCTGTGAAGCAGAGAGCATATCTACTTATTAATGTAACAAATTGCAGATAAAGGGTAGCTAATAGTAGCCTCAAAGATTCTCAGTACTTAGGTGTCAGCATCAGATTTCAGAATATAATCCTGAATTTTGCAATCCATTAGTACTTAAATGGACTTGGGAAAGCTCTGGATCTGACTTACAAAAATACCAACCTAGTAATGTATGTTGAAAAAATAAAGGATTATCTCTGCAAAGTAGACCGAATTAACCACCAGAATACTCCCTAAGATACGATAGTAACAAGTTTTGCTATCTGTTTAGACATCTTTTAGTCAAGATACAGTAAAATTAAGAGATCAGATCTGGCCAAGTTTACTCAGCTGGTGTTTCTATCCTAGCCATTCTACTGTAATTGATCTAGTAAGGCTCATGCTGAACTACTCCGCTCTTTGAGGCAGAAAGAATATCTATCAGTCATCAATTATTCTGGTATCTCTTAGGATTATATAAGTGCCCTGGACCTGTGTATATATTTCCTTAATTTGGTAGAAAACTGCAGTCACCATCAGGATAAGTGTTTACCTGAAGTGAGTTTGCAGTGTCAAAAAAAAAGCTTTTAAAAGCTTGTCAGCATAATTATCTGCAGTATATTTAAATGACATTCTTCTGAAGGGAAGTTAGCACTAAGATCATCCATCAGTATCCTGATTTATTTTTGAAATCTTTAACATCCCAGTCTTGAAAAACCGACTTTTTAAATATTTTTATCCTCTGAATCATCGTTTCATTTTGTTAACCTTTGTAGTATAAGTTGTTTCAGATCATAACTTAAGATTATTGAGTCAACTTCAGGTTGTGGAATACATTTTGTTCCCATTGCCATAACTGAACTTTGGTGTTCTCTTCAGCCCTCTGGTTTCTACTGAAAACTGATCTCATCTGTCAACACTGTCTCATTTTGTCAACACCTAGAGTCTTAAATTTTGCTATTGGTAAGGAGGTTGTTAAACCTTAAAGAGATCATAAAATTTTTAAAGTAGAAGAAAAGGAAATTCAAAGACTCACATTATTGTTCAGTTTTGACAGTACACTATCCATGTGACATTTTTCAGTTTACACTTCTTTTGTAGAATCTTATTCTTTTCTGGTACTAAATGATCTTTTACAGTAACTAAGGACAATAAACATTTTTAGACTTAGTCGCCACTGTTTAGTCGTTTCTAAACCTTCACATTATACTTACCAGGAGAGCGGATTCCAAAAATTAAGATTCCTGGGTCATATCCCAGTATATATCTGCATCTATTGATCTCTGGTGTGAAGCTCAGAATCTATTTTAAAAGCAGTTTTTCTACATGAGTTACACTCAGCCAGCCAAGTTCTGATTGACTTCTGTTAACTACTGCCATAAGTAATCAATCACTGGGCTGTTTGACAATGCATGAATATAGATCTTATAATAATATTTCAGACTGTTAGTCTTTTAACCACTTGAAAATTGGTTGTTGAGTTTAAAGCACTATCATTTAGGGGGCTCTCCCTGGTAGCGCAACCGTTAAAGTACCACACTATGAAGATAACAGAAGCCACTGCAGCACAATTTCAATCCCCACCCAGGGAGCTGACTCATATGGCATGGCAGACCTCTTCTGACCCACCTGCTGCTCCCCTCAGCAGTGTATTTCAGTTCTATCCCCCACTCTGTCTCTGGTGAATCCTCTCATCTATACCACCTCTGGCCTGTACCCAGTTCTGTAAGCGTAAATAAATAAATCTTAAAAAAAAAAAAGCACTATCATTTGGAAATCCAGTAACCTAATAATCTTCTAGATTCTGTTATGCTTTTAATGATGTCACTTCGTAATTCCATCTAGGTGTTGCTTTACAGATGTAGTTTGGCTTTGAAATGTTTGTGTCCTTTAGAAATGTTTTCAAGTGCCTACTTCCAAGAGAATTGAGATATATAGCATCATCTATTATTTGAGGAACACGAAAGAAATAAATTTTTAGATAAACAGAACTTATTCCTTTCATAGAGTTATGGAGTAACTGCCAGCAAGAGACAGTGTTCGGATGTGGATGATATTTGTTCAATATGTCAAGCTGAATTTCAAAAGCCGATTCTTCTCATCTGTCAGGTAATTATATATATATATTTTTAAGATTTATTTATTTATTCACACAGAACTGGGGTACAGGCCAGAGATGTGGAGGGTGAGAGGATTCACCAGAGATAGAGTGGGGAGCAGAACAGGCAGATCGACGGAGTACACTGCTGAGGGGAGCAGCGGGCGGGTCAGGAGAGGTCTGCCATGCCATGTAGATCTCCTCAGGGGCAGGTGGGGATCGAACTCAGGCGGAAGTGGCTTAAGCTCCTTAATGCTGTGCTTTAACCCGCTGCGCCACCAGGGAGGGCCCAGGTAATTATATTTTTAAGAAACCTAAATATAATAAATACTTCCCTGTTACTTCACAAGGCGCTTTTTTATATTAGTTATAAGGGGGAAAAACTACAGTGTCTAGCAGAAAGTAGCATTCAGGACACATACTAGATAGCAATTCCTTATTTGTGTTAGGAGTTGTGAATTAGCTATATTATTCCTTGTGTTCTAATGATTTTTATGCAAAGCACTGTATGAAGGGGAAAATAATATGGTAGATTAAATGCCAGTGTGCTTGGAAAACAGGCTTTTTAAAATAATTTTAATAGTCTTTTAGAAACACTACTAGTATTTGTTATTAAATTGTGTAAGACCCTTCCCTCTATACTTTATAGCAATTACTCTCAGACTTTAAAGTATTAAGTCAATATATTTAATCTTAATGTTATCACCTTGATAGCTAATATTAAAAGTGGTTAGATTGCCCAGTCAAAAGAACACTGGTAGCTTTACCTATAACACCACTGTATTCTTAAATGTCAAACTTGCTGTTATCTCATTTGTTAAATAGAGGTCCTCTCCAAAATTCCTTTCAGCTCTAAGGAGTACGATTCTCTACAGTTAAGAACTTTAAGATTTTATTTATATTCACATAGAACAGCTGGGGTAAAGACCAGAGATGCAGAGAGGGAGATTCCCCAGAGACAGAGTGGGGCGCAGAGCAGGTTAATTGAAACACACTACTAAGAAGTGCACTTGGAGAGACAGGAGAGGTCTGCTGTACCTGGGAGGGGATTCAACTCAGGCCATCACAGTGGACTGTTGGGATGATAGAGCTGAGACTTAATCCTTATACCACCAGGGAGACCCCAGTTGAGGGTTTAAATTAAAATGTTGCCATGTATAAAATCTAGTTCTTAATTTACCTTACAGCATATATTTTGTGAAGAGTGCATTACCATATGGTTTAACAGAGAGAAAACATGTCCGCTGTGCAGAACTGTGATTTCAGACCATATAACTAAATGGAAAGATGGAGCCACTTCATCACATCTTCAGATATATTAAGTTGTTTAAACTGTTAAGGCCACAAGCACTTTCATTTGCTTGCAGTTATCATTAGGACTAGAATGGATTTCAGACAAAAGAAAAGAGGTTTCTCAACTGTCTTAGAATATTGTTAAGACATAAGTGTATACTTTATCAAAAGTGTAAAGGACGCTTTATTTAAAAAATTTGTAATGTTCAACTTCATGCAGCATTTGTTCTACCCGAATTATTTAACAGGTGATTACAGTGTTACGTTGTAAATTTATTTTCTTGTTAATGTCACCAAAACAGCAATTGGTTAACTAGATCTAGTGGGTTTAGAGGAACTCAGGTATTCTTTCCTGACACTGTTTTCAGAATAAAGAGTATTTTTCATATTTTAAGATACATGTTATCTGAAAGAATTTCCTTTAACATCAACTTTTATAATTCCCAATCTAAAAATTCTTAAAATTTTCATAAAATTTGTATTTTTAAAGTCCAAAAGCTATATTTTACCTGTAATAATCAGATTTTCTAAGTGGAGATTCATTTGCTGAGGATATATTTTAATACTATATTATTCTCTGTAGTGTGGTTAGCAATCAGTGAGAATAGATGATATAAATTCATTTTGTTTGTGAACTTCATACATTACAAATCCTGCCATCAGCTTTAATGGTCATGATCTTGCTTTTTGTATAGTGCCATGAACTGTCTTAAAGTAACTATTAAAATAATTCACATGGATTACAAACAGCTGGCCTCATTGATGATTTGAATAGTGCAACGAACTCCTAAACTCATAGAAAGAATTCTCTTATAACTATTCTTTTCCAGAGAAGTTTTGGAATCTAATTCTTGAATCACCATTGCTTGGGAGGCATCCAAGACCTTTGGGTAATGTGGTTTGTTTTCCTCTAGGAATCTGTGCAAAAGGTGGTGGTGGATAAGGGAGTGAGGCATATTTCTGCCTCCCCTTGAAACTTTTAAGTTTGGGAAATTGGGAGTTTAGAACACATGCAAAATCTGCAGCAGAAGTCTGAGAGCTGGTTATATTTAAGCACAGAGTATAAATAAAGCCTTTCATTTTTTTCTCTTAACATCTATCAGTTTGTACTCAAGAAAGAGATAGTGGGAAGGAAAAATTAGGAGGTAGAGGTAGAAAAACAAATATGCCGTGTTACAGGCTAAATTTAAAGGGTATTAACCAACCAGCTACAGGTTAAGTCACTTTCATGCTTATATGACCACCCAAATTGATGAGAACATCAAAAAACTTGTAACTTTTCCCCCCAACTAAACATTACCCAAACCACATTACCCAAACATTGTCTGGTTATAAATATCTATTGACTCGATGATGATATTTGTTAAGTGTCTAGTTTGCAAACCATTGCAAACGCTGAAACAATCTACTTGGCCTTAAATCACCTTCCTTCCTTTGTGATGAACTTAACAGCTGTTATTGAGGTATGTAGCAAAGAGATGGGCAAGAAAGCCAATTTGAGATTATACTTGGGGTGTGGAAAAAAGATCTAACTTGTTAAAAACATGAAAATGAGAATAGCATCTTACTACTTGGGTTGTATCAGCCCTACTGCAGTACCTCTTTACCATTACTTACTTACTGTCTGGTTATTCGGCTAGCTTTGTTTCTTAATATGGCTTAATAACAAAGGAGGTCCAAGAAGGAAACAATGAGTTTTTTGTTTGGACCTTTTTTTTAAGATAGCATTGGTTTATAATACTAAAAAAAAGTTCTATAGCATTACAATGCTGTACAGCATAATTCAACATCTGTATACACTATATCATAATATCACTGATTTCTACCCATCACCATTATTTTTGTTTTCTTAAGAAAAAAATGCAGTTCACATTATAAATTCAAAAGGAGGGAAATGTAATCGGAAAGCTGTGCCATCCACTACATAATGTTCATGAACTGAAAGCATTTCTCTACTCCTATTTTCCCTGAGAATGGGATTATAAAACCCATTCTCTGAATTCAGAGCACACCCTCTGAAAGATTGTCTCATCAGCATTAGGATCTGCTATTAACCTTATGAAAAGATAACTATTTTAAGAACTCTATAGGGAATTCATCTTGGAAAGTGTGATAGAATTAGCTCGTAATAAGTGGTTTATACAAAAAACACCTTGCATTAAATATATTAAAATAATAGATTTGTATACTACATTATTTTGTGTACATACATAAAATCAAATGTACTTGAAATGTGTGGCTGACCTAATTTGACTGTCAGCACAAGAAAGTCTTCATAGTGTTTTCACCTGAAGATAACTGTCACAAACTTTTTCTTGAATGTACCATTTCAATTCTACCTGATAACTTCGAAGTCAGACATATTAACATCCAATATATGAAGTCAGTACTAAAATTTGTTACATATTTAAGTAGATTCAATTTCTCTGCACAGTTTACATTTGTGATTCCTCACATATATAGTTTATCAAAACTGAGAATCTGAACATATCTAGCATGTTAAGGAAAATTATTGAAACCATATGTGTATATAATATTTACACTGTTATTTCTTCCTGTCTTAGGATAAAAAAAAATCACTTCTATTTTATGTTCATTCAGATTTTCATTTAATTTCTATTTACATTCATTCAATCCAAAATCAAATAATACAGTAAACTAAGTACAGATGAAAAGCAGAAAAGTTGTTACCCTCATAGCACTCCTAATAAGGCAGCTGAAGAATTTTACTCTGACAAATGCAAAGCCAACTCGGAGAAGGAGAAAAGTAATAGTTTAAAAAGAGCAAACACAAATGAACCCATCTTTCAGATGTTACTTCAGATAATCCACTGAGATAATACTTGTGCTGTAGTAGTAAATTAAGAATCACACAAGAAAATTTTATCAGCAAGAGACCACAAGTCATGTGTGACAAATACTTTTACGAATGCTTTGTTCAGCTTGCTAGTGTCTACTCCAAGGAAAAAAGATAGTGGTTTGGAAATTGCTATTTTTGTTTGAGAAATTAACCATTTCCAAAGCTTCAAAATCCACTCTTCATAAATTCAACATTTCTCATGAGAATAATCTGAGATCTAGCCCTTATAAGCTAGGAACCATATGTCTGAGTAACCAAAATAGTTAGATCCTATAATAAATATAAAATCCAAGGTTCAGTATACTACTACTATTGAAGATGCATTTTATTTATAATAATTTATTACCTATAGTAAAGAATGTTGAATTTATGGAGTATCATACATGCATCCCCCCCAAATTATGTTCTATTTTGAAAAATAGTATGGAAAAAATCCTTCTGGAAGGATGCAAATTATTTAAGAGCATAAAGGGCAAAAAGAACATAATTTTCTTAAAAATCTGTTCAAGTTCAATAATTAATACTTTACATTGTTAATCACAGCTGGTTTATAAATCCCAGTTTATTCTGTAATGCTACGAACCTTATAAAATCAAAATTAGTAAACTTTAGTTTTCAGTGATTATACTTTAATTAAAAAACAGCATGTATAAAATAAAAAAATATCCTGTAATAGCTTGATTTTAAAGAAAATAAGTGATGGTAAAAAGAAAAGCAGTCTCTTTTATACACTTACCTGGAATAATCATAAAGAACCCTTTTAGAAACTCAAGACTACTAATATTGACATTGTGTATCTTAAAACTATAGTTGGATTTTTACAAATAAATATAGGGTAAGCCATATTGCATAGGTGTGTGCTTTCTGTCTGTGACACTAATGTGGCACTTGACATGTTTTCACAGTCATAGTAGTAGGGATATCCATTTATGAAACATAATTTCTCAAACTTGCCACAGCATAGTAAATTAAATTCTTACTGCAAAGTTGGAAAAACTCTTAATTGTGTGGATGGTAGGTGTGCAATTAATGCTTTTTATGCAGGAAAGTTGCAATGTTTGCCACTATTGCTGGCAGTGCTAATGAAAATGGTTTAACTATAGGGTGGTTATAGCCAGCCAATCACAGTGCAAATGTTACTAAGACTGAGGAGAAACATTTTGGTGTCAAAATTTAGCTGGAATTTGGTCAGACAGTTAACACTACAGTTAATAAACACATTTGAAAAGAAGTATCAGTACAAGTCATTTACAGCCTTAAATAAAGTCTATACATGTCACCATAGTTTTTTGGGTTCTGTTTTATCAGACATCATAAACTTATAAAACAAATTTCTGCACTTTTAAGTATAATTTCTGCCCGTATTATTGTAGCTTCTAAGTTACTACCTATAGTCACAGAATTCTCAACAAGCTGCTGCAATAGAGGAGGAGGGAGCCTACAAGGAATGATTCTAAGGAAAAAAAGGAGGGAGGGTGCTTTTCTGTCCAGAGATGAACTGTTACCAACTCTTTCATTTATTGCCACAATTCAAGCTATATTTCCAATAAGTTTTTGTGGTTCGATTTTTGCCTAATGTCATAGGATTTCAACTCATCTCACTTGAACTGCCATTTAAATAAGCAAAGCTTTGCTCTCTTCTGACTGAATTCAACATGCATAAAGAATTTTATGGCTTGGATCCTATGGCTCAAAGTTTGGAAAATACAGCAAGCAGCATCTATTTTTAAAATCATAGGGTTGCAAAATACTACAAACTGACTTTGCACACTCAGACTGAAGACATTATAAAAAACAAAAAGAGGTGGTAAGACGCAACTGCAACTGCATGATCATCTATTATACCAGTTTGCACTGAAGTAATTTTTTTTATAAAGCTCTGCAGATAGTAAACCCTTTCACCAGCTAAAGTCATGGAAATGCTCTCTTTAAGGCAGGAAGTATTTAAGAAAGGTAAAGTTACCTATTTTATTCTTTGTACCTATAAATCACTTATGTAATTTTGTTACAATTTCAAAAACACAGTCTTGATAACTTATTTCCTAAATTAAGTCACTAAGTTTTTGTATTTACTGTGGAAGACATTCATCAAAAGGCCATCAAATATTTTTACAATCAAAAAATGTAGCCCCGGTATAGGAGAAACAAATTATACCTTTTTTCCTTTGAAAACTGCTGAGGAAAAAAATGTAAGGAAGGTAGACAGCAAAAACAGTAAAAAGAAGCAAAACTTAAAACCTTACCAATCTGCTGTAAAGAGATTAGTCACAGAGAGTGGACCATGGCAACACCCTCTTCCCCTGGATCTTCCCAAGTCCCTTATTTTGCCGCCCTCAGTATACATTTTATCCTGACTCTTCTGTCCTCCTTCAGCCATAGGCTGAACACATTTGGTTGTTGTCTTGAACCAAATACTGGTATAAGAACAGGTGGCAATATTTTTCCAGTGCACTGCAGGCCCAGAACAAGGATGAAATGAAGGACATACAACTTATGCCTATTTCCAAGGCTTCCAGTTAAGCTTAGCATGTAACAGTACTCCAAGTAGAAATGACCAAATAGATTCTTTTTTTCCCCCAAGTATTAGACAGGTATTGCAGTTGGGTTACTGAAAATAAACCCCAAGTCCACCCAACCCTTCAAACGAGCCACAGCTGTGGTTAACAATGATTCATTTGTATTTTTATTATTTCACCAAAAGAAGTAACAGAAAGTTGTCTGGCTTTCTTCACACCAACCAATAATTTCGCATTTTAAAGTTGGGATATTTTCCATAATGAGCTGAATCAAAAATCTATTTGAAAAATATATATTTATATAAAAAAAAGATTCAGGTTGTTTGCACGTAAAACATCAATTGACAAGTTTCTTTTGTCTTTGATTCCATGTTGCTGGAAAAAGTTTGACCAAGCTTGCATGCTAAATTGTCCTTAGTTGCAAGTATGACAGGCAATTTCATACTTTGCCTAATGAAAGATAACCCTTCTTCGACACAATCCAAATGTTAACAGTGATTCAGAAGCAACATCCTGTCTTTAATACTGTCAGTTTTGACCCATCAACAAGAAAATCCTTGGTAAGGTTGAGAAGATGTCGCTTAGAATCAATTAACTGATGTGCCTAAGAGTTCCACAATACTATTTTGCTTAGTTTTTTTTTTTTTTGCACCATTGATTTTTTAAAATCCATGTTTTATTCTTCCTCTGTCCAAAGTGTTCTATGTAACAGATTGACTCTTTGACTCTTTGAGACTGTCAGTTTGAATCTTCTTATTTCACCTTGCAGGAAGCTCATGTATCTCCTCCCCACCTTTTTTTTTTTTTTTTTTTTTTTTGCCTTAAATTCGGTAAAAGCATTGCTCTGTCATAGATTCATTCGAAGGTGCTCTGGTCGTTTGGAAATCATGGGAAAAGCTTGCTTTTTGTATGGCCCAGAGTTTGGCTGTCGTATTGGAAGTGGTGCTGAAGCTTCCCCACTCATTGTCACATCCATCTGCTCTATTCCACTTGTTTCCATTGGGTATTCCACAGGTGTCTGAGGATTGGCCGTGCTGGCTGAAGCACCTCTTCCCCAGAAATCCCCAGGAGAAAATTTGACTGGACTTTAAAACAAGAAGAGTTATCATTCATTTGTCTCAAGGGTTATCTCAACAAGAAAAATTTCATTAAAAGGAGAAGAAAAAGTAGGACATTTATATTCATTTAATTATAATTTGGTGTAGGATTAGCAAAGGCAAAAGATAAAGCCACCTCTTCCCTAGACTAATTGCTGGAGTTTCCTAATCTCTTTACCACTGTACTTGCCTCCATAAAATCCTCAATTTTTTTTTAATTATTATTTTATTACATCCTTAAAACAGTTTTCCACTGTGTTTACAAAAAAATATTTCGCCAAACCTTTGCCAGTCTTTTCCTCACCACATTCCAGGAACGTTCTTTTTGGTTTCTAAGAAAAGGCCACATTTTTTCTGCCCTTAGGACTTTTCCACAGGAGGCCGATCTTCTACACGTAATACCCTTTTACTTCAATTTTGGTAAGTCTAGCTAGCACTCTTCATTCTTACATGTTACTTCAACAGAGGCCTTTCTCTGACCACCATGAATAGGAGCCCTCATTATTCTTTGTTCTCTACCAATATACTCTTAATTCTTTTACATATAACACTTGGAAATACTTGTAATTATATTATTTTGCCTTTTCTTCTTTGTTTATTGTGATTCCCACTAAATGAAGACATATCAGGAAAAGGAAAGTTCCTGTGTTAACCATGTGTCCCCAGCATACAGCACAGTATGCAATAAATGTTGTAATAAATGGAAAAAGAGGAAATCAGCTTATTTTCAGGAGGAAGGAAAGCTAAACTACATAACATCACAGTTTAGTCACAGGCTAGCCACCTGAAAATATAACAAAGCATAGCTGATGTGTTCATGCCAATCAAATAACTTGGAATAAATTTCTTAAGCAATACTCTTCTCGATTAAAAAAAAAAAGAATAACAAAGTCCAAAATACCTGACAGGTGTTCGTGGGCTGCCAATAAATCTTCGAGGTGATCTAATTTTTGGTTCAAAGGAAAACTTTTCTTTCACACTTTCAAGTACAGATGGAGCCACATATGTAAAACCCTGAAAGAGAGTTAACAGTGGAATACAGAACAGCATTTTGTCATAGATATTAGAATTAACAATGACTTGTTTAAGTCTCTGAAACACCAACACAACAACAGACACCTAAAATTTCCAATTTGTATAGCCTCCCATCTCCTCGATCTCATTTTACACCTGTGAACCTTTTTCAAGGCAGCTACCTCAATAAAGCTGAACTCTATTGAGCCCCAATTGCCAACAAAATTCTACTCTATCAATGAGTACAACAAATAGGAAAATGTACCTGTGATATTAAGATGTTAAATACCAAGATAAAACCAAAGAAATCCTAGTGTTTCAAGTCACATGCATATCAGCAACTAAAATGACAACTTCCAAAAGTTTCTCATTTATATTAAGCCAATGAAAACAGAATTCTATATTTGCTCTTTCTGGATTTTTCTTTTAAAGATTTATTTACGCATACAAGAACTGAGGTACAGGCCAGAAGTACAGCAGGGTGAGCAGACTCACCAGAGACAGAACGGGGAGCAGAACAGGTAGATGTTGTGAAATACACTGCTGAGGGGAGCAGCGGGTGAGACAGGAGAGGTCTGCTGAGCCACGTGGGTCATCTCCCTGACCAGGAACTGAACTCATGCTGCAGTGCTGGCAACACCCCGGCAATGTTGTCTTTAACCCCTGAGCCAGCAGGGAGGCCGAGATTGGATATTTTCTTAATGAGTAAGGAACACTTTGAAGATCCCTAATTGTAATAGCAATTTCTAGGTATCTGTAAGTTATAAGGGATAGTTTCCAAAAAAACAACCAACGAGCCAACCAATCTCAACAGTGTATTTCAGTGGATCTGCCTGCCCTGCTCCCCACCGTCTCTAGTGAATCCTCTCACCCCCACCTCTCTGGCCTATACCCCAGTTCTTATATGCATCAAAAAAATAAATGTTTTAAAACAAACAAACAAAACCTTAGGTTAGCTACATGAAACACAAACTGAATTTTCTTTTTTTTTTTTTTTGAATTTTCTTTTTTTAAGATATATTTCTTTATGCATACAGAACTGGGGTACAGGCCAGAGGTGCAAGGGCAGTGAGAGGGTTCACCAGAGACAGCGTGGGAACAGAACAGGCAGACTGACCGAAATACACTGCTGAAGATAGCAGTGGGTGGGTCAAGAGAGGTCCGCCTCGCCATGTGGGTCACCATCTTGGCTCCATGATGAAGTGTGATGAAGCGGCTGTAGCTAGCTTTGCAGTGCTGCGCTTTAACCCGCTGCACCACCAGGGAGGGCCCACAAACTGAATTTTCTTATTGGAAGGAACATTCTCATACTTAATTTCTCATGGATACATGGAAATTCTTTTACTTACCAGAAAGACCTGGTTGGCACTTTCACTGAGAGTTGAGTCATCTGGGCTGTCAACAGGTGTCTGACGTGTAAACTTTGAATCAAACTGACTCACATCCTCTTCAGATTGCTTTAAAAAAGCAAATTATCAGAAAATGAGGACCAGTTTATATTAGACATATCAAATGTTTTACATCAAAAGAGGTGACTCTAAATAGAGTTCTTTTCATAAACTAGTCTTACGAGGCACAGTAGGTAGAAAGTATCCAAGGTCAAATTTCACCCTCAAATTCAATCCCCAGCCAGGGAGGTGACCCACGTGGCTCAGCAGACCTCTCCTGTCTTGCCTATTGCTCCCCTCAGTAGTGTATTTCATAACATCTTCCTGTTCTGCTCCCCACTCTTTCTCAAATTTTAAATGTACCGAGATATCTTAATAGATTACCATTCCCATTAAAAATTAAAAATTTGACTATTCCTGCTCACAAAGCTTCCATGTGCCTATCGTCTACTAGTTAAATCCTGATTTATCAGTCAACTGTTGCAGGTTTGTAATGAACCTGAAAACCAATTGAAGCACAGTACAAATTGAAAACACATTTGTACACCATCTGTTAAAAATCTCTCTTCTAGCTCATTTCATTCCTTCAGATTTCTTAAGGAATAAAAATATTCTCTTCTACATAAGTATATTTTCTTATGAAAGAATATTATCAACTAGATCTAACTACCAAGTTTGTTGCTTTATTTCCTTCTCTCTGGGACATCAGACTACACGGTCATGTCAACAGATTCTGGATACAAACATGAAAAGCACCCAAAGATGGTAGATAACTGAACAGCAATAAGTGTCCAAAGATGGTAAATAACTGAACATCAATAAAAATAACTACAATGGATTGAAGCAAATATATTAAAAAGGCCTGAATTTAAATAATCAAAATTTACTGGTCAATTTTAGAAGATACTATGAAATAAATTCTTAAAACTGAAAGAAACAAGTATCTTTTCTGCTTTCCTGTTTAACTATATATATCTCTTGTATCCAAACAAGTGATATAAGTGTCTTTTTATGGAAGGATTCCAGCTAATAAACAATAACTATATTAGAATAACACAACTGTGCAACCTCCTAATGAAATCATAAAACCAGGCAAGTTTCTCAATCTCAGTACTACTGACATATTTGCCTCATAATCCTTGTTGTAGGAGGCAGTCCTATATATTATAATCTGTTTAGCAGCATCTCTGAACCTCTATACAAATAGCATCTCCTCTAATTGTGACAACTTATCTCCAGACACTGCCAAATCTACCTTCATTGAGAAACACTGACATAAGCAAAGATCAATGATCACAGTATCAAAAAAGGAAATACAACCATACATTATGCTTCCCAATTACAACACACAACATCCCCAGTTTAATCTGAATCAGATCAAGTATCTAAATATGCCAGGGAAGAAACTGAGAGGGAACATCTAAAAATGGAAAGAAACTTAACAATATATAGTAACCAACTGTACAAAACCTGACTGAATCCTTATAAACAAACCAATAGTAAAAAAGAAACATTTGGCAAACTGTCAGTTAGTTATTTGTGGTGATAGTATGGTAGTTAACGTTTATTATTTAAATGAAATGACTGATAATTACTGAATCTGGGCAATGGTACATAAGAGCTAATTATCCTCCTTACAATAAGATAGTGAATTTTTTTTAAAGATTTATTTATCTATGCATACAGAACTGGGGTGCAGGCCAGAGGTGCAGGGGTGGTCAAAGGATTGATTCACCAGAGACAGAGTGGGGAGCAGAACAGTGTACAACTGATGAAGTACACTGCTGAGGGGAGCAGCGGGAGGGTCAGGAGAGGTCTGCCGCATCATGTGGTCACCTCCGGGGATGGGGATTGAACTCACGCTGAAGTGGCTTTTTGCTGCTGAGAGCTGTGCTTTAACCCACTGTGCCACCAGGGAGGGCCCAGATGGTGAATTTTTAAAGCAAGTCAGCTTGTTCTCTAAAAACCAAATAATCACCACCATTATCCATTTCCCTCTACTCCACCTTAATACCCATAAGAGGAAAAAAAAAAAACTGGTATTTTCTCAAATTTTATGGTGGGAGAAAGACAAGAACTGACACACTAGTTTACTCAAACATATTATGGTTTCAATTGTTTCCCCATTGCCCTTGATGACATGTTGAGGTTTTAACCTCCAGTACTTCAGAATGTGACTGTATGTGCAATGTGGGTCACTGCAATGTCAAGGTGAGATCACAGTGGAGTAGGGAGGGATCTTAATCCATTTTTACTGATATCCCTATAAAAAGGGAAAAATTGGCCCTCCCTGGTGGCAGAAGGGATTAAATCACAGCACTATGAAGCTATCTGCAGCCACTACAGCATGAGTTTGCTCCCCAGCCAGGGTGGTGACCCCAGTATACTTCAGTCAACCTGCCTGTTCTGTTCCCCAGTCTTGTGAATGGTCACACATACCCCTCCACCACCACCACCACCCCACTTCCCCACACTCCTCTGGCCTTTACCCCTTCTTGTATGCATAAATTATTTTTTAAAAGGTGGAGGGTGGAATCTGGACACAAATCTACACACAAGGAATATGTTACATAAACATGAAAGCAGAGCTCAGGTGATATATCTATAAATAAAAAAATGCCAAAGACTGCCAGAAAACTAGAAGCGTGGAGAGACAATGAACGGTTTCTCTCATAGGCTTCAGAAAGAATCAATCCTGCCAATAAGGTTAAATTCTAAGAAAAACAAAACAAAGCAAATATATAAATAAAAATCTAAAGTCCCAACTACTTCAACTATTTAGATATCATATAGACAACCAACTTAAAAATAGTTAATACAGTCATGAATTACTGCATTAGTTTCTAAAAATGTTGTACAGAGTAACTTTTCAGAAAATAGATCAAAGTTTTACAATTAATATTTCTGACTGTCTAAGCTGTATATGCTTTGATGTATACATACCAACAGAGGCTTAAAGGGGGGCTCCACCTTTCGAGCCAGCAGTTCTTCCCAGTTAATATGTCTGAAAAATGGATGAGCCTACAAAAAGAAGTGAAAAGCACACTTTACAGGATTGACAAATTAACTCCCTGTCTGAAGTCACTAATCACAAAATAAGCTATACTTATAAACAGTTAAATACAACTTTCATAAACATGTAAAGTAATCCCTTCAAATCACCAAACATGCCAATCCCTACTTGAACCTCTCCAGCATCCCCAGGGCCAGCTCCAAGACGGGAAGCAGCATTTCTTTTCAGCAGCTTTAAGGAGGGGAGAAAAAAAAACAAACCACCAATGAATCTTACTTAGTCAAACTGATAATTTTGCATTATAGAATGTGCTTTTATCTACTTTGCCCTGAGAAAATATGATTTATTTATTACTCCTTGATATTGTTTGGGAACAAAAAAAGAAAATCTTTAGACAAATTTGTACTGTGCTCTTTTTGTTCATATTTATGATTCTTTATTCAAAATATATCTCAAATTCTATCTATTTGACTTATAGTTTCAATGCCTTTTTTAAGAACCCTACCTTTTTAAGCAGATCTCTGGCTTCTTGTGTGAGGTAGGGAGGCAAATTGAGTTTACATTTGAGGATTTTGTCAATTGTTTTCTTTCTATTCTCCCCTGTGAATGGGGGCTAAATGTAGAAGAAAGTGAGAACAATTAGCATATAAAAATCAAATTTTAAATAACAGAATTATCCATTTCCTGAATTAGTAATGCAGAGATCAGCAATGTATGCTGTGAAGTGGGGTGAATGTCAAAAGACACAACGGGACAGGAGAAACTGTAATGTCCTAAATGGATCTAGGTTCCCACCATTAACTTTCTAACTGATAATACGTTGAACATGTAAACTTATTTTTTATTACTGTTATTATTTACATTTAAAAAGGACAGGTGTATAAGAGAAAAAGAGAGACATAGTGTCAGTCAAAGGTAAGCAGAGAGAAGAGTTGCTGACCATGTAATTTTAAGCTGTTTCTCCATTTATAATTTTACATGCATTTTACAGGACTATCATGACATGGATGTTTAAATGAAATGTTTTTAAAAGTATGGAGGCCTATGTTACTAATACAGATTAATTAATGTTACATTTCCAAAAATAGCTACATGGTATAACCTTTTTTAAAAACACAGGGAAGGTCTCTGGCTATAGTGGTTTAGTAAGTACTCAACACAGAACAAATACATGCAGCTTTTAACTGTGCACCTACTGCTCCAGTCAGCATGTCATACATTAATGCTCCCAAACTCCACCAATCAACAGCTCGATTGTGCCCACTTCTCATCAAAATTTCAGGGGCCCTACAAAGAGGAAAAAAAAATACATCTTAAAATTCACCCATTTGCCTTTCATCTGAATTAGAATTTTGTAAACAATATAAAGCCAAAAGATGCTAGAGGAAATTAAGCACACTATTACTTAAACCAGATAAAAGTTAGCTATTACCCCCAACCAGTTATATTTCTTTCAACATGCAGCTCACATGTATTCTATTGTTCCACAAAATGTGTGTGTGACTGTTCCATCATGAATAGATTCTTTGCATAGTCCAAAGTCTGTTAGTTTCACATGACCTACAATAAAAAATTACAGTATGGTTATTCTGAGATTTCTAAGCAGTGTTTTGTCATAATTTACTAAACAATAATTCTCTCTAAGGAAATTTTTCTGCCTTAGTTTTTTGAAGATATCTAAAGCTAGCAGAGGTCCCATCCATAAAAAGGGACACTAACTACTTAAGGTCAGGTCAGAACCAACTTTTGTCATTAATATAATCTATCTAATGAAAGGAAATAGTGCGAAAAAAATAGAAAAGTTTAGCTAAGGTTTCAGCTTTACCTGTAACTAGAACATTTTATCATCCTGAGATACTAAGATCTGGGAAAACTTCTTGATGAAACCCAATTTAAGTACTCAGACCCAAAAATATTCGACATCTTTAAACAAAGGTACTGTACATCACATTATACTTCAAATATGTAGCTTTATCACAGTATACTATCACCTGACAGTTCTTAAAATTGTCTCAGAAAGTCACTATAAAGTCAACTTATTTTACCAATGCTACTAGTTGAGGAGAAACAAATTGTCTAAAAAAAAAAGAGCGAGAAAGAGAAATCATTATCTCTGATCCAAACAATGAAAAACTCACCAATTTACAAAAAAAAATTTCAGTTCAAGTTTAGTTTTACTGAAGTCACTAAATATCTGATAGTTCTACAATGTAGGGACCTTAACTATTACAGGTTTATTACCAAGAAAAGGCAATGAAATATTGAGTCACTTTAAATGTGTCCTATATACTGATGCACTCAAGGTTATGGACTGAAGACATTAACTAGTTACTTTCCTATTCTATTGTTTGCCTTAGAATTTATTTCAGAATCCAGGATGGGACAGAACTGGAAGGAGAGTAAAGTTCTTAAATATAGCATTTCTCCTAAGGAAAAAGAAAGGGGGAAAAAAAACACAATTTGAAATCATTCCGGCATCAGTTGTCCACAAACCATTTCTAAGTATTAAAAAACATCAACTACCTCCTACATTAATTTTTTGAATATCTAAGGATCACCACCTGCTACCAGCCCCTTAGATACCATATTTGGCTGGTTGTTCTTTTTGGGTATGAGTCAACTACCAAGTCTAGTGAACCCAGGTTATTATCAAGTACACTAAACTGTCTATAGCAGCATGCAGTTGTAAAAAAGGCTGGCTTTGATATACCTATAGCTATACAGAATATCTGTCTGATTTTTATGTTTCTTGCTGTGAACAAAGAACAAGAATAAAATGAGGTGTACTAAGCATTTTATTTTTCAAAGCAACATCAAATATTTTGGTCCAATTCTATTTCTCTCATTTTTTACAGCATTAATAAAATTTAACATAAAAAGTATTGTTTCTGATATTTGTGTAGTTTCCTCATTAAAGAAAACTCTCAATTCATAAAGATTCATTTTGTAATTTAGATTCAGTGTTTGGACTGGGTTCTAGCTTGCACACTTAATATAAGGATTGCAAAAGGATGGTAAGCTATGAAGAGCAGGAATTAAACAAAAAGATAATTCAGTGTCAAGTTTTCCTCAACTCCCCTTAATTTCACCAACTATAAGGCCCTAAATAATTCAATTTCAGAAGTGTAACGATATCATAATTTCTAAGTATAATAAAAGACACATGAGTGTGGGGCTTTGAAAATGACCCTGACGATTATTTACTATAGAATTGTTTACAGTATATCTCCACCTTGGTGATTAAGCATGATATTCTCCGGTTTCAGGTCTCTGTAGATGATCCCCTTTTGATGTAAATGCCCCAAAGCCATGGAGATTTCTGCCAAGTAAAAGCTGGAAATAAAAGTGATTTAATAAAATTAAAAAGATTAATCTACTCAAAAGCATTTATGTATGGAGCAAAATTCCTTGAAATAAACAGACATGCAGCAAAGACCAAATTAGTGGGGTTGAGGGTGGATATGGGGGAAAGAGATGTAATAAGATGCTGCCAAAAGGCATGGAAACATTTATGTTCCATTCATTTTAGTGAAACAAGATAATGTTTTATTTCATCACTAGAACAAACTGCTAAAGTTGCAAGGAAGTACAAAATGTGCCAAACTGTCACTGATTATGTTTTGTTCTGTTGGTGTAGGAATTAGACCAATAGTCATTCAGATCAAAACAATTTTTTCCCACTCACCCCCAATTTTAAAATCCCGTAAGAAACAAGAGCTTTGTTATTCTCAAAGATCAAGTCTAATTTTCAAAAGACACCTTATATCCTGACCCTTAGAAGCCCATTACTTAATACAGCTGCATATTTATATACAGCTCATGCCCACAGTATCTGCCCTCCCTCTTGCCAGCCAGCCCACAACTATAAACTGTGTGACACTCAAATTTATCTACCTCAAAAGAATAAAGGGCTGAGTCAACCCTGTCTGGATTCGAAAAGCACAAGGCACTGCAATATTGGCTGCATAACAATGTTGCAATCCTGCAGATTACTCCAGGATGGAGAGGGTGTGTCCTAGAGGACTGAGGCAGTTTCACAGCCAGCACCACCACAAACACAGCCTCCAACATGGCTCAGAGAGCCTCCTCCAAAAAAGAGCACTTCATCCCTAAGGCTCTTAAATGCAGCTTCTGTGTTAGAAAAGGCCTGAAATCAAACAATGGAATGCAGTTTGGTAATTAAGGTAGAAAAAACATTCAAGTGTTTTCTATTCAATTAATGTGTAGGATAAACTAATTTACTGTTACCCAATACTGTCACTTTACAAAAGGATGTGAATTTAATCGTAATTTCAAGCAGATGCCATCTTAAGAAATAGGAGGGTAGATCCCATCCTGGCCATTGAATCAATCCATGGATGATTTGTGCAGGTTTATCACCTCCCTAAGGCTGCACCTTGGGAACTGGAAAGTCTAAAAACAAAGGAAATGATTTCTGATACTTTCCATTGTTCCACACATAAAATTTCACTGGAAAACCACACTCACCCATAGCCAAGGCAAACAGCTTACCAATTCAAGGAAAGAAAGCCCCAATGAGAATGGTTCTGTAAGGAACTGGCGTGAAGAGCGGTCCACCCAAGGCCTGGGGGCAAAGGAATGATGTGACCTCCAATAGCTGCCCAGACCCCAAACTACTTCTCCCCCTTGAAGTCCTGAGTGACTGACTGGCTCCAGAATAATTTATTGAGTCATTTGGCTGCCCACAGTAGGAACAGGGCTTTGCTTTTAATTATATGAATCATTACCTCAATCCATGCAACCACAAAAATTTCACTTACCAGGCTGTGTCTTCCATAAATATTCCCTCTCTTTCTAACTGCATAAATAGTTCTCCTCCTGTAAGGAAAAGAAAAAGACATTAGAAATAAAACAATCTTTATTCCCAATCCATTCTAATGAGAGGGTTATGCTTTCCTTTTAACCATAATTAAAGACATCAGTCTCTTAAAAATAAAAAACAGATCTTAAAAATTATAGGTTTTAAAACTAAAACTCCAGGATTCTATTTCTAGTGATGTTTTATTCTTAGGTTAAAATATTTAAGTTTTGGAACTCTAGGCTTTACCTCTATAAACTCAAAAATATCTGGACATTCCAGGCCTGAGGTGAAAAAGGAATCTTGATTAAAGCTTCTCTAAATAGGAAAAGGCTAGTATACAATTAAACTACCCTTGCATATTAGTGAATACCCATATTCCACATTTTTAGAACACTTAGATGAACCTGACAATGGCCTTGTAAAAAATATGGAACAATTTGAATATCAAAATAAATACCAAAAAGGGTATAAAGGGTTATATCTCACTGAATAATCTTAGATTTCATGAGTCCACAATGATGTAAGTCAAAGAATAAATAATTTTTTAACTGGCGGAGAAGGGAAAGCTCTTCATTATAGTAGAATGCCAACTACTACATGAAGGATGGGTGATGGAATAAAATCACTTGGCAACTATCAGTTAACTGCTTCAGGCAAGAATCAATGGATGCTAAAACTGTATTGTGAAAGTCTGATGAAGAGATGAGTTGTTTAAATAATTTTAACCAAAGTATCTCAAGATTACAAAGGGAAAAGTTTACCAGGGGAGAAAACTAGCAGATAACCACCTTATGCATGTTTAGCATCAACAGTAAAGGGACAAAGATACCTCATGTACATTCTCATCTGGTACAGAGAATGATACAATGTCACTTCAATAGTCCTCCCCAAAATATATAACCTGATGAAACATCAGATGATCCCAAATTGATGCATTCTAAAAACAATTAGCCCATATTCTTTACAATGCTATGGTCATGAAAGAGAAAGAAAAACTGAAACACTGTTTCAGATTAAAGGAAATCAAGGAGAGCTATTATATCAATGTTAATTTCCTATTTTTTTATTTTAGTCTAGTTATGTAAGATAACTATTGTTAATTTTAGAAAATATACACAGAAGTACTCAGTACTTAGGGGCAAAGGGAAATTAAGTCTGGGACATCCATTAAATAGTTCAGGAAAAGGGCCCTCAACAGTTAAAACACAGCACTATGAAGCTAACTGCAGTCACTGCAGCAGAGTTTTCATCCCAGCCAGGGGTAATGAACCACAGGGTATGGCAGACCTCTCTCCTTACCAGCCTACAGCTCCCCTCAGTAGTGTGTTTTAGTCAATCTGCCTGTTCTGCTCCCCACCGTCTCTGATAAACCCTCTTACCCCCATGCACCTCTGGCCTGTACTCCAGTTCTTAAATGCATTAATAAATAAGTCTTTTAAAATAGTTCAGGGGTAAAGTTTATATATATACATATATATATATATATGTATATATATATAATATACTTGTATGTCTATACGTCTATGTATAGACACGAATATGAAACAAACAATTATGGTAAACTAATATTTGTGAAAAATAAGTGAAGGGTCCATGAGAATTTTTGGTACTTTTCTTGCAACTTTTTTGTGTAAATCATGTCAAAACAAAGTTACAAGAAAAAAATGGCAAACCACAAAAAGTTAACAAAACCTAGTTTTCTGCTTCATTTTACAGGCTATTATGAAATCTGTTTTTCTGTTTTTGTTGGAAAGTGATACCTGTGATCAACAAACAACATGGTGAAGTATATATATATTCCTAGGCAATAAGTCCTGGGAAAATGTATCTGATTTCCCATGTAACTTGCATAATTTATTAATAAGGCTACTTCAAACCAAAACCTCTTTTGTTTAAAGATGCAATTTCAAAAACACCCAATATCTTAAAATAATACTTTCAGTTTTCCAATGTATTAATGATTTACTTGAATCATTAATTCAAGCAGCCAAGCAGCTTACCCAAGTGGTCAATTTGATAGCTCCATATTTGGTATATTTGTTATTTACTAAATAGTTGATCACAAAGTGATTAAAATTTTACACATGGAAAAATAATAATCTTTAAACTTTTCTACCTATTTGTCTGCAAAAGAAACATTGGTCACATCTGAATTCTTTATGTTAATGTAATCTGTCAGTCTTAGGAACTATTATAGCACATTGGGAAAAGTATTTTTCTGTTGGAAAATAATTTTTTGGCCCAATTATAGAGCAAATGCAAATAATTACACCAAAATGTGTGTACTAACCACTGAGATACTCAAGGATGAGGTAGAGTTTTCCACCGGTCTGAAAGGCATAAATTAAATCCACAATGAAGGGATGCTTTACTTCCTCGAGAATATTCCGCTCTGCTTTTGTATGAGCTGTATCTTTAGCATTTCTTACTATCATTGCCTAAAGGAAAAGAGATGATCTATAAGAACAAAATAGTAGACATTTTAAATCTATAGTAACTGGAAAATCTATGTTGTGCTTTTCTTGCCAACATTAACCTATTATCATACTTTCCAGTTAAGACTGAGATGGGTAACAAAAGATACTCGCTTCTTCTATACATCTGTCTTGTTTGGATGTATATGAACACATAAAGATTTTTTTTTTAAGTCTGTAAACAGATCATTTTTACTCAAATATCCACTAACTATTGCCAAGAAAGTAAAACTAGAAGGCATCTCCAGTCTGTAGGAGTCTGAAGTCTCACAGAAGAGAGGTAAGTCATGAGGTGCTATATATGAACAACAGGGGAAGTGAATATGAAATGGCAAGAAGTCTTCCTGGAACTTATAACATAAGGTTATTAATGAAATGTACATAAAAAGCATTCCTAGCGGGAAAGAGGCTTGACAAGATACAACATGCCTGGAGTTAGGTAATGCTGAAGTACACCAGGTAATGAAAGACCTGAGCATCCAGTCAAAGGCATTTTAATTTTATCTTAGAAACAGAGAAATGCTGTAATATGGGAAGTGGAAAACCTTTGGCTTTAAGAAAGACAATTCTAACAGCAGTATGGCATTTTAGGAAAAGTATGAGACCAGTCAGAAATTTAGTACAGTAAACAAACAAGAAGGAAAACGAATTAAAACCTGTAACTAAAAAAAAAAAAAAAATAAAGGGTAAAAGTTAATCATTAGTGCTGGCTGACTAGATATGAGAATGATGGTTTCTGCCTAAGTAATAAGGCAGGAAGTGATGCCATTCAGTAACAGGGGATGAAAGCAAAGAAAAAAGTTTTGGGAAAATAAATACAGTTTTGACATGTTACATCTAAGTTCTATAAAGTTCTGTCATATCTAATAAAATGAATAAAGTACATACACAAGGTTTTTAGTTATATTATTTGTAAGACTGAAGTATTAGAAACAACCTGAAGGGACCTCCCTGGTGGCACAGGGGTTAAATCTCAGCCCTGTCAAGCTATCAGCTGCCACATGCACAGGATACAGACTGAAAACTCAAAGAGTATCTACACATTGGGACAGTCTATCTACACAATGGAAAACACTATAAAAAGATTAAGGAACAACTATGAAATCAAGATATGAAAGAGTATATAAAGCATAGTATACATACTATACTACCTTTTTTGTAGAAAGGAAAAATAAGAATATCTATTTGTATTTGCTTATACCTGCAATAATTAACACAACCAAGAAACCAAAAGGTAATGACAGTGAAAAGGTATGAAAAGGAATGAAACATTTTTTTTTTAAGATTCATTTATTTATGTGTACAGAACATAGGTATAGGCCAGAGGTGCAGGTGTGGTGAGAGGACTCACCAGAGACAGTGGGGGAAGCAGAATAAGTAGATCAATGAAATACACAGCTG
Source organism: Condylura cristata (assembly GCF_000260355.1). Lineage (NCBI taxonomy): Eukaryota > Metazoa > Chordata > Mammalia > Eulipotyphla > Talpidae > Condylura > Condylura cristata. The sequence goes on along the minus strand of NW_004567118.1, from coordinate 14,066,297 downwards.
AGAGGAGCTATGGATGAGACAGAAGAGGTCTGCTATGCTATGTGGGTCACCTCCAGGGCCAGGGATCGAACTCACACTGAAGCGCCTTCAGCGAGCTTCAGTGTTGTGCGTAACCCATTCTGCCACCAGGAGGGCCCAGGAATAGCACCTTTGAATTTACCTTCTTAGTAAAACCATAGTGGTTTTATCATTCATTTCTCTCTCTATCTATATAAAATATTAAAGCAGATATTTCAAATTCCGAATCTTGTTCACGTTTTACACATTCCAAAAACAAAATGAAGTATTACATCAATTCGTAAGATTAATTGAATATTATTTTACCACAAGAAAAAAATGGTATTTAAGTAACTTTATACTGCACACTCTTAGCAACATATACATAAGCAGAAAAAAAACTGCAAAGAATTCTTGAAACAGGGCTCACCCTGGTGGCGCAATGGGTTGGAGCACAATGCTATGTATGAAGCTAGCCTCAGCTGCTTCAGTGGAAGTTCAATTCCCCACCAGGGAGGTGACCCACATGGCGCAGCAGACCTCTCCTGTCTCACCCACTGCTCCCCTCAGCAGTGTATTTTAGTCAATCGCCTATTCTGTTCCCCATTCTGTCTCTGGTGAATCATCTCACCCCCCAACCACCACTTCTAGCATGTAATCCAATTCTTGTATACATACATAAATAGCTCTTTAAAAAAAAAGTATTTAACCTAGGGCCCTCCCTGGTGGCGCAGCGGGTGAAAGCACACCACTAAGAAGTTTAAGCCACTTAAGCTTCCACATGAGTTCGATTCCCGCCTGCCCCGGAGGAGATCCACATGGTGTGGCAGACCTCTCCTGACCCACCTGCTGCTCCCCTCAGCAGTGTACTTCCTCGATCTGCCTGTTCTGCTCCCCACTCTGTCCCTGGTGAAGCCTCTCACCCTCCGCATCTCTGGCCTGAACCCCAGTTCTGTATGAATAAATAAATCTTTTTTTTAAAAAAAAAAGTATTTAAGCTAAATTTGAAATTTAAGTTTTTTTAGGAAAAAAACAAAGAAATATATCCAACCTAAGTGATACTCCATATAACTACTGGCCTGGGCTCTTCAAAAAATGCCAGTATCATGAAAGACAAAAAAGATCAGGAAATGGCTCTGGAGTAAAGAAAAGTAAAGAGATAGGAAAACTGATTTCAACATGTGATCCTTAATTATTAAATCTATATATTAAAAACCAAAACAAATATTAAAGGATATTATTGAGCCAAAGGTGTGTATCAGAAAATAGTATTACATGTACATCAATGTCAAATTTCCCAAGTGTAATAAGTACATTGTGGTTAGGTATAAAAATGCCTTTTATTACTAAACAATTTAGGGCCACATCTATATTTGTCAAATTTCACAACAAAGAAGGAGGAAAAAAGGATATACACACATATACAGAAATAGAATATACACATAGGAAAAAGGGAGGGTAGAGATAGACAAATAAAATATGGCAAACTTAACAACTATCACTATACAATTCTTACAATTCTTTGGAAAGTGTGAAAAATTTCCAAAACAAATGATTTCATGGGGGTCTGAATTTTTGAATAAGTAACTGTGAGCAAGCCTGAGAAGTGAAAGATGAAAAGAAAATAAAGTAGGATTATAGAAGTTAAGGGTATAGTTTCAAAATACTACTGTCAATAACATCAATGCAAAAGAGAAGTAAATTAAGTATGAATGAAGTAAAGGTCATTGGATTCAGCAAGTAGGAGATTGGTGGCACTCAGGTAACTTAATTAGTTTCAATAAAATAGAGTGAAAAGAAGAATAAAACATGACTCATAAAGAAATTCAGCTATGAAAGACTAAGAGCTTGAGTGAAGGAAGAGTTTGTTTTGCTAAGTATGGTAAAGACATGATTATGTTTAAATAAAGGGAGTCAGGCTATGACTCTGGGTGATTAATATTTGTGTAATAAGAAAAAAAAATCACACATTAAATCATAAAAGAAAAATGTCAGGAGATTGGGAAAAAAAAGAGACATGACAGAGGAAAGACCTGAACAGACAGAAAAGGATGAGATCTAAAACATAAAGAGCTTAGCCTTGAAAAGGAGAAGGAGGCCCTCCTGGTGGTTCAATGGGTTAAAGCTCAGCACTAAGAAGCTAGCCACAGCCTATTCAGCAAGAGTTTGAACCCTGGCCCCAAAGTTGACCCACAAGGCATGGCAGACCTCTCTTGACCTGCCCGCTGCTCCCCTCAGCAGTGTATTTCAGTCAATCTGCCTGTTTTGCTCCTCACTCTGTCTCTGGTGACACCTCTCACCATCCCCTTCACCTCTGGCCTGTACCCCAGTTCTGTATCTGTAAATGAATAGATCTTAAAAAGAAAAGGAGAAGGAATAAATCTTCTACTAACACTGAAGAAAGGTAGCAAAGACTAATGAAAATGAAGATGAACATGGTATTCTAGGTAGGGATTATAATAGGCAATTGCAATTACATCTGACAGCCTCATATAGGAAGAAAGTCAGTCTACCAAAAAGAATGTAGGGCCTAAAAGTTAAGGCTCCAGGCCCTCCCTGGTGGTGCAATGGGTTAGGACAAAGAACTGCAAGCTAGCCTCAGCGCCTCAATGCAAGTTTGATTCCTGGCCAAGAAGGTAATCTACATTGCATAGCAGACATCTCCTGCTTCACCCACTGCTCCCCTCAGCAGTGTACTTCATCGATCTGCCTGGTCTGCTCCCCACTCTGTCTCTCTGGTGAATCCTTTCACCACTCCTACACCTCTGGCCTGTACCCCAGTTCTGTATGCATAAATAAATAAATCTTTAAAAAAACATAAAGAAAGTAAAGATGTAAAGGCTCCAGACAGCTACAGAGAATGGAAGAAGTTATCTACAGACATGTAGGAAATGGCTAGTGAATACTGGAGATTCCAAGTAAGGTGGGGGACTATGAATTTGTTCTAGCAACAACGTACATGCCTGTATTTCTGTGAATACAGCTCACTATATGAGATCTAGGAATGAAGGAGCAATAACAAACATACAAATCAGAATATCTGTAGACCTTAGGTCAATGGCTAGCAAGTGACTGAAGTGGCACGTCATGCTGATTAGGCTGGATTTGGAATAAAGCAAAATAAGAGGGAAGCTAAGAACTTAAGGAAAACATAAAGGTGAAGTACTAAACAACTTAGGGCCAAAGATAAAACACTGTGTGAAGAAATGAGTGAAACGTTATTGTTCTATTAAAACTCAGTATTTCAGAGGTAGAGAACACAAACACTGTCGCTGGTACAGTGGAATGGAGTAAAAGCTAGTAGGACCACAAAAAATTAGAAGGTCAGGCTACAACTGATTTAAGACATGAACAGAGAAGAAATCCAAGATGAGACTTGAGAATGGGGACGGAGGGTAAAATGACTGAATCATAACCAAGAGATAGCAGATGAAAAGGGAAATAGTATAGATTTAGCATCAAACAGAAAGGTTTCCAACTACAAGGTGAATAAGCAACATAAGAATAAGCACATGAGATATTCCCTTAAATCACACAATAAGCAGAAGCTTATTTCTGCTTATTGAGACTTTGTCTCCAGTATTAAATCCTAGTACTTAGCACAATACCCAGAGAGTAGGTTCAAAAAAACAAGCAAACCAAGATTATGCACAGTCAATTTGTAAATCACAAGCCTTTGGTCACAGGTGATAAAATTCAGAGAGACAGATTGAACTAAAGCCACAAGTAATGATATTTTGCTTTCAAAATACATTTTTGTTGTGGGCCCTCCCTGGTGGCACAACAGGTTAAAGTGCAGCACTACTAAGCTAGCTGCAGCCACTTAAGTTAAATCCCTGGGGCAGCCAAGGGAGGAGACCCACATGGTGCAACTAGACTTCTCCTGTCTGGCCTGTTGCTCCCCTCAGCAGTGTACTTCGTCAATATGCCTATTCTAGTCCCCACTCTGTCTTTGGTGAATCCTCTCACTGCCCCTGCACCTCTGGCCTGTACCCAGTTCTGTGTGCATAAGTCTTCTTTTTTTTTTTAAAAAAAAAAGGACTTTAAAAAAAATTCATTTTTGTTGCAACCGGTAAAGAGATAGTTACTGGAATTGAGTCTCCTCCTTAATCTGCATCATGGGCAAATACCCAAATGGGAGCAATCCCACAAGGAGCAAACAATCCCAGAAAAACTGATAAAACCAGACTGAAGGTACAGATGCAAGAAGATATTTAATTCTACTCTTATTTCATGTTCTAGGTGGGAAGATGTATATTCTTAGCACATACTCAGGTGAGGGAAGTTAATACTCTTGTTTCCAGAATAAAAAATTTGAAGACACTTAAAGGGAACATACAGGTATCTAACTTAGCTATCTAGGAATTAAAATCTAGATTTAACTATAAAAACCTCCTCATTATTTTTGCTGTGATTTTTTTTTTCAGAGACAAGAAGAAAAGAATGAGACAGTTCTTGATTTTCTTTAGGTATGGGGAAAGAAAAACACTGAAAGTAGGAGCAAGTGGTAAGTAAGAAAAAGGAATGGTAAGCAAATTGTATCTTAAATGCCTGGGGCCCAAAAAGGATGCCTGACACTGAGTAAAAATTTCTTAAAATATCCTCCGTCTGTGAGAAAAAAACACGATACCTTCTTCTTTTCATGAAAGGTACCTATGCCATAAACTTTAACATACAATCACTTGATATATGATTGTATTCTAAGTAATTATAGTTAGCCCTTATTACCAGGCAAAAATAAGTAATAAGCCAAAAGAAATGGATGAGTTTAACAATCTTGAATTTCCTTTAAAGTTTCTAGAACATTATAACCCCAATTCTATACTCGACATGTTTCATAGATTTAAAAAAAAAAAATTAATTTTAAATGAATCCAATGGGAAAGTCAGACAGCAGATATAAACCCAAATTGCTTCTTTAAGATTATCACCAGTAGGGGCCTCCCTGATGGCACAAGGGGTTATTATGCTCTCCTGGGGAAAAAAAGAAAAAAAGTGTCATAGATCAGATACAAAATGAAATAATAAAGTAAAAACCTGATTTTAGTCAAAGCCTGCAAGTTAAAAGATGAAATTTCTACTTCTTCTGTTCATCCGCTCCAGGAAACTTTATTAAAGCAAAAAGAACAGAGAATCTTTGTAGGATGAACCGATTCATACCAGAACACTTAGAGGCACTGGTATCTGGAGGTTTTCGGTCAACTGCCAGCTAACTATGTGAAGCACTACAAGCCTACACACACAGAACATCTGATCAGAGTTCTACTCCACTATGAATAATCAATGAAGGATACCGGCCATTAAAAGAATGCTGGTGACATGAAAGAAAGAGACTAAATCAAAGTCAAAGAAAATAAGAACTCAGAAAAGAGAAACAATGCATGGAACAAAAGAACATTTAAAAGAATTATAATTAAGGGGCCACTGCGATGATACAAGCGGTTAAGTCTCAATACTAGGAAGCAATCCACAGCCACCACAGCAGAAATTTGATCCCTGGCCAGGAAACTAACCCACACAATATAGTAGACCTCTCCTGTTTTGCCCACTGCTTCCCCTCAGCAGTGTATTTCAGTCAATCTGCCTGTTCTGTTCTCCTTTGTCTCTGATGAATCCTCATACTCCCCACCCTGACTCCCTGCAACTCTGGCCAATATCTCAGTTCTTGTATACACAAATAAAATCTTTAAAAAAAAAAAAACAGAATTATAATTAAGATACTAGAGGAATAACAGAAGATACTACAGTCATAAGGCTACCATAAAAAGAAAAAAACAAAAAGGAGCATGAATATGCTAAAAAAAAAATCAGTGAAAGGATAAGAAAATACAATTTTAGAAGACTCACAGAAAGCAAAATGAAAAATATATGGAAAAGGTAGGAAAAATAAATGGTCAATTTAGCAAGCCCAACATACAAGTATAGGTGTAAGACAAGAAAAAGAGAAGGAAATTATCAAAGAAATCCTCCAAGAAAATTTCCCAGTGATGAAGGACTGACAATTTTAAAATTAAAAGAGCAAAATAAATGTAACAGTAAGAATCAAAGCAGACATGTCACTATAAAAATAAAAAGATCAGAAATAAAGTCTTAAGTATATTAAAAGAAAGATCTATGCACCCCCATGTTTATTGCTGCATTATTTACAATTGGAAAGACATGGAAACAGCCCAAATGCCCAAAAGTGGGTGACTGGATCAAAAAGATGTGGTACATATATACAATGGAATATTACTAAGCAAAAAAAAGATAAACTCATGCCTTTTGCAGCAACATGGATGGAGCTGGAAAAGATCATGCTTAGTGAAATAAGCCAGAAAGAAAAGGAAAAATTCCGAATGGTTTCACTCATAGCAGGAGTATAACGGACCAGGCAAGAAAATAATAATAACAATGAACAGTTATATACCAGAGACAATTTATGGGGGTAGAGTGGGGAATGGAATCAAAAACAGTGGGGAAAAACACACTGGACTTTGGTGATGGCACATAGGTGATCTGGTGATGGTAAGCCCAAAGGGATTACAACTGAGATGGAAAAATGCACAAAATGATGTAAAAATAAACTATTATAAATTTTTTAAAAATCACACACAAAAAAAAGAAAGATCTACATAGGGTTGGAAATAAGAATGGAAAGGAACTTCCCAAAAGTATCACTCAAAGTTAAATGAAAATGTATCAAAATCTTGAGTGAAAATGATTTTCAACTTTAAATCATACCTGAAAAATTTAAAAAGTATTAGGAAATTTTCAGAAATGTGAAATATTAAAAATAATTTTACCTTCAAGCACTCTTTCTTAAAAATCTACTAGAAGATGCTAACCAAAATAAAAGGTCAAGGGAGTAACTAAGAAAAAGGAATCTATGGGATCCATGAAACAAAAGACACAAGAGGATTCTAAAGACTGTGGTAAAGGGAAAGTCCAACAATGACAGCTATGCCTACAGATATACCAGTATTGACTGGAAGAGGACAGAAGGTTCTTCTTATGGAATGTTTCTATGAAAATAAATGGAACTGATAGATTATTGTCTAATAAGTATGCCCACAAAACAATGGCCTAAAACGTGTTTTCACAAAGTTGTTGGAAGGAATGCAAAGAGTAAATTCAAATAAAACAAAACAAAGGGAGGACCAAATAAATGAGAGTAAAATAGGGAGTCAATACATAATTCTAAAACTGCTGAACTTTAAGCAAGAGCAACATACAAAAAATAAGCTTACTACTTATAAATACGAATATCCAAACAAAGAGCTAAGCGTTAACTCAGAAAACTGAAAAAGCTTTCTACCCTCTCCAAGCAGAAAAAAACAGGATTAACAACACTGAAGCAAATTTCACATGCTATGAGAACTTATAATTATGTCAGGAAAATCTTTTTGTTTGGACTGATAATTTTAAGCAGAAATGTGGATTTTATGCCAATTAAAACTATAGGTGGGAGGTAGAGTAAAGGAGGAGGAGGAATGAACAAATCACCTTTTTAAGCACCTTCATGGCAAATATTTTCCCAGTATTTGCTCCTGTAACTTTTCGTACTTGAAAAACCTAGATAAAAAATAAAAAGTATTTGTGTGTTATTAAAAGCTAAACTATGTTAGTCACATTCCCATAATTTCTATCTATATTTCAGTATCACAAAGGACTATATACAAAAATGATGAGCTAAAAGAACTGGCTATCTATGATAGGTTTGGTAGTGAAATCTGCTACTGACATGGGAATATTTGGTATGCTGACATTTGGAGACAAAGCTGGGTAGTGACTAATGATGAATACATACTTTATGCAAAAAAAAAATTCAGTTTTGCTTAGAAACAGCTATAATCAAGATTCCCAGAAACGTAATACCAAACTTAAAAATTATAAAATATTTATAAATTTCTTCCAGGGATGCCACTGCTATGGCTTCACATAAAACTATTTAAGAATAGTTGACAGGAATTACTGTTTACCTATTCCCCAAAACAGGCTAAGTATAAAACATTTTCATTTAATGTTTTAATGAAACATTAAGTGAGACTCACAGTGCTTGTGTTACACTTTTAGGATGATTAGAACATATTAGAATGTGTTCTTAAGCCTAAGAATAAACTATAAATGTCATGCTTTACAAAAATTAATACTACAAAACAGCATAAATGGTTTTCAAAGTTAATCCTAACACATTATCCAAATTACATCTTTTAACAGAGAATAGCTAAGTATAAACTTTCTTGGGAAGAACATGCAAAGGTGAAGTCTTAATTTAGAAAGTCTTAGGCAAATATGAAACTAAGAAATTTTTATTTTTCTTCTCCCCACTTACATTCTTCCGTTTCCCTAACTCTATTGCTCTAGATTGATAGTGCAAATCCAAGAAAACATATTCAGGTTAAGGTTCCAGGAACAGATAATATAATGTGCATGCTTCTTAAAATTAAGGAATGGCTTGCTATTTAAAAGAATACCGATAGAAAATACCATTTAACCAAAGGAAAGAACGAATCCTCTAATAACAGTCTGCACGGCACAGCTGGCTATTTATCCAATAAATTTTCACGGCTATTTATCCAATAAATTTTCACGGAGTGCCTACTATGTGCCAGGCTTTTATATGAATGATGGTAGGAAAAAGAAGAATTTCCATATAATACCAGGCAAGCATTCATATCCTTTGCTAGTAGTTAGCAAAAGAAAAAAAAAGTACAGCTGGAACCAGGGTATAAAAATCAATCTACCCAAGACAGACAACAGCTCTCAATTCAAAAACACTTCCTACCTTTCCATAGCCCCCTTTACCAAGTACCCGAAGTAGCTCAAAACATTCTGGTCTGATTTTTTCTGGCCCTCTGTTCACACTAGTTTCTGAGATTTCAAATTTTTCACAATGTTCCATGCCACTGGGGAAGAAAAGCAAAACCAAAAGTAAATTTGCAAAAAGTTAAATTACCTTCAAGCATAGTGTTAGAGCAAGGATGTAATCCAATTAGAGAGAGAGAGAAAATGGGGGAAGGGCAAAGGGGATAGTAAATTTAGTATTTGTGCTCTAAGTAAACTAGCAATTCATAATAGGTTAAGATTAGGGTGGCTTGATAACTGTTTGCTTATCTGTTTATTTACAAAATATATCCTAGATTATTTTCATAAGCATCAAGAACAAAATAAGGTAAATTAGAATAAGTTTATTAAATAGACAACAGAAAAAGTATTCTAGTTATCCAAATTTCGAGCATTCAAAATGTCTATGAGATTAGGTATTATCCAACCTCATTTGGCAACTTCAGCAGAAAATCCAGGCACTTTAAACACTACCAATTAGTGCATCTTTATGTTATAAAAAAAACCTAGCTAATAAAATTTATCCATGCATCTTTTCATATCTGCTATTAACTTGATTACAAGAGTCCAAGAAGGGTGGTAATATTTTGCCATCTGAGTACTTTCTATAAGAGTAATCTTCTTGAAGTCTCTCTACAACCCAAGGATTTTTACTTAGGGTTGGGGTAGAAAACAGATTAATCACCATACTCACCTAAAGGAGCATACCTAAAATGACATAAGATTGTACAAATCTCTGTTTAAATGATGTATTATAAGAGAAACAAGAAGACTTTAGCTCTTCAGAACATTTCTAAACATTTTCTTTTACAGTAAAATATATATATATATTCTTTATGGATTTAAGTATCTTTTTCTCAAAATCCGTAAGAACCCAAAGGTCTAGATATGTTATTATATTCATGCCAAAATGAAAAAAAAAAAACTTTACAAATATGACTGGATAAATTTCAGAACTGGTTATTAGACTCATATAGTGACTATGAACTAAAACTGATACAACCAACTTGTAAGTACGATAGCACAAGGAAATCTTTTCAAATCAACTTACAGTTCATATGGTCCAACTCCCCCATGGTCCATGCTTTCATTTAACTGACCCTGAAAAATATATTAAAATTTTAAAAATAAGTAATCTCATAAACATAAAAGGTTTAATGCTTCATCCCATTACCGAAGAAGGATGCATGAATGAAATAAACTATTTTTAAAATTCTCAATACTTTTATAATAGGCAAATATGGTAGTGAGCAAAATAAGATTCACAAAAAATTATATGGGGATTTCACTTTCATTTTATATGAAAACTAAGTTACAGATGCTACTTATCAATAATCTATAAACCAGGTGAATTTTCCTTCAAAAATTGCATCTATTAAAATACATGAGTGCATTATGAAACTTAAGGCACTATGTTCTAAGTGAGTTAATTAGTTCCATAAAATGTACTTTTCACAAAACACTATTCAGATATATTTCTGCCATACAGATTAGCATAATGCACTAAGTCTTCTGTAAGTACAACCTAAACAAGCCTAAGGTAAACAACCACAACCACTCCACAATGTGGATAAAGGCAAAATAATTAAGCAATATCTTCAAATTTGTTGAGTCGTGATGGCTTAACATTTATTCTGACCACAGTATAAATTAATAAAAAACTAATTAACCTCTGTACACTAGAAATGAACAACTGGAATAGAAATTAAGGTAACTCCATTCACAACAACATTAATGAGAATACTTCAAAAATCTCTAACAAAAGTGAAAAACCTGTACACTGAAAGCTAAAAAACAATGCCAAAAGCATTTAAAGAATGCCTTAATAACTTGCATCCCATGTTAATGGGTCAAACAACTTAACATTAAGATGGCAATACTAAGCAAATACATATTCAACTCAATCCTCTCAAAATCCCATATTCCTTACTTGTAGAAATTGACAAGCTGATACTAAAGTTCTTAGAGAAGTGCTAGGAACCTAAAATAGCCAAAACAATTTGAAAAAGAAGATGTTTGGGCACCTCATGATTTCAAAATGCACTATAACGACATCATGAAAATATGGACACCAATAAAATAAAATTGAGAGCACAAAAATAAATCCTTACATTTTGAGTTAACTGATTTTTCACAAAGATTGACCAAGAAAATTCAATGGGAAAAAAAGTCATTCAAATATGGTGCTGGCCTCTGGACTATATCCCAGTACATCTATTTTTTTTTTAAAAAAGATTGATTTATTTATGCATACAGGACTGGGGTACAGGCCAAAGGTGCAGAGGGCGATACGATTCAGAGAGGAAGTGATAAACTGAGACAAAACAGGGAGATCTACTGAAATACACTGCTAAGCGGAGCAGGGGGCAGGTTAGGAGAGGTTGCCAGTCCATATGGGTCACCTCCCTGGCTAGGGATCGAACTTGTGCTTCAATGGCTGCAGAGAGCTCCATAATGCTGTGCTTTAACCTGCTGAACCACCAAAAAGGGGGCCCAAATTAATTTTTTTAAATGGTACTAGGACAATTATATCTATTTGAGAAAAAATTAGTTTGGGCCCCAGCTTCACGCCACACAAAAATTAACTCAAAATGGATCACAGACATAAATGTAAGCACCGAAACTATAAAACTCCTTCAAATAACCCTTTATGATTTGGTGAAGGCAACATTTCTTAAGGCACATCACCAAAGCATATATGACTAAAGAAAAAAAGAATTAGACTTATTCAAAATTTAAAACTTTTGAACTTCAAATGACATTAGCCAAAAAGTAGGGGGAAAAAATCCAAAACATAAAAATATATAAAGAACTTCTACAATTTAGTAATAAAAAGATAAATAATACAAAAATTTAATTGGATTAGGTTCTGAATAGGTTTTTCCTTCAAAGTGGATATACACACAGCCAATAAGCACACAAAAAGATCTTCAAAGTCACTAGCAATTAGGGAAATGAAAACAGTGACTTACTACTTCATTTGCACAAGGATGATTATGATCAAAAAGACAAAAATAAGGCCTCCCTGGTGGCCTAAGGGTTAAAAGGTCTCCACTATCACCATATAGGCCAGGGAGCTAACCCACAAATGGCACAGCAGACCTCTCCAGTCTTGCCCACTGGTCCCCTTAGCAGTGTATTTAAGTAGATCTGCCAGTTCTGCTCCCCACTCTGTCTCTGATGAGCTCTTACCCTCCCATCCCTCAGCTCTGGCTTCGATGCAAAACACACACACAAACAAATAATAATTTTGACAAAGATGCAGAGAATGAAATTTTCATACATTACTGGTTGGTATGTAAAATGGTATAACCACTTTGGAAAACAATTTGGTAGTGTCTTAAAAAATTAAATATAGACTTACCATATGATGCAGCAAATCTAATCCCAGATATCTACCCAAGAAAAACGCAAACATATGTTCCACAAAAATATGAGCATAAATGTTCACAGCACCATTATTCACAATAGCCAAAAAATGGAAATAAATCAAAATGCCAATTAGTATACTGATAAAAAAAAATAGTTGACCAGTACAATGAAATATTATTTGTCCTTAAAAAAATAACAAAGCACTGATACATGCTATAACAGATGTTAAGTCAAAGAAGCTATATATTACATTAATTGAATAGTGTCAAAAAAAAAGGTCACACTTTATATAACTCCTTTAATACAGGATGTCCAGCAAAGGTAAATTTCAAAGAGGTAGACCACTTTTGCCTAAGGTTAGGGGTGGCACTGATGATAAATAGACCCCCCCCCAAATTTTTTAAGGTGATGGAAATGTTCTAAAACTAAATTGTGGTGATAATTGTAAAACTCTATATGTCTAAAGTCCTGAATTATTAAAAAAAAACAAAACTTGGCAGCAGAAATTCAGTTGTTAGTGTTATAAAATATGGCTTCAAAATGAGTCTTGATCAGTTCATTATTAAGTCTTTCATTTTATACTAAAGAATATACCTTAATTGAAAAGACTGGAATAAGGGGTTTGAACGTTTTTATTCAAAATCTCAGAATTAAAAGAAACATTGAAACGAACACATTTGTCTTCAAAGATACCACTACAGAGGCAAGAATCACTATAAAAGTGATAGCATTCTTATACAATGAATGCGCAAATGCTAAATACAAAAAATAACCCCCCCCACACACACACACACACAAACCACGACCTTTTGGTCATAACTTGCTCTGGCTTAAATCAAGATGACATGTAACACCAGGGATATATATTTCAGTATTATTAGACTTAAGCAAATGGATGAACAATATTCAGAAGAGAAAACCCAGCAGTTTCAATTTTACATATCAAGGATTTCTCTGCATATAAAGGGTAAGGATAGTTATAGTTATTTGTTTTGGAGTTTTGTTGTTTTCTTTGATGCCTATAATACCTGATTGGCTTCACTTTAAAGACAAAAGACTAACTTCTCTCAGATGTGATAAAAATGGTTTAATTGTTTTTGCTTTACTGTTAGTTTTACTTAGTTGTAAATTAAAGACCACAGAGTAGTTAACACTGAACCATGACTTTGAAGCCACCTAGAAAGATATGCCCTGTGGCTAAATTTCATTTCCTGAGCAAGTCAAGCCAGTACTACCACCTGCATCCGTGCTCATAACTTCCTACCGTTAACTTCTGGAACAGAGCGTTTGAGAGACAATTTTCAGCTACTCAACCTTTATGTTTAGAAAAATCTCAAGCACCAAGCTAACATTATATAATCCATACTGAAAATACTCTTTCACAGAAACACTTCATTCAGATATATATGTGTGTGTATATATATTTGATTCAATCCAATGATATTATTGTGTGCCACTGTGACAAAGTGGAATCCTGGCCATCTAAGGTATCATGTTAAGATAAAGTTTCCAATTAGCCCAACAAAACTATTTTGTAAAGGGTGAAATTAAAAGTGTATATAAATTCAAGTTAACATTCCTAAAGTCCCAATGACAAATACATACTATAAAACTTTAAGCAAACTGTTCCAAATAGTTGAAATATACTTAATCCAGATATTCATTAATTTTTTGATTGTTGAGACATTTTCCTTATAAGATTCAGTGACCGAATATTTGAATACATATTATCTATAGAGCACTCTGCTTTTCCAAGCACTAAAAAAATTGAGCTTTGCTTAAAAAACAAAAAACTGATATCCCAATTTGAAAATCATGCACTAAGCTCCAAAATCTTTAAATTAGTATACTAAAAATTAGGATTTAAAAAAGCTGCATTACAGTTGTTTTACTACTCTTTTAACTTTGTGACTCTACAGAGGCAAAGATTCCCAGCATTTGCATAATCTAATAAAAATCTCTACAGGAAAGCCTCTCCTTTACTTTCAACTCACTGTCCCAACTTATACCATAACCAAGAGAAAAATTCAAACCCAATTTCCCTCTTCTGAATAAGACTAGTAAATGTAATGAAGAAGATATGCTGAACTGCTTGCTGAACTAAGTCAGGAGACACCACCACTAGTTTACCTAAGTGGTCTTGAACAATCATGTCTCTTGCCTATATTTTAATTTCCTTATTATAAAATGAAGACATGAGGCTATTCTCATATGTACTGACGTATAAAAAAAACTTGTGTACTGTTATAAAGTCACAAAAAGCCAGAATTAAATTACTATAAATTCACAAAAGCCAGATTTTCCAAGAATCCAAACTTCTAATTTTTCATAATTTAAAAACTTTAAAGAAATTTGGATATCACAAGAAGGTGTCCAACTCAAAACCTCTCCAATTCTCTGCCTTGACACCTCTTAAAATAACATACTCGGGCCCTCCCTGGTAGCGCAGCGGGTTAAAGCACAGCACTGAGAAGCTAAAGCCACTTCCACATGAGTTCGATCCCCGCCTGCCCCGAGGAGATCCACATGGCGTGGCAGACCTCTCCTGACC
>NW_004567118.1:14031672-14051442 GCF_000260355.1 Condylura cristata | reverse complement strand
AAAAAAAAAAAAACACTCAAAAATTTTTTTCAACTCCAAAAGCATTGTGAAGCTAAGCTACATTTTGCTGAAGACTCTTTCTCAAAATCCTTTAACTACATCTGTTCTTTCCCCAAAATTCCTCTCTCTACTACAGTGGCCACATTTCTTTCTCTTTCTTCTTTCCATCAATTTTTCTGATCTCTTCTTCCATACCCTCTTAAACTCCTATGTGTTTGTATCTAATGAAAAAAAAAAAAATGTCCAGGAATAGGCCAAAACATATTCAAACAAAGACTCACTTCAAAACAGGAATTTTTAATACAGTATTTTACTCCCAATTCCTCTCATTTCTAATAACTCCATAATCTCCAAATTCTATCAGTTCAATGAATGATTTCACAAAATACCTTTCTTTCCTCAGTTTTCTCCCTTACCCTGCTCCAAAGCCTCTACCATATGGAGCCTTATTAATGGATCTGATATGTAATGAAAATAATTTTAGGAGCCTCCCTGGTGGCACAAGGGATTAAATAAAGCACAACACTATGAAGCTAATCACAGCCACTGCAGCATGTGCTCCATCCCCGGCCAGGAAGGTGAGCCACATGGCAGAGCAGACCTCTCCGCCTCTGCTCCCCTCAGCAGTGTATTTCAGTAGATATGCCGGTTCTGCTTCCTACCCTGTCTTGGTGAATCCTCTCCCCACACCTCTGGCCTGTACCCTAGCTCTTGTATGCATAAACAAATAAACCTTTAAAAAAAAAAAAAAAGAAGAGAATTCCACATGTTTCAGATTCTATTTAGTGTAATATCCAAGTCCAAGAATAAAGAATGTATTTCTCATGCAAATATATTTAAAAGCACGCATCTCAAACCCACTTTCCCAAAGTGTGATTTTGATTTGGATCACTTGACAATGAAAAGAATAGTATAGTTTTGGCCCAATGGGTTTCTTAATGTATTCACAGTCCTTGATTTTTTATCAATAAGCAGTGCACAACTTAACTTGCCAGTTTTATAGCCACTGACCTGTGTACTCATCTACACAATTAAATTTAGAATCTAAATTACCATCAAACTATCACTGATAATCATTTGCCCAGAATCAGCGATTTAGTGTGACAACACCATTTTTTGAACTTCAGATACAATTGTAATTGTACGATGAATTTCTCTTGAAAAAGAAAAAAAAATGATATTCCATAAAGAATAACAAACTACTAAAGACAACAAAGGTAAAATTCAAACTATTCATTAGGAAAAACAGCTCTAAATTTAGTGCCATAAATCCTGCAAGAAAAGCCCTCACACCACCATTCACAAGTCTCAGTTCAAGCAATTTATTTTTGGCAAGCCAAATCACAGCTGTCAACGCTGGGGTTTTTTCCACCCCCAAATTACATAAAGTATTTTGAAAAAAATGTAGATACCTTTAAATTGGGGGTAAGTTACAAATGCCGTGTGTTATAAATGCTTTTTTTTTTTTAAGTCACACGGAAAAGGTTAAAAAAAAAAAAAGGCAAACAAACAAACCCTGGAAGATGCAGCAGAGCCCCCTTGCTCCCGAAATAAAACTCCTGGTGGCTGTAACAGCAGCGGCAGCGCTACTCCCGACAGAAGTTTTCAGCTGTCACTTCTAACAGCTGAGCGCTTCCTAGGAAAGAAGCGACAGGCCGAGAAGAGAGGTGGTTGTGGGAAGTCTGACGATTTAATACTTGAAACCTTACACTCGAAGGGAAACCTTTCCGCACTTCACCTGCACTTACGGGACGCCCAGCAAGCGCAGTCCCCCTCCCCCAGCACACGCTTACACCACTCGAGCCCAGCTACACTCAAGTCCGACAGCTCGAGAACTGACCACGCGCCTTTCCCGCTCCCTCCATAAGCAGGTTGCTCCTGGCTACGCAGATCTGGAGTTAGGGGTTCAACTTGCACCTGCAAGTCCCGCGGCGGCCTCACACCTAGGGTCAGGTCCGCCCCGCCCGCTCGCAAGTGTCTGGCAGCGCGGCGCCTCAGCTCCCGCAGATAACTACACGCCTCCCGGGGTCTCCGCGCCCTCGGACGCGCTGTGCTTACAGGGCCCGCACCACCGCCAGGGCCCTGTCACCTGGGGCCCCCCCGGGACCCCGGGCCTCACCCCCTCCTCCAGCTCATCCTCAGAGCCCGCGTCCTCTGGCTGGTCCAGGTCTATGTCAAACACGCCTGCCATGTCCTCAGCTTCCCTGTCTCGGAAGTCCGGCGCTGGGTTAAAGCCGTCCCGCCTCCGTCGTCGCCTCATGGGCCCGGACCCGCCGCAGACACCGCCGCCGCTGCCGCCATCATCTGCTGCTTGGATTCAGTGCGTCTGCGCCTAGGCCCTGGACTGGCTCCTCAAGCTCAGCGCTGGAGCATGCGTACAGGCTTCTGTGAAGCTGAGCTGTGGGCAATGAACATGCGTAGTACTACCGCCAGGACCCAGTTTCTGGCAGGAACATGCGCAGAACCCCGGTCGAAGCGTTGGTGATGATTAGAGCATGCGTACTGTCAGCTACAGCGCTTGATGAACTGGTGAGCATGCGTGCCGTGTCTGAAATTGATAAATTGAAATTGAACATGCGTAATTAACCTCTCTGAAAAGGAAAAAAAAAAGCACACACCAAAACTTCGCACGTGGAACATGCGCATTCGTTCTCCGTTGCCTTTTTCTTCGTTTTTAAAGTGAGCATGCGCGTAACGATGGCGTTGACGCTCTGAAGTTTGAACCAGACCGAAACGGCGGGTCGTGGGGCTGTCAGTGAGTTGTATTTATGGAGAGTCCGGGTGTAGGTGGGGAAAAAGAATTTTGTCTTTGGTGTTTTCTCGTTCAACGGCTTCCCAGAAGTCACATTACTTTTCATAACTTCAGTTTTCTTATCTGTAAAGTAAAAATAATGATATCTATTTTGCAGAGTTGTTTGAAAAGTTTAAATACAGTCTGTCCATTGTTTTTTCAGTGCTGCACAGACCAAGTGTGGGGTCTTTATCACTGTTAAAAAGAAAACTTTTTCTCTGATCTTTTTGCAAGCTTTAACTACCTGAGCTAAACAAAACTTTGTTGTTGTCACTGTAGTTATCAGGACAGAAAAGTAATGGTGAAGAGATAGTCATTAAGAAGACGAAAATTCATGTTAATTAAACGTACAATTATTGAACTAACCTCTAAATTCTATGTATCCATGTGATTTGTGGTATATACTACTAGTTACTTACTAGCATACATTTTGTTTTGTTTTAAATGATGGGATAATTGACCTGTATGTGAATGAATTTGGGTGCAATAAGTACCAAATCCCAAAATCTCATTGAGAAAGAGAACAAATACTTGAATGAGTGTATTGTTTTCTTAGATAACACAGCTACTTCACCTATAGCATGATATATGTGGCATTTAAAGTTTATTTTTTGAACATCAAAGTAAGGAAAAACAACTAAAAACCAAAACTTGTATTGATATATATTAATTCATGGAATTTCAATTGCTCTTTTTTTAGTAATATGGTTTATCAGTTGCTATATTTTTCTATTACAGGTTGCCCATGTTTTTTAGGAACTAGGTTTAAGAACTCAGCATGTCAATTATAACACTGCAACTTGGTCAGTGTGGCAATCAGATTGGTTTTGAAGTGTTTGATGCTTTATTTCGTGACTCACACTGTCCCCATGGACTGTGCTGTAAAAGAGAGAATGAGGCATATCAAGCATCTTGCAAAGAAAGGTTCTTCAGTGAACAGGAACATGGAGGTATGTGTTGTCCAAAGTTCTCTCCTTTACTCTGACATAACTAGCTTCTTCATGCCAATACCCCACATAGTGTCCAAACTCCTGTCCCTTCCTATCTTCCTAAGGTGTGTTGCCCTTTGTTAACTGTGTTAACAACTTTTGTCGCTCACATCAATGAACATGCTCGATGGTGCCAATCTAAAACCAAACAAGCAAACAAAACTTGTCTCTTAGGCTTCCCTGTTGGCGTAGGGGTTAACTCTCAGTGCTGTCACCACTATGGCCTGAATTCAATCCCAGCCAGGTTGCTAGCCCACATAAGGCAGAGCAGACCTCTCCTGTCTTCCTGGCTGACCCCTACGCAGTGTTTTTCAGTAAATCTAACTGTCTGCTCCCCACTCTGTCTGTGGTGAATCCTCTCACCCACCCCACACCTCTAGCCTACACCCCAGCTCTTGAATGCATAAATAAATGAAATAAATATTTTTTTTTAAAGAAAGACATCTGACTTCTCCACTTGAAAATACTTGATGACTTCACTTTGCCTTTGTCTAAAAGATGCATTTCAAGCTTTTAGCATTGCATACAAGGCCTTCAAAGATCTCAGCGCTGCCTGCTTTCTATCCCCATTTATCATTTCTTCCATCCCCTTTTTTCATCTTCTGCTTCAATAATCCTAAACTGCTTGTTATGCCCATAGAATTTGTACCTGTGACTATGTCACTCTGTTAGTATGGATTCATCAAGGGTCCTCACATTTTGTATGACCATTTTTGTATCTCTCTCTCCTGAGTCTTGTCTTCATCTCTGTATTCAGGGCTTTTTTTTTTCTGTAGCCCTGACTCCATGGTGATTCATCTTGCTTAGCTGAGTGGTAGGCATTACAAACCATCTATATATATCTGCTGCCATCCACCTTGATTTCTAAGCATTATAACAGAACTTTCACCCCTCAACTTTTGGAGTTTTTTTTTTTGTTTTTTTTTTTTTTGACATATAAATTTATGTTCTGATTTAACCCAACTAAGATATATGAACTATTTTTCTTTTGATTTTTTTTACCCCCTCTATAGTTCCAATTGCTCGAGCTGTACTTGTTGACATGGAACCTAAAGTTATCAACCAAACACTATCAAAAGCTGCCCACTCTGACCGATGGAAATATGATCAACATTCATGCTTCTGTCAAAAGCAAGGTTCTGGAAATAACTGGGCATATGGGTAAGAATGATTCCTCATTTTTATTTCAGATACAGAAGCACAATCATTTTATAGCCTAGTTACAACTTGATATCCCAAGCGTGAAATGTTGAAATTGCTGTTTTAGAATTTAGAGTGTGAGTTCACCCAGAAGAATTCTCAACCGTCTTTCAGTTCTGTGTAACGATGGGACCAAGAAACTCTTGCATCAGGGTTTTCTTTTTTCACTGTCATGGTGCCAACTGACTTACTCACCAAACAATACCTTTATCTGGCAGGTATTCCAACTCATAGAGAATATGACAAGGCAGTAGTGTATCCAACGGTTCTTTGGCAAATTCTAGGGTTTGCTTCCAGAAATTCTGATTTAATTTGTTTGGAATGTTGGGACTTTTCAAAGCTTTCCCAAGTGATTCTTACATGACATAAGTTGAAGAACTTTTGCTGTAGGGTTATAGACTATTATGTTAGACCATAAACTTGCATAACTCCCTGTTAATTGAAGTCTTCAGCTAAAGTAGCTGGTGAAAGAGACTTTTGTGTACCTGGTAAATTCACTCTCCTAGGCCTACTCACCTGTTAAATATATTTAACTGCATAATTTAAATTTCATCAATCAGGGTACCTTTACCATTCATGAGAGTTAGTTCATTTCCTTAGCTTTATTTTTAAAAGTTCTTTCTTTAAAAAAACATTTATTTATTTATGCATACAAGAGCTGGGGTGTAGGCCAGAGTACAGGGAGTGAGAGGATTCTCCAGAGACAGAGTGGGTTGCAGAACAAGTGGATCTGTAGAAATACATAGCTGAGTGGGTGACATGGGAGAGGTCTGCTGAGACGTGCAGTGGCTCAGCTCCCTGGCCTGTGACCCAACTCATGCTGCAGGTGGCTGGTAATAGCTTGATAGCCCTGAGACTTAACCCCTATGCCACCAAGGACTCCCACTTCCTTAGTTTTAAAAAGCCTTCACTAGCCTATGTCTTTCTTTCTGCATTGCATCTCTCTATTTAAATTGAAAGGTGTTTATATGTTTTTTTCTTTTGCATCACATAGTTACTCTGTTCACGGACCCAGACATGAAGAATCTATAATGAACCTAATCCAGAAGGAAGCAGAAAAATGTGATTCGTTGAGTGGATTTTTCATCATAATGAGTATGGCTGGGGGCACAGGGTCAGGACTAGGAACCTTTATTACACAGAGTTTACAAGATCAGTTCTCAGACTCTTTGAAAATGAATCAGATCATATGGCCCTATGGAACTGGTGAGGTATGAATATCTTTATTGGTAACTATATATTTGGCATTTATCTTTGCAGTGAAGTGTGGGTAAAAGACTGAGCTTACCCTTTGTTTAAAATGTTAAGCTATTGCTTCAAGAGTCTTTATATAATAGGCTACTTTCATGAACAACTCATTGAACTTTACTATTCCAAACAAATGAGGAGTCCTTGTTTTTAAAATTTCAAAATAAACAAATGTACATATTGTCTTAGAAAACCATTCCTGGTTTTATTTCTTTTGTCTATATGTAAAGTAGGGCCCTTGACATTGCTCCAGGTGCCATGTCAATCTTCAAAGAATTTTCATTTCTTTCTATTGAGAGGAAATTTCTATACAACCCAATTTCCTGTCTATCAGCCAACTAAGAGGAATAATAAATGCAAGTGAAATAAATCACTACAGAAAATGTGGGAAGAAAGCATGATAGTTGATGTTTACTGGGCCCCTAATATATACAAGTTACTGTTTTAAGTGCTTTACTTGCATTCTATCATTAATCCTTACAACACAGAGGCTGATGTAATTCTTATCCACATTTTACATATTAGGAACTGAGGCCTAAAGAAGTTCAATAACTTGTCAGAAATCATATACAGAAAAAGTGACAGCCAGGATTAGAACTTAGACAAGACGCCTTTGAACCTACCCTCTTAAGAGACCGCTCTTCTTTCCTGCCTTTTTTATTCCTGATCTTTCATTTTCCAGGTTATTGTACAGAACTACAACTCCATTTTGACTCTTTCTCACTTGTACCGATCTTCAGACGCCCTCCTTATTCATGAGAACGATGCTATTCATAAGATCTGTGCAAAACTGATGAATATCAAGCAGATCTCCTTTAGTGATATAAATCGAATACTCGCACATCAACTGGGAAGTGTGTTCCAGCCTACTTATTCTGAAGAAGGCTCCCGTTACTACAGGAGGAATCCATTAGGTATTTGTCCCCTGCATGTTATTTGTATCAAAGTCTCTTGTGCAGAAAGCCTCAAAGGTACTTTTTGCTGACTTCTCTCCTCTGCCTGACGATAGAGTTGGTCTCCATCACAAAAGCCTTACTGAAGAGCTGCTTAGCTCTCTTATTAACAAATAACTATGTAGTTAACTCAGTATGTGGTAACATACTGAGACATTGCTACATTTCTCAAAAGAGTAATGGATATCTACTCACTCCATTCTTCATGATCCTTGGTTTTTTTGGGAACAAATGAGGAAACTGAGGCAAGAACGCTTAAGATGAGAGTAACTGAACAAGAAAGCTGTAATAGCAGAATGTGACAACAATTTGTGCATTCGGGTTTAGGAATTATTTGCTGGCTTTTGTTTGTTATGCATGGTATGCAACAGAACCCAGCTCTCCTTTTACAGAAGAGGATGCTTGTGTTTAGAGGAAATTCCACCAGTCATAAAGTCATTTGTGCGATGTTTTATAGATATTTGTGTCAAAATTTGATGTTTTCATTAAGATGTAGGATAAGTTTGCATTCATTGTTGATATACATTTCATATTATGTTAATATGATTTTCTCTCTCCTAGATACCTTCTATAAATATATAAAACAGCTCTGAATATAAAACAAAGTAGCCTTTCTCCTAGATTCTATTTCATTATAAATACAAGTTTTTGGGCCCTTCCTGGTGGTACAAAGGGCTAAAGCACAGCAGTGTGAAGCTACCAAAGCCAGGGAGCTGACCCACATGGCTGGCAGACCTCTCTTGAACCTGCTGCTCCTTTTAGCAGTGTATTTCAGTACATTTGCCTGTCCCCCACTCTATCTCTGGTGAATCCTCTCACCCCATTGCACCTCTGGCCTATACCCCAGTTCTTTATGCATAAATAAATAAATCTTTAAAGGAAAAGTTTCTTAAGATAGATATGTTTCTATCTTCAGGAATTATTAATCATGTCTTTTTTTTTTTTAAGAGTTATTTTTTAGGGCCTCCCTGGTAGAACAGGGGTTAAAGCAGTGCTATCAAGTGATTGGCAGCCATAAGTTCATTCCCTGCTCAGAGAGCTAACCCACATGACACAGCAGTAGGAAGCCCGCTGCTCTTCTCAGCAGTTTATTTCAGTAGATATGACTGTTCTGCCTCCGCCCCTACCCATCTCTGGTGAATCCTCTCATTCCCTGCACCTCAGGCTTAGATCCCAGTTCTTGTATACATAAATAAATACATTTTTTTAAAGATTTTATTTACTTATTTATTTTGTAAAGGAAATGGGATGTAGGCCAGAGGTGCAGGGGATGAGAGAACTCACCAGACACACAGTGGGGAGCAGAACAGGAAGATCTACTGAAATACACTGCTGAGGGAAGCAGCAGGTGAGACAGGAGAGGTCTGCTGGGCCATGTGGGTCAGCTCCCTGGCAGGGGATCGAACTGGTGCCTCAGTGGCTGCTGATAGTTTGATAACACTGAGACTTTAACCCCTGCACCACCAGGGAGGTCCACTAATCATGTCTTTTGCCCTAGTAGAATTTGATGTCCACACAAATAACATTTAACCACATTAGTAGGAGAAATGATGATATTTTCTAATGGAATAGTGAACACACAGTGACAATAAAATATTAGTTCTGATGGTGATGGCACACGGGTGACTCGGTGATGGGAAATCCTTGGGGATTACAATTGAGATTTAAAAAAATGTACAAAATGATGTAAAAATAAACTTATATTACTAAAAAAAACAAAACAAAACAAAATTAGCTATGATACTTACATTATTTTCTGTAGCTTACCTAACTTTTTTCATATTCCAGTTCCTTAGCTGCTTAACTCTTGTTTCCATTTTGGCAAAGAAACTGTTTGTCACTCATTTCAAATAGATGCCAAAATGAAGCAAATATGGGTCTGTAGTAGGTAGTTTCTGAAATCGTATGTATTTTGTAAGGTTTAAACACTTCTGACCTTGGAGAAGACATTTGGCCCCCCCAAAATCATCAAGTCATGGTTGTATAGAGACCATTGCAAACAATGGAGAATTTTAAAATCTAGTTTGGATTTTTTCCTTTACAGGAGACTTAATGGAGAATTTAGTTCCTCATCCTGAATTCAAGATGCTGAGTGTTCGAAACATTCCTCAAATGTCTGAGAACTCCCTGGCATATAGCACGTTTACTTGGGCTGGCCTCCTCAAGCACTTGAGACAGATGCTCATTTCTAATGCGAAAATGGAAGAAGGTAAAGAGTATTTTAAAAATATGCAACCCACAGCTGGAAAAATGCCTGTGCCAGAGTTCTCAATATAAACTTCTGGTGTTGGTTGAAATAATGGTCCCTTCTTCTGGCCAGGGAGGCTCCTGCAAAAACTTACCAGCACCTCCTAGGAGAGCTTCTCAGTCATTCAAGTTTTGTTTCCCAGAAATAGCTCAAACGAGTGAGATATTTTACTTCTTTTTCTGTCAGAGTAATATATGAACATAGTTTTTAAAAAATCAAGTAGTTGAAATTCATTTAAGTGTATATTTAAACTTATAATTTACATTGTATATAAATGATATCTCACTGGGGAAGAAGTTGTCCAAGATGACTTTATAGTGAGGAAAAGCACAGCCCAGTATCCCTCACTTCCCTACTCTCCACTTGAAACTCTTTTCTGTTTTTAGCAGATTCATTTGGAATTGCCTCCATATTTCTAAATATCTTGCTTATACTTTGTTTTATTTGCCTGGTTTAGGTATTATCAATTATCTTAATAATGTGAAAATTGAGAACTGAGTCTGTGGGTGGGGGAAGTGTGTGTGTTTAGAACTGGGGTGTTGACCAGAGGTGTGGGGGCTGAAAAAATTCACAGTGGGGAGCAGAACAGTCAGATCACTGAAATACACTGCTGAGGGGAGCAGCAGATGAGGCAGGAGATGTCTGCTGCGCCATGTGGGTTGTCAGCTCCCTGCTCCAGGATGGAACTCAGGCCATAGTAGTGACAGTGCTGAGACTTAGGTCACCAGGGAGGCCTGAAAATTGAATCTTCTCATATCCCTTTAATATATGCTTACACACCCCTCTTTCCTTTCTTCCAGTGTAGTTATGCTTTGGGTCAGATCAGCTTTCAGTACTTAACATATACTGTACATGCAGATTACATTTAAAATTTTCCTCCTAGAATTAGCAATATATATTTGTTCCCTATTCTATGAACCTATTACTATTCTGTCCCTAAATTCTTCCATAATATGAATTCCATCTCAATATATTCAACCCCAGACAGTGGCACAGCACATAGTTTAGCTGAGGCCAGGGCCTCACTGGTTTAGCCTTTCCTGAGCAGAAAGCACTTCTGGGACAATGGGGGGCACTTCCCTACTGTAAGGAGTAAGAAGGGTCTGGAGTTCTCACTGCTTGTCATGCAGCGTGATTTTTAACTAATCCTGTTTCTTCTAACTTTGGAAGTAGTCTACTAGAACCTCCATATGGAGGTTCAGCTTTTCCTGGTTGCTAAGTCATAACCACTGGTTCATTTGATTTCCGCCTTCCAAAATTTTGTTGCCATGCCTTTTTTCCCCATTCCTTTTCTTTTCTTGTCTATGCTTATAAAACAAACAAAAACAAAAACATCCTATCTTGTGAGATTTGGGGAGAGAGTGGCAAACAGTATGTTCAAGCTGTCATGTTTAACTGGTAGCATGTACTGCACCACAAATGACAATATCTTAGGTTTAAATTCTATAAAAGTGGATTTCCTCTACATTTATCTGTAATACCTATAGCTTTTCTTTCACAGTGCCGGAGGTTTGAAGATTAAAATAGAAAGTTCACATCCCAAAGTAAAGCTTCCTAATTTTTGTGGCCACAATACCTGTTTTTCTAGCAATACCTATTAACGCCTACCTCCAAGAACACAATGTTTCTTACACTTAGGGTAGTGTAAGACAAAGTGCTGCTCTGAGCTCTCTTAGGACAATAAACCTCAATTTGCTTAGTCATTTTCCATGTAGGACTTGAGAGTGTCAGCTTTGTTCACAGTTACAGATAAAGTTTTTTGTTTTCACATATATTAATATGTGAATAAACATATTTATATCTCTAGCCTAGTTGGAAGATACAGTTTTAAAACTCGGGCTCTCCCTGGTGGCACAGTGGGTTAAAGCACCACATTATGAAGCTCTCTGAAGCCACTGTGGCACAATTTCAATCCCCAGCCTGGGAGCTGACTCACATGGCATGACAGCCCGCTTGTACCTGCCCGCTGCTCCTCTCAGCAGTGTACTTCATCAGTCTGCTTGTTCTGCTCCCCACTGTCTCTGATGAATCCTCTTACCCACCACACCTCTGGCCTGTACCTCAGTTCTAGAAGCATAAATAAACCTTTGGGGAAAAAAAACTCTTCATGTTACATGACCGTTCTCTATGAAGAGTGACATTAATGTCACCATTAGCAATGTATCTGTTTATGTTGTCTTAGCAACTGTAAGAATGAGTGATCTAAGAAGAAACAAGGCAGAAGTCACAGTCACTTTAATGACCAGCTCTGGAGGTCACACACCATCCTTTTGGTTACTGAGGTTAGACTTGTTGCATTTGAGATGGGGCTACACGAGAGCATGAGTCTTAGGAGGAAAGGGTCAGTGGTGTTCATCTTGGTAGCTGGCTGTTACCTCTGCACTCTGTCAACTAATGAATCCACTCCTCTAATATGCAGGATGTACTCACATTCTCCCAAAGCCCCAAAACTTCTTTCCCATTAGCACATCAGTCCAAAGTTTAGAATCTTGTCAATTAAAAGTAGGGGTAGGTGTGAATTTATACTCTTCAGATAAGGTTTCTTGTGGAATAGCTCTCTGAATACAGTTCCTTGCACACGTGTGTGCACACACACACACAAACAACAGACCATGGTAGAAGGTATAGACACTTTCTTTCAAGGCACACAGGAATTATTCATTGATCCATAAAAATTAAGCAAGTGGGCCTCCCTGGTGCCACAGGGGTTAAAGCCTCAGCACTGTTAAGCTATTACCAGCCACTGTGACTGGAGTTTGATCCCCAGCCAAGGAGCTGACCCACATGGCAGTAGTCTTACCTTCTGCTCCCTTGAGCAGTGTGTTTCAGTCAGCCCACTGTGTCTCTGGAGAATCCTCTCACCCTCCACCCCACACCTCTGGCCTGCACCCCAGTTCTTATATGCATACATAAAAACAATAATAAATCTTTTAAAAAATTTCAGGCACATGCTAGCAGGTTCTTGATTAGAATGGTAAGGCCTGCCAACCATTTTCCATGACTTTTGACTTAGCCCTCTGACTCAAACTAACTTACAATCTTCATTTTTTAAGTTTTATTTAAAACATTTTATCTTAAAATTTTACTAGTTGTTTTATTTTTGCTAGTTGGGATTAATTTGTGCATGTGAGAATTAGAGAGCATTCTGGGGGAGTATACAACAGAATTCTCAAGACTTTAAACTGGCATCACATCATATGTATTTTTTTGTTCCACAACTTTTTTCTGCATAATGTTTTCTGACTCTCTTCCCAATTAAGTACATTTAGACATACCTTATATTTATATAATAGCTAATTATTTTCCAGTATGTATGTGCCATCATTTAGTATATCTACATAGATTAAAGCATCAAATAGTTCTCCAAAGCTGGCAGTTAAAACTGTCAGCACATAACCTTCCTTTATTTTCTTCTTCCCAGAAGGAATCATTTTGCAAGACACTTTTGCTGGTTCTTTTACTATTTTCACGTAGTCATTGCCATTTACTGACTTGTCAGTTATTTAGGTATATCCTATTTACTTACCCTGTGGAAGGTTAGGACATAGCTTTTTCTCCACACTGGCCACTGAGCCCTGTTGACATTCTTTTGTCTTCTCATCCTTCAAATAGAGTAATATCATTGGGTTGAAGAGATACCAGCTTCACATGGTCATGACCTAGTTAATGCTGTCCACAACTAGGCCATGTCGTGTTAGAATCCTGGGGTAACTTTCCAGTATAATGTTTAAATTCTCTTTAAGAGCTCGTAATTGCTTGCATTTTTTGTTTGCTTAGTTATCTGTGTGCCGTTTTCAATTAATGCAACCATAAGTATTTCTCTACCTGTCCAGATTTTTTTCTTTTTTCTAAAAAGATTTATTTATTTATACATAAACAACTCGGGTACAGGCCAGAGGTATGGGAGGTGAGGGGATTCACGAGAGACCAAGTGGGGAACAGAACAGGTGGATCTATTGAAATACACTGCTGAGGGGAGCAGTGGATGAGACAGGAGAGGTCTGCCACACCATGTGGGTCAGCTCCCTGCTGGAGACTGAACTTGTGACACAACAGCTGCAGATAGCTACTGAGGTTTAACCCTTTGTGCCAACAGGGAGGGGCCCCGCATTTTTTTCTTGATAGATTCCGTTCTTCTATGAATTTCATTCTGTTTGAGTACTCTGACATGCTTAAATCTAGATTTCCACCTTTGCCCTCTTTATAGCCTTCTACAGCTAGTATTCATTTATCTATCTTCAGTGATAGGTAGACAAAGTCTTAGTGATTTCAGGGAGCAAAATTCAGGAGTCATAATTTTCATGGTTTTTACTTGCTATCTGGGTTTAGTATATACCCTGCCTCAACTCTTAATCATATATGTTCTCTCCAGAAATTAAAACTTTCCTTTTCTGCTAGGGTAGGAAAGAAGCAGTTGTCATCAGAAACAAAGTTTAGCAACATTCCTTAAACAGTCAAATGGAGATGTGCTCTACAGATTACAAATCCAGTTTAAGAGCCAATGATTTAATGTTTTAATGATTTCCTTAACGAATGCCGCAGCACGTGTTCTGGAGGCACAGAGAAAAATGATGTGTGAGAAAACAGGTAGCATTAATAATGAATCATTAAGTGATTAAGTTTATGAATGTGAAAACATTTTAGGAAAACCTAAATAAAATTTTTTGTTAAATATTGATTTTTTTGTGTGTGTTCAAGAATGATATGTGGGACCTCCCTGGTGGTACAACAGGTTAAAGCACAGCACTTTGAAATTAGCCACAGACACTGCAGTACTGAGTTTGATCCCCAGCTAGGGAGCTGACCCACATGGTGTGGCAGACCTCCCCTGACCTACCCACTGTTCCTCCCAGCAGGGCAATTCTGCTCCCCACTCTGTCTCTGGTGAGTCCTCTCACCCTCATACCTCTGGCCTGTACCCCAGTTCTTGTATGCATAAATAAATAACTCTTAAAAAAAATTGTTTGCAACCAATGTGAAAAACTGGGTGTAGGTCAGAGTTGCAGGAAAAAAATGAGCAGATCCCTGGCAGGGGATCAAGCTCAGGCCATGGCAGTGACTGTGCTGAGACTTGACCCCTAAGCCACCAGGGAATCCCCCCACAACCCCTTTGTAGTCAAGTGTCTCCTCTACCTTTATCTTGTAGCAACTACTGGTCGGCATTTTGTCCCTACAGTTTTGCTGGGTTCCATCCCCAGTCAGGGAGCGGATCCACTTTCGGCAGAGAAGGCCACACCTCTGTCTCCCGCTGTTCCCTCAGCAGTGTATTTCAGTCAGTCGGCCTGTTCTGCACCCCTCAGTCTCTGGTGATTCCTCTCACACCCCTATATCTCAGTTCTTCTACTAAATAAAAATTGGCTTTGGATCATTTCAGGTGAACCAGGTACTTAAGACTAAGTGGGTAAAGAAAACTATGCATCAAAGGGAAATTGATGTAAAATACACATACCATAATACATTTTTCTCTTCATTTATAAAATCTCTTTTTTTCATTTGGTAGGTATTGATTGGCACGTTCGGCCTCCTTTATCAGGACTTCCTACTCTTAGTAAAATGGCTATCAACAAGGAACTTCGTTTTAACACTTCCATTGCTAACTTGGTCATCCTTCGTGGGAGAGACGTGCACAGTGCAGATCTGGGTAAGCAGAAGTTCAGGTGAAAAGTAAAATGTACATTTTGCATATAGTACATATGGTTAAAGAAAGGTTTCTGAATTGATTCTTAGCGAAAGAAAAATAAAACTGTGATTTAATATCAAAAAGTAACCATTCTATCAGTTAGTATGTGACCAGACACAAATAGAAGTGGTTTAAACAAGATAAAAGGTTTTTTTCCTTGATCTGATTGTTCCATCATCCTCACCTGTGACTTCCTCCTGAGAGTGCTAGACGTCTTTTTCAAGCTTCAGTTGTCCTATCATATAGAAATGTGTCAAGGACATACCTCCTCAGGTCCCACAGCATATTTGTGCTAGCCATTGGCTGGGTGGACTTTTGTGCCACACCAGCTGCCTGAGTGGCAGTGAGCACAGCTAAAATTGAGGGGTTCTGTTCCAAAGAAGATGAAGCCAGGTATTTCAGGACTAGTGGAGTCTGTGACATGTATTTGGGTGGTGGTAGCATTTCAGTTCAGATGACATATCACAGAACGTTTCTGAATGGTCTGATTTTTTTTTTTTTTACTGTAAATATGAATTGCTTTCTCAAAAGCAACAGAAAGTATTAAAAGATTTCTGGGGAGAGGGACATGGAAGTACCTGTTTCTTAATTTGTTTCCCAAATTAAAATTCATGTTGTAAAGAATGGTTTATGTTGTTTTACTCTAGGGGGATTTAAAGATCCAGCTCTCTATACTTCCTGGTTAAAGCCTGTCGATGCGTTCAGTGTATGGAGAACCCAGCGAGCCTTTAGCAAATATGAGAAGTCTGCAGCATTAGTGAGCAATAGTCAGTTCTTAGCAAAACCACTCGACATGATTGTGGACAAAGCATGGAATATGTTTGCTTCAAAGTAAGTAAAACTCTGTAAACCTTAGTAACTTTAGGAGATGATACTATGCTAAGGCAAGACAGGATCTGGAGTGTCTTAGTTTGTTTGGGCTGTTATAACAAGAGTGGCATAGACTGGGTGGCTCATAAACAAAAATCTCTCATGGTTCTGGAGGCTGGAAAGTCCAAGGTCAAGGTGTTGGCATATTTGAGGTCTGGCAAGCACCCACCCACATCTTGGCTCACAGGAGACTTCTCTTCCTCAGTTGGTCAACGAGGCAAGGGCGTTAACATGAGCCCATTTTGGGCCTCCCTGGTGGGTCGAACTCCTGTTGCAGTGACTGCAAACAGCTTCAGAGTGCTGCAACCCATCCCCCTGTGCCACCGGGGAAATCCAGTAGTTCAGAAATGTTTTATCAGATTTTTGAAATGTACAATGACTTCAGGCCAAACAAAGTCCCTCAAAGTAGCTGAACAGCCCCTCTACTTTGGCTCGCTGGGGTTCCCAAAGCCTTTCCTGGCCAGTCTTGCATGTGGCCATTTCTGAAGCCTCCATGTCTCAAGACCTCTCTAGTCTCAGGTCCCTCATATGCTATTTTTTTCTATTTCTTTTCCTTCCTGCTGTCATTAAATGGTGACAGTCATTATCATGTCAGGTTAATTTGTCTTCCCTTGATGTTTTTTTAACACAACTTCATCTACCTCAAAACATTTGGGGAGTACAGGCTCTTAGTCCACCTGACCTAGCTGCAAATTAAATGCCTGAAAACACTTGGGAAGCAAGCTTCACTTAATTCCTAGATTAATATATCGCAATGATTTAAGCCTCTGGAACTTTTTAGAGTTTATATAGAATTCCTCTGGGTATTAAATATGTGCTCAGTAGACAGCCAAATCGGAACATGCTACTTTGTCCTGTGGGTCTTTCATTATCATTCTCATAGACACTAAAAAAATAGGGAGCTGGAACTACATTTCCAAAGTTTTTCTAATCTTTGGAGTAAACACTGAAGGAAATTGAAACTTAGGAGAAAGTCTGCCACTTTCAAATGTTCATGAGCTAAGAAAGTATTTATTGTTTAAGTTTAAAAGTCATTCATTTGTATGAGATTGGTTATTTCTCATTTCATTTTTCTCTCACAGGGCCTACATTCATCAATACACAAAATTTGGAATTGAAGAAGAGGATTTTTTGGACAGTTTCACATTGTTAGAACAGGTCATTGCCAGTTACTACAACCTCTAATCCTGAACCAAGCAGAAAACTGCTTTCAACTTTTGGACTAAAGTATTTACACTACTACTTTTCTGTAAAAATTTCAAAGTCCTAAAAATAACCAAGTCAGGTGCCGGTTTCTCCTGCAAACTATACCCACAAAAATGGAGAACCTTTTACATGGAGAATAGCATGTTTTCAATGAAATCATCTACTTTATATTTTTGTATGTAAGAAAAATTGGTGCTTCTATATACAGAACTTTGGAAACACTTTACTGACATGATGGAACTCTAGAACTACCTAAACATTGGAAAATTCTGTTTTGTCTTTGCATGTTCCTAAATCTCGCTTTATCCCAAAAAAGGATATTTAAATGTATTCATCTTTGAAGTGAATGCTTTGAGCCACCAGAGGGAGCTGTTATCAAATGCTACAATGTGAACATCTATTTTGAGTATTTTACAAGTGTAATAGTTTCCACTTTAATCAACTGTTTCAAAAATAATATCAGAGCCCTACCTGGGGGCCTGGAGGGTTAAGTATCAGCGCATCCATCACAGTGGCCTACTACAGTGGCCTGAGTTCCATCCCACAGGGTGCACTGATTGAACTAGTGTTTAAAAATTACTTTTAGGCGTTTAACTGTTGTAGAAGATAGCTATATATGCTTCAGCAAAAGGGGTGAAAGCTTTCACCCCAATTTCACCAACATGAGAAAATTACACCAAGGAAATACTGTATGTACATCATGAAGTTGATACAGTGTCGGTTTCACACAGGACAAAACACTTGAAAATTGGCAACTGAATGTGAGGGGATTGGCATACTTCAGTAAGCCACATGTGTTGTTATATTAAATGTAAAATGGGAAACAAATAGGAAAGTTTGCTTTCTGCCAAATCTACCAGTGGTGATTTATTTTTATATGGAAAAATGACAGTTCAATTTCACTGGTTTCTTCCTTTTCTTTGCATATGGTAATGATTACCTTTTTACTGTTTTTCTTATCAACTGTTGCTATGATTTAAAATACTGAACCATATCTTATTTCCAAGGAATGTAAAAAGTGGTCTGTTCAGCTTTTAAAAGGCACACCCCACCGTTGTATTTTGTTAACCCAAGTATACTTCAAAAATAATTAGATAATAATTTTAAAATAAATCTTTATAAAAAAGTTTTAAAAACTAGTTTAAAAGTAATTATTCTGCACTAAGGAAACTAAAGTAATTTCCCCAAACTAAATCAGCATTAATGTGATGATCTGTAACTGAATCATCACAGTAGGGGCTAGATTGATTCTGAAGAACCTTACTAGAAGTTAATCTTAAAGTCTTAAATTGAATTAATTTTATATTTGAGAAAGGAATTCATGAGGTAGCAATGGGTACAAACATATTTATCATTAGCAACTGATAGAATCCATGGAGACACAAACTAGAAATAAAGAGCACTCTGGTGTATTCATTTGTGCAAGTTGACACTTCTTTTATGATCCACAATTGCATTATTTTATATGTGTGGATTCTTAACTATTTGCAAACCAAGTATATTTTTTTAAGATTTATTTATTTATTCATACAGAACTGACAAGCCAGAGGTGCAGGGGCAGTGAGAGGCTTCACCAGAAACAGAGTGGGGAGCAGAACAGGCAGACCGACAAAGTATACTGTTGAGGGGAGCAGCAGGCTGGTCAGGAGAGGTCTGTGGAGGATCAGGAGAGGTCTGTCGAGGATCACCTCCGGGACTGGGGATCGAACTTACACTGAAGCAGCTGTAGCCAGCTCAGAGGTGGCGAGAGGCTTCACCAGAGACAGAGTGGGGAGTAGAACAGGCAGATCTACGAATGAAGCACCCTGCTGAGGGGAGCAGAGGGCGGGTCTGGAGAGGTCTGCCACGCCATGTGGTCACCTCAGGGGCGGGCAGGGATCGAACTCATCCGGAAGTGGCTTTAGCTTCTCAGTGCTGTGCTTTAACTCACTGCGCCACCAGGGAGGGCCCAAGACCAATTATCTTTAACAAATTACATGGGAGGGTTTTTGCTGTCTATTCCAAATAATATAAAATTTTTGCAATTGTGGCTGTGATTTGTTAAGTTAAAAGTTAAAGTTAGTAAAAGTTATGTGAGCTTCAGCAGCTCATTAAGGATACAAAAAAAAAAAAAAAGAAATAGCACTGCAGTACAAGATTATTTAAGATCAGGTGGTTATCACTGAAATCAACATGCATGTATGCTACATTTAGTCCAGTGCTAAAAGTGCATATTTATACTTCACAAAACTAAATAAAATAACCACAGTTTTATGAAAAAAAAAAAGTTAAAGTTAATGCCAAATTTTCAAGACAAAGGGTGGCATTGGAAATGCACTCTAACTTGAAAGTAGAGAAAATGGCCAGTCAGGACAACAGAATCATCATTTCCTGGGCATATTAATTCAGAAGATTTGAATATGAAATTTCTTAGATTACTAGGTAAGGAACCCTCCCTGGTGGTGCAACAGGTTAAAGCACAACACTAGGAAATCTAACCTAGCCACTGCCACTTCAATGTCCGATCCCTGTCCAGGGAGGTGACCCACATGGGGCAGCAGACCTCCTGTCTCTCCTGCTGCTCCCCTCAGCAGTGTACTTTGTCA
>NW_004567118.1:14010239-14030656 GCF_000260355.1 Condylura cristata | reverse complement strand
TGCAAAGCATAGGCCCGAGTCATGGCAGGGGACCAAATGACACTTACCATGTGATTAAGTGTGTTTGGCTGTCTGATGCTACAAGTCGAGGCTCCCTGTGACAGCTTGTTGATCTTGTCCATGTTTGTGCTCTACTTTTAACAGGAAAGATGTAGTCTAAGGGAAAGAACAGTTCTAGGAGCTTTAATCTAGGCTTAAATTTGTCTAAAACATGTCACTCGGGGACTTCTCTGTAGAGTACATACCACTGATTCTTCCTCTGAACACCATGTTTATCACATTTGAACTCCTGCCCCAAATTTTGTTTTAAAACATACCCCACTTGTTCCCATCTCACTCCACTCTCTCCATAAACCCAAAGTTTGGTGGTCAAACCTTTCCTGTTCTTCCATCTACTTCCATATATGACAATACCCATGAACTTATCACTTTGGGCCAACAATCGGTTATTTAAGAAATATTTGCTCATCTCCATCAATCACATTGTTTCATGTGGGTTTTAGGAATGTGAGCTAAAAAATGTGGCTTTACATATTTAACTAACTTCCTACTCCTACACTCTGAAATGTCTCAGATGATGCAATGTCAGCCTTATTAATAAATCCCATTTTGACAAGCAGGAATGCTTTCACAAGATAAATAATGTAAATATTTCAAGTTTCTGGGGAACACAGTGCAGGTCACCCTGGAGAAGAAATGGAGATACTATGGTGAAGATAGAAAGAACAGAAAATCCCAGTCGTTTAGATTCTAGAAAGCCAGTGAAGCAGAGATGAAAAGTAAAGTCAGGAGATGGATGATGCCCCCCAAAGAATTGCTAATAAGTGATTAGCATTTTAAAAGCCCCAAAAGGGGTTAAATCTCAGAGCTATCAAGCTATCACCATCCACTGAGGCATGAGTTCACCCTGCCTGGGAGGTGACCCACATGGCACAGCAGACCTCTCCTGTCTTACCCTCTGCTCCCCTCAGCAGTGTATTTTAGTGGATTCACCTGTTCTGCTCCCCACTCTGTTTCTGGTGAATCCTTTCACCACCCCACAACTCTGGCCACCTGTTCTTGTATACATAAATACAAAAAAATTTTAAAGCCAAAAAAAAAAAAAAAACAAATTCATGATTTCTGAATTATGGACTTCATCTAATGATCTTAGAATAGCTTAAAAGAAATAGTAAGCTAAATTGTATCACTTAGCAAATAGGTCTTTCTTACCTAAATTTCTTCCCTTGGCTAATGACAGAGTCAATAAAATGGATAGTCATTTTTCTTTCCTGCTCCACGTCAATAGAACTGTGTACATGGTTTTTACACAATGGTCCAAAGATCCTATTCCAATGCTGTCCAGTACAGTAGCTATTAGCCACATGCAACTAGTATAAAATAGAGGATGAATTTTGAAGACAGTATGAATAAAAAACGTAAAATGTTAGTATTTTTTTAATAGCTGATATTTATTTATTTATTTATTTATTCATACAGATCTGGGGTATAGGCCAGAGATGCGGAGGGTGAGAGGATTCAGCAGAGACAGAGTGGGGTACAGAACAGGCAGATTACGAAGTACACTGCTGAGGGGAGCAGCGGGTGGGTCAGGAGAGGTCTGCCACACCATGTGGTCACCTCCAGGGCAGGCGGGGAGCAACTCATGTGGAAGTGGCTTTAGCTTCTTAGTGCTGTGCTTTAACCCACTGTGCCACAAGGGAGGGCCCAGCTGGTATTTTTATTAGACATTTTAAGTTAAATTATACCTGTTTTCCTTTAATCTTCAAAAATGTAATTCTAAAATCCATTTAAACTAGATATATGGCTTATATTTCTAGTAGATAGGGCTGTTCTAGACATTTCAGGAGAAAAATCCTGAGAATTGTAAAACTGGAGTTGAGAAAAATTTGTCCTTACTAAGTGAGAGGTCATGGGAACATGATAGTAAGAAACATGACATAAGGCAAAAGATGAGAGTTTCCCTTTTGGGAAAAAAGTGGCCTTTGCTTAAGCTCAGCTCATGTGAACAATATGAACAATATGAAAGAAACAGGATGTGAACTGAACTCAACAAACAATCCTCGAACACCTGCAAGGAACACTGCAACAGGGAGACACAAACAATGAGTTAAGCCTGGCCCCTGTCCTCAAGAAGTTCACCATTTGGTGTATGTTCTGCTGCAAAGCATAGGCCCGAGTCATGGCAGGGGACCCAAGTTCATTGAGCAGATCGATAGAAATGTCTGAAAACTAAGGAAAGCATATAGAGCCACAAAACTACGAGTCAACAGGGAAATCCCTTCAAGTTCCCTTAATCAGCAACACATTTTACAACCATTAAATGAAACAAGGACCTGAAAGTACAATTTAAAATATTTTGTTTCTGTGGCCTCTTTGGTAGCCTAGGGGTTAAGTGTCAGCACTGTCATTACTATGTCCTGAGTTCCATCCCCGGGCCAGAGATCTAACCCCCATGGCACAGCAGGGGGTTAGCTCCATCTCTTCTGCTCCCCACTCTGTCTCTGATGAATCCTTTCACACCCCTCTGTACCTGGCCTACATTCCAGTTCTTCTATAAATGAATAAATAAATATATATTTTAAATGTTTATAAAACATAAAAATATTGTTTCTGAAGCCAACTTAAGACAATATGATTCAAGTGGTCTATTTGTTTTTTTTTAAAGATTTGTTTTATTTATGCATTGTGTAGGCCATAGGTAGGTTGGGGTGGTGAGAGGATTCACCAGAGACATAGTGGTGAGCAGAACAGGCAGATCCACTGAAATACACTGCTGAGGGGAACAGTGGGAGAGACAGGAGAGGTCTGCTGTGTCATGTGGGTCAGCTCCCGGGCCGGGAATGGAACTTACTCATGCTGCTGTGGCTGAAGACAGTTTCATAGTGCTGTGCTTTAACCTCTTGTGCCACCAGGGAGGGCCTCAAGCAGTCTGTTAAGAGAATGAAGAGTTGTCTATGTTTGCAAGTCGTTTCCTGAAATTTAAACCCCTGTCCTGGAATTCCTTGCCTTGGAAATTGTGGCCACTCCCCATCTCCCACTGTCCCCCCTGTATGTGTGCTTGAGTAGCCAAGGCAGACAGCAATGACTGCTAAGTGTTGTTGTGAAAAACACATGGGCCTGCCCATAGGCTTGTTTCAGTCCAGTCAGTGAGGCCAGGGATGGAGCAGTCATCACCGCCCTGAAGGACTGGCTGGGAGACAAGCCCATGGTACTGCCTGCCCCTGCTGTGCGACCACTGTCCAGCCCCCAAGACCAAGACTAATGGGAGGCTGGACCAGGTTAGGGGCATGCCTGAAAGGGTACACACTAGATTTCCTTCGTCCCTTCCTTCTCCCTTTCTTACTTAAGAAAGATGTCATCAGTGCAGGGTTTTTTGTTTTGCTTTGTTTTAACAAAGACATATTAGATTTTATAGTCATTTCTTTGGGGCAATGTATCCTTAGATTTTCTTCTTTTTATTTTACTCGTATTTAAAAAAAAATCCTTAAGAGCCCAACGTAAAAACACTTCAAATGACGTTCGAAATGATGCTAATTCCTGACAAAAGTTCAAGGACTAGAGGAGTAAGTGAAATGGACAAGAAAGCAGTAACAAGGGGTGGGAATAGGAAGCGGAGTCAGAACCCAGTCAGCATGACAGATGGGGGGTAGGAAGTGCAGGAGGCTGAGGGTTTGGTCAGGAGCAGAGGAGGAGGGAGGGGATGAAAGATGGGCCCTGGGGTCCTACTGCCTCACTCTATTTGAAAGGATGTTGTCTACTCCAGGGAGACCAGTAAACCCATCCACCTACCTAGTCACATAGCCCGGGAGAAACCTAAAAAGAAGTATCCAAAGCAGAAAAGCTTTTGTTTATGAAAGAACTTTTAACTTTCTCCATACAGAGACCTCAGGGGTGTCTTTTATGCTCAGATGAATTCTAAACAGTTGAAGAAAATACAGAACATCTGAACTTTTCTTTGACCTCTACATTTTTCTAAAGACAGTATTTTTCAGCTTCCCCTTTTCTTACAAAATTGTGCAAAGCCCTCCCACACACATGCTTTTACCAGACAGGCATCCAATTATGTCTGATTCCATCCAAAATTCAGGAAGGGCAACATCCCAGTTCTCCCAGTCTGAAAACTGCACCCAACCAAGTGGAACACTCAACTTTCATACCTCTCTCAACCAAAGGCAATCTTTCCTTGTAAACTCTGGTGCTCCAGAGAGTGGTATAATTGTGGCCATGTGTCATTTATTTGGAATTCCTACCCAGCCAACTTCAGTAAGCATAACTTGCCTACTGAAACATGTAAACAACCCCAGCACAAAGCAGCCAAATGGAAAGCCGCCTTGGCCACATGTTCTAAAAGGTGTCATAAAGCTGTGAATCTGCCTGTTGGCTTGGCAAAGGCGGTTGAGGATGCCCTGGCACTGAGCAATGCCGATGACATCTGGGTTGTAGGTGACTGCCATTGCTAAGCTAACATTACCGGAATCTTGAACTCTCGGAGAAGCATACAGGAAATCACACAGCCAGACTTTTTTCCTTATAAAGACAGACCATCTCTCCAGGAATTACCATCCTCTCAGTTCTCCTAGGGAGGAGCCACTGGTTAAGCAAACCGGATACAACTGGGGAGAGGAATTTTATAGCAATTTCCTGTGGCCCCAAGGTCTAGTCACAGTGCCTCCTCTTTAAGAACAGTGCACAAAACAAGTTTCGGCTCAGATGATCACTTATGGGAAAGCACAGGCATGTTAAAGAATGCTCTGGAAAAGTAGTTTATTCTCTGACAGGGAGAAGTTACAGAGTGGATAGCATTCATAAGCATCAGTATAGGAATTTAGACCTGATACATGGACCAAATGAGTCTATCAGGTAGTGTCTCTCCTACGTATATTCAAAACAGAGTATTGGCTAGTGGGTTAAAGTGCAGCACTGCGGGCTGGCTGCAGCCGCTGTGAGTTTGATCCCCAGCCTGGGAGCTGACCCACATGGCTCAGCAACTCTCTCCTGTCTCACCCGCTGCTCTCCTCAGCAATGTACTTAGCTGATCTGCCTGTTCTGCTCCCCGCTGTGTCTCTGGTGAATCCTCTTACCTTACTGTCCCTGCACCTCTGACCTGTACCCTAGTTCAGTATGCATAAATAAATCTTAAAAAAAAAAAACAAAAAAATAGATAGCATCTCCCTCAAACTTGTTCCTCACTCTGCATTCCTGGCTCAGTGAAGGACCACACTGCTGTCTTCTCATTTATTCCACCTCCTTTTTATTCTGTTCTTGTCTAGGATCTTAGATTCCACGTAAGTAGCATTTCCTGCCTGCCTCTGAATCTCCACGGTTGTTGCACCCAGAGCATGGCAGTCATCCTCCAGCCTAAGTACCAGGCCCTGTGCATGGCTCTTGGCAAGCAATGGAGAGCAGCAAAGTGCCTGCCCCATTTGAGGCTTAAGTGTTTTTTTGTTAAAGATTTATTTAAAAAAAAAAAAGATTTATTTTTTTATGCATACAAGAGCTGGGGTGCAGGCCATAGGTATGGAGTGGAGGGTCGTGAGAGGATTCACCAGAGACAGAGTGGGGAGCAGAACAGGTGAATCTACTGAAACACACTGCTGAGGGGAGCAGCGGGTGGGTCAGGAGAGGCCTGCTGAGCTTTCCTAGTGCTGCAGCAGCTGCAGACAGCTTCATAGTGATGACTTTAACCCCCGGGCCACCAGGGAGACCCTCTGGGCTTTGTTTCAGTGAAGAGCAGAAACAAGAAAATAGGGCCCTCCCTGGTGGCACAATGGGTTAAAACAGCACAGCACAGCACTGGGAAGCTAGCCACAGCCACTTCAGCACAGGTTTGATCCCTGGCCAGGGAGGTGATCCGTATAGCTTGGGTGGATCTCTACTGGCTCGCCTGCTGCTCCCCTGAGCACTGTGCTTTATCACTCTGCCTGTTCTGCTCCCCACTATCTATGGTGAATCATCTCACCACCTCTGCACCCCTGGTATGTACCCCAGATCAATATGCATAAATAAATATCTTCAAACAAACAAAAACAAAAAATAAAAAAGATGAATCAGTTGTGAG
Source organism: Condylura cristata (assembly GCF_000260355.1). Lineage (NCBI taxonomy): Eukaryota > Metazoa > Chordata > Mammalia > Eulipotyphla > Talpidae > Condylura > Condylura cristata. The sequence goes on along the minus strand of NW_004567118.1, from coordinate 14,024,595 downwards.
TTATCTGAAGGAAATAAAATGGGTTAAGGCAAAAAATAACAGAAGAGGAATACTTTCCTCACCACACCCCTACTTGGCAATCCAAATGCCACATCATCATGAAAACTATTTCCTTGAGTCAGGAACTCTCTTCCTCTCCTCTTTTTTAATGTTTGCATAAAACTAGGGTGTAGGTCAGAGGTATGGGGGTGATAAAGAGAATTCATGAGAAACAGAGCAGGTAGTAGAACAGGCAAATTTTTACTGAAATACACTGTTAAGGGGAGCTGTGGGTGTCAGTAGAGGTCTGATATGCCATGTGGGTCAGCTCCCTGGCCCCAGAAAGAACTCAGGACTCAGCAGTGATAGTGCTGAGATGTAACCCTCAGGCCACCAGGGGAGACCCCTCAATTCTTTTATTATGGCATCTTACCCTATTCTGTAGTTATCTGCAAATGTGCATTAATACCTGTAAGAAAACCTCAACCTTGTAGAGGGAAGAGATCATTTATCAAAATTTTTAATACAATTTATTTGTGCATACAAGAACTGGGGTCTAGTGCAGAGGTGCAGTGTGATAGGATTCACCAGAGTGGGGACCAGAATAGGCAGAATCACTGATATACACTGCTGAGGGGAACAGAGGGTGAGAACAGGAGAGGTCTGCTGTGCCACATGGGTCAGTTCCCTTGTGGGGCTTGAACTCACTTGCAGTGGCTGCTGATAGCTTCGTAGTTGTGCTTTAATCTGTTGCCCCCAGGGAGGCCCCATCAGCAGTTTTATCTGTTCCTCACAGTACTTTAAATCAGCAGGGATTTTAAGAGTGCATATAAAACTCACCTCTCCCCACAGCCCCACCCTCCAGGGTGGTCAATCCAATGACATTAACTGGTCTTATTTCATAGGTTGTTATGAAAATCAAACAAAACACGAGTGCTTTTAAAAAGTCAACACAAATAGAAATTGCTTTGTAATCATAACCACAGCAAACACTACTCTGGGAACCTGCCCACTCAGAATGGATAACGATGAAGCTGGCTTTTCCAACCCCGTGATACAGGCAAACACAAAGGCTGCGTATTTATTTGAATAGCACAACTTTGTAGGCTGTGGCCTTAATTTCCTGTTGTCTTCTCCATCAGCTACCTACTTCGTTATTGCAAGGTGGGAAAAGTACGCAGAAACTTGGATTTTTGCACTGGACTTTTCTGCAAAAATGACTGGCTGGGCCCTCCCTGGTGGCGCAACGGGTTGAAACACAGCACTGAGAATCTAAAGCTGCTTCAGCATGAGTTCGATTCCCGCCTGCCCGGAGGTGACCACATGGTGTGTCAGACCTCTCCTGACCCGCCCGCTGCTCCCCTCAGCAGTGTACTTGGTCGATCTGCCTGTTCTGTTCCCCACTCTGTCTCTGGTGAAGCCTCTCACCGCTCCTGAGCCTCTGGCCTGTACCCCAGTTCTATATGCACAAATAAATAAATCTTTAAAAAAAAAAAAAAATGACTGGCTGAGAGCCAGAATGGCCAGGCTTGAATCCTTGCTCTGTTATTTCCTTGTTTCCTCCAGCAAATTACTGAACCTGTCTTATTTCCTCATGGGGTTGTCATAAGGATTTAATGATTAAATACAATACACATAAAACAGTGCTGAGTACAAAGCAAAGCAAGCAATTGTTATCAAGGTCATAGTAATTCACTGTTCTTCCTGGTTCAGGGCACCTTAGAAGAGGTTCCTGGGAGCTAATCTTAGCTGTTGGTGCTATGTATAAGGCCTATACTGAGGAGGGAGGGGTCACAGACAAGAGGTTGGTATGATGGGCAGATGTCTGAAGAACCTCAGCAGGGTGGCCAAAAAATGTGGAGCTGTGTAGAGAAATTTGACTGTTGGAAGTGGTTTAGGGCTGTCACTCAAGTGAAACTCACTTTAGAGAGGCTTTGAGTACACTCCAAAATCAAAGGTAGAGCAAGGCCTCTTCTTGTTTCTTTTTGGCCTTCATCTTCTTAACTAATGAAAAGAGGTTGAGAAAAACATGGTTCCTGGGTGATGTGGTGCTCCGGGCTTTTCAGTACAGCTGCCAAGAGAAGTGAACCTGAGCTTCTTTGTTTTCAATAATCTGGTGAGGAGCCAGAGGAAGACAATACACTGAAGTCATTCCCCTCCTTCAGAGCAAGCAGGCCCAGCCCTCTTTTGAAATCCCAAACTGCCACTTTCCCAGAAGCCCCCGTCACCACCACCACAATTGGAAGTAGACTGGGACCCAATTAAGCAGTGCTCTCTGGCTGGTTCAGTCAAAAGTGGTCTGAAGAAAGAAGCAGCTAGTGTTGACCCCAAAGGGAGAGCAGCAACAAAAGGAAATGAGTGCCACACTAGAGAGTACATGGAAGTGGAGAGGTGGGCAACAGAGGCCTCTGTGAACCAACAAGGCTTTTCCTCAACATTTTCAGTGGAAGGCCATTAAAGCAAGCTGTGGATACTCCCTCCTGGAAACTCACAAAAGGAGGCTGAAACTGTCAGTTTAGATAGGTGCTCTGGAGTCCCTTTTAGTTAAAGATGTCCAAAAAGAGACAAAGCTTTTCCTTCAAGAATTCAGGAATGCGGTTTCCGGTGCAAACAAAGACTACACTGTAGAGATCCCGCTGGAGTGTGTCCAAACCCTCCCTGGATGTCCTTAGAGTTATTTGGAAATGGTTAAACAAAAGGATTGAACACCTGGGCTGATTACCCTGAAGGGGATTTCCAAACAAACTATACTGTAAGATCATCTTTTTCCTTCCCAAAGTAACTCAAGTCCCAAACCATCTGAAGTAACCTAAAAGTCCCACATTTCGATTCTAGGCTTCCTAAGTTAGAGCAGTGACTTGCTGCTGAAACAAAGAAAGCAGCAGCTAAGCAATATTATGCTTTTAAAAAAGGTTTATTTTAAATTAAGAGGAACAGATGTCCAATGTTTCAAAAAGCCACAAATTTGTGGATTTGGCTGACAAACTCTCTAAGCTGGATTTCATTTCTGTTCCCATAGTCAGCCAGCCACTCACAACTGACTCACTTTCTCTGGGCCGTACTTTCTTTGGGCCAGTCTCCCAACTATAGAATGAGAATCCCAGGTGTCAAATGAATCAAGGGTATTTGGGTGGAGAACAGGGGCCTCTACAGCTTTTTCTTTTAGCTTAGTAGTATCAACACCCACACAGCAAACTGCAAGGCGAGTAGGTCAGAGAATGAGCAAACAGTTGGCACCTGCCTGTCCTCGCACCATGCAATTCTAAGGGCAATGAGTAAGCAGTTGCCCAGAACAGGTTTTTGTTCTAACCCCTTATGAGTACCAGTTAGATAGGCAAATTCATGTAGGCTATTTGCTGCAATTCAAGACCTCACCCCAAGGCAAATACATTACCTGAAGTGAACTCTTGGCCTTGCTGGGAAGAGAGACAGGAACCAGAGCCCAGGTCTATCAGATACTAACGACTCAGTGGCTGCTAGAATTTAAAGTAGTTATGTACTTTTGTCTTGAGAAAAACAAAACAAACAAAAAAAACTAGAGATGTAACAGTTTTGCATAGAATTTCATTTTCTTGCTTAACATTAATCAATGTGTAGTGGAGATAGAATGTGACTTGGCTTTCAAAAATGGCTATTAGGGCCTCCCTGGTGACACAGGGGTTAAAGTCCCAGTGCTATCAAGCTATGTCAGCCACTGCAGCACATAAAAATATTTTTTAAAAAGAAGGCCATTAAACTCCTGTGTGTTAACTTTTTATGAGGTTATTAGTAACTATTAATAAATAAAATCAGGCTTTTTCTATCTTTTTTAACAGAAATAAGACTTAGGTCCATTGAGGAAGATCTTGTCACCTAGATTCATTTTATCTACTCATGAACAAGAACTGGGGTGTAGGCTAGAGAAATGGAGGGTGAGAGGATTTACCAGAGAAAGTGGGAGCAGAACAGATGGACTGATTGAATACACTGCTGAGGGGAGAATTCGGTGAGGCAACAGAGGTTTGCTGTGCCATGTGGGTCACTGCCTGGCAGGGGATGGAATTCATGCCTCAGTTGTTTGTGGGTAGCTTCAGTGCTGTGCTTTAACCCCTTGCGTCACCCCTTGTGAGACCCCTATTGTACACCTTTTTAATAAAAAATTAGAAAATAACATTTTAAGGCAGTAAGATTAAAGTGTTTTCAACTATTTCATAATAGTTGTGGGCTTTGTTCTTTGAATAAGGGCTTTAAAAAAAGATTTAAGCATTTTGGCCTTATTAATCACTAGATTACTATTTCCTGTTTTTCTCTATTTGTATCTTGAATTTAACCTCTAGACAGAGCATATCTGCTATAAAGTAAGAGCGTATATTGAGAGCAATTAGAGGATTTTGCTTTTGGTATAAATGCAAGGCTGAGAATTCTTGCAATTCTATCAAATGCTACTGGTACTTAATAAATCAAAAAAAAATGGAGTATCATTTATCACAGCACCTCACATTTTATCTGATTTAACTTATCCTATCCACAGGTTCAAAGTTAAAAACTAAGGGTCATACATGGCAGGGAGATATCCAAAGCACAACTATTGCAAATGGTAACAAGTGGGTTGTGGAAAGTTGTTTTTTTTTTTTAAAAAAGGTTTATTTATGCATACAAGAACTCAAGTACAGGCCAGCGGTGCTGGGGTGTGAGGATTCACGAGACAGAGTGGGGAACAAAACAGGTGGACTGACTCAAATATACTGACAAGGAAAGCAGAGGGTTGGGAGAGGAGAGGTCTGCTGTGCCATGTGGGTCAGCTCCCTGACCAGGGACTGAGCTCTGGTGCAGTTGCTGGGGTAGTTTCATAGTGCTGTGCTTTGACCCCTTGTGCCACCAAGGAGGGCCCTGTGGCAAGGCTTTTAGACACTATGTTGGGAACTCCCATGAACTCCTTACTCATGGGTCAGTCACAATTCATTATGCGTACAGGAAGGTACTGGTTATTTCACTTAGCCTACCGCATTACTCATACTCGTTTCTGCTGAGTGACTGGTTAAGCAGTCAAGCCTCATGCTGCCTACTAAAACTAAAGACCACACTGGTAATACAGGTTGAGCTTGTCCGTACAGGAACATTTCTTTGAGCACATAATGCCAAACTAGTACATATCAGAGTCTTCATTCCAGCCCTCTTTTTTTTTTTATTTCTAGAGAATAGTGGCCATTATACTAATTAAATTTACATTTCAGATTACATAACAACTCAGAATACTGAAAACACTACTTTGATTTTTCATGCTATTGCTTTAAGTGAGGTGCTTCTTAGTGGTCAAGTGTATTAACTGTTGATGTTTTATACAGCACTGGTCAGTCACTGAGTTGAAACATAATAAAACACTGCAGATATTTTAAGGCGCAAAATGAGACTTAAATAAAACAGATGGAATCAGAGTTCCCAGGCCTCCCCCTTTTTTATTTGCAGTAATATTAAACCATCCATTTACAAATTTTCTGGTCTCCAATCAGCTGGAACTAACTGGGTCATATCTTTGAGATCATGTAATTGTGTCTGTGTCTACTATGGTCAATACAAGAAAGGAAGCAACCAACCACTGGAACATAAGGCTAACACAGCTCAAGCTGGAATTCAAGCAGGATCATCCAAGTGCGCCACATCTGAACAGTGGAGAAGACAGCTGCTTTTCATTTTAAAACATTCATGTGAAGAGGGAGCACTCATCCTAAGTCAAAAATACCAACCACTTAGAACTTCAGTCTAAGATTTTATTTTTCTAACACTACCTGAAATAAACTTGCAAGTAAAGATGAAATACAACTGGAAGCTGACTTCAAAGTTTATAATTAATCCTAAAGAATCTAAAACATCACGGTGGTTAATGTGAATCTATTTATTAAACTAAAACATTTGGGAACTGCTTTAAGTAATACTGCTAGAATGCTCCTGGGTGGAAAAAAAAAAAAAAAAGACTGTTATGGAAGCAGAATCTCTTCAGAATCCGTGAAGCAGGAAGGATACTTGCTCTTTACTTAGTTGTGGTCATGGAGGCTACCCCAATTTTCTACAAAATCTTCTCGACTAATATTGCTGCAATATCATGGCAGAAAAGATTCAACATGTCACTAGACATAGGACCAGAATTTCTATCCTAAACCATGACGCTAGGTAATGTTTGAATGGGGACATTTGATATGGATGGTCAGATGAAAGATACCAAAATGTCAGACAGCCCATCGACTGCTGTTGCCAGGAGATTCAACAGTCAACATCAGTCTGATAAGCTACCCGACAAGATGGTACATACAGCCATGGAGATGTCACGACGGTAGGCAAACAAGCAGACATTCAGGAGGGATTTGATAAAACAAATCAGGCTTTTCTGGCCTGTTGAGATATAAACCCAATTCTACTCTCAACATGTCAGTACTGATTTTCCTAAAGGAAAAAAATGAAATTGTTTACTCTCTTCCTAATAAAAACAAAATGATCTAGTGCAACTAGAAACATCTCAAAGGGAAAAAATCACGTAAGAACAAAACACTTAGTGAATAAAGGTTAAATATCAGAATACATGTAAAAGGAAATTTCTGTTAAAACCAGAGTGCATGCTGAGCTAGAATTAAGACAGGAGAAAACATGGTTTCAGATGAGTTGTTTCTTCCTAGAGTGTCTCTGGAGTAGCCTACTATCATCTCTTCTGCTACCAAAAACAAGAAATTCCCTCACTACCCCAACCCCTGAGGCACTCTTTCCACAGTGTAGCTAGCTAGCTGTTCAATCTCAGAATGTCTTGGTGGTGGCTCTCCTGCATTTAAGTGCCAGCTTAAGAAATTATGGCTGTAGGTAGATTTGGCAATCCTGGCAATCAGTAGGTAGAAGCTAAAGTTAAAAAAGTCAAAACGCTCAAGAAAATGGACACAATTTCGGAATGATCAAAGATGTCTTTATAAAGTTTTTCTTCATGACTTCATTCTAAATATACAGAATAAAAAATGGCGTCAGCTCATTCATGAGACATCAACCAGATTCTCCTTATACTGTCATAAATTTTTAAAGATCCATTTCCCAAGAGGATGTGCAATGCATCATGAAATGGCCAGTTTCTGCAGGTAGGAGGAAGGGCTGGGCAGGACGGCCTATTAAATTTTACCATGATAGACATGCAAAATTGTTATCCCAATCTAATATAATTTATACACATTTTGATGGCTTAGAAAAACAAAGCAGTCATTTATGACAACCATAAAAGCTTGACAAATGTAACATACTTAGGAACTATTTTTTGTTTTTCTGGAATCTTTAATTGTACCACATGGGCCTTTTCAAAGCAATAAATTGAAGGCCAGTTTCTGTTAAGTTTGCTGCAGAACATCACATTTCACCCTAATAAAGTATAACCTGGATTGAATTGAGGGTGGATACCTTACCTTAGTACACAAAGGAAAAGTATGTGAGTGCAAAATAGGGGCTAAACTTTCATGGGGAAAAAATTTAAATTGATACGGCTTGGAAAAGGCAATTTTTGTTTCTGTTTTTAGAGTTCTCCCAATTCAAGGTAGAACTCATTCATTCTAATTTTTCTGCTGTTAAAACCTTTTCCTGCTCATTTTGTTTTCTCCTCGGTGTTCAACTGCTGCTGGATTCGTTTGGCATAACTTTGTGCCATGGAGTTAATGATGGATAGGATGAAGTAAAACACCATTACAACCACCAACTTCTCAAACATCCAGGACAACCAGTTTTCTCCCTGCAGGAATAAATGCATAACAACCCACAAGATTTCATTAGTTCAGTAGCGATTTAGCAGGGCATCCACAATGTCTTAAGGAAAATAACATGTTAGCTCAGTGCAGAATGGGTAGAGGATGTGGTCATCTTGCATCTTTTTGCTACCAGTAAAAAGCCTGATTTAAATTCTACTCTCATGTAGAAACTTGTAGAAAGCACTGCTCAGAAAAAGAGTGCACTGGATTGTGGTGAGTGCACACGGGTGAATTGATGGTGGGAAGCCCATGAGGATTACAACTGAGAAGAAAAAAGGTACAAAATGAGGAAGGTTGTAAAAAACAAATAATAATTATACACACACACACACACATCTATACATGTATAAAGTAAGTCACATTCTTGTTCTAATAGTGGGAGGGAGCAGCTCTTATAAGTGTTATAGATTCTGAAGTCATGTTTGGTCAACTGAGGGCAGCAAAGGGCCACATAAGAGGATAAAGGCCATCAGAAAAAAGCCACTGTGCTTCCTTCAAGTTTCTCTTTTCAAGTTATTGCTTACTCATCCTCTTCTAGTCTTTCCCGTTGCCATAGAATTGTTTTACAGAAAAGGCAGGCTGGGTTTAACTTCAAAATTTTAAGTTCATCTAAACTGATAATTAATTCACCACTTTCATATGAGAGTTAAAGATATTCAAATGACTCCAATTCAAGCCGTTATTATGCGATAAATAAACTTTAAGTCTACTTGGGACTTAGTAGTATATTTGCTAACAAACCATTTAAGACTACATAACAATCAACTGTTTCCTCTAAAACCTACTTTTGTTTTTTAGGAAAAGATACACAAATAGAAGTTATATTTTCTGATAAACAGAAGCTATATTTTGTGACGTAGACAAAGACACATTTCCCAGCAGAGAGGGAAAAAAAAAGCCTGATGTTAGAAGAGAGCCTAGTGTTCTAGTGTTTGTAATTTCAGTCTGAATCCGTGCAGGTGGGCAAGGGGTGGAGGAACAGAACAGAAGAACAGAACAGTAAAATCTCACCTGTGGTGCATCCATTTCACTTTTGTGATGAAGTTTCTGCCGCTGGGCCTCCAGGTATTCCTGGAATGGCTTCTGTAGAGACGGACCTATGCCGGGGACAGCACTGGAAGCAGTACCCAAGGAAAATGATACATTTGGGAAGAAAAGCAAGAAAGATATTAAAGGTAATACACTTACCCCAGGACTCAAAAAAGCAGAGATTGAATAGGAAGAGGGAAAAAATACAACAATCAGCAGAGCTGGTGAAATCCTGTGAATTTGTTTTAGTGAACAAAAATCTAGTCTTTAGAACCCCTTAGAGGAGAATAATCTCTCTGCTAACTACATCTGAGAGACATTAGGAGCTGAGAGCCCTTCCTAGCATTTAGAGTTCGTCCTCAGAGTGAGGCCAGCAAAGCTGATGCTGCACACTGGTATGGTACAAAGAATAAAATGAATGACTTCTGAGAAGTCCCACATTTATCACCACCAGTTCCTGTAAGAACTGGTTTGAACCGATTAATAAGGAAATGACTTATGCTTGTGTCATCCCTAGTTGAAAAAGAAACTGCCCGCCCTCTCTCAGACTTGTCCCATCTTCTCAGAGGGGGCGGTCCTTTCTCAATCTAAGTCCTTATTAGGACAATCTGTGCGTCATCCTTATCCAAAAAGAATGCATTAGCAAATTTGGAAGGCGCCTCCCACTAGTCAGAAATCAGTGATTAACAAAGGAACAAAGAAGGAACTGTGAACCTTGAATCACTTTGTGGTTTATGGTAGATGATTTGCACAGAAACTACAGTACATTACTAAACAACTTGTTCTGAAATGACCGGGATAGTGATCTCTGATAAGTTTATGTACTTGGAGCTCCTTCTCAGCCAGAATAGTGGAGGCTGTGCTGTGAAACCGGTTTGGCAACTCCAGCTCCCAGGCTCCTGTTTTAGATGTGCTTGTGGGTTTTTTTTTTAATGGTAACTTGGGGGCAACTTAGAAAAGCAAACAATACATTTTTTTGGTACCCTTTATTTTCTCGTCTGTCATAACAGGGTTAAAAGGTGAACGAATACAACCTCTTTCCCGTAGCTAGCTAAAGGCATTTGCAACAGTGCCTAATGCTCTCCTATTATATCAACTTCACCTCTTTTTAGAACAATTTAGTTGCTGTTTTCTACAATAAAAAGTGTAGAGGAAGAGAATTTTCTTTCTACTACATTTACCCTAAGCCAACAAAATACCCAACTCCAGATTGATACTTTTCTTTGACTCTTATTAACTATCAACTACCACTTAATGGCGTCCTTCTTACAGTGTGTTCACAGTCAAAGGTGCTATGTGGGGGGCGGGGCAGTGGCAATGAGAGTCTTCTCTCATAGCAACTTAAAATAGTAACAGGGATTCAAAAAACAAAAATTTGCTTACAAAAGCAGGGATTCAAAAACAAAAATTTGCTTACAAAAGCATTTACAAGTCAATACTAAATTTTCTGGGTTTGAAGATACACACCAGAGGAACTGGAAGGAGAAAAGAGAGATCAGTGTGAGGTGAAGTTGTCAAAAGGTCCTTTAATGAACACTAAAGGAAATGAAAAATGGCTTTCAGGGCCCTCCTTGGTGGTACAATGGGATAAAGTGCAGCACTATGACACTGCCACACAAGATCACTCCCCTGCCAGGAGCGGATTCACAAGGCTCAGCAGACCTCTCCCATCCCGCCTACTGATCCCCTCAGCAGTGTATTTTAATAGATCTGCCTGTTCTGCTCCCCACTCCGTCTCTGGTGAACCCTCTCATCCCCTGTATTTCTGGTCTGCACCTCAGTTCATATATGCATAAATAAATCAATCTTTAAAACAAACAAGCAAACAAAACAGCCTTCATATGTAGTAGAGGAAGCAGCTACACTGATTAGATCAGAAGACTCTCATGATATCAAAGATGGAGAACAGAAGTCTCAATTCTTTTCTCTCATTAACTTTTTCATGATCTTACAAGGGCTGTTTATCCGTAGTGACTGATTACGCAAGTACAAGGTAAGTACAAAAGTACAGACTTCCTCTTTAGAAAGAGATTTTCTTCTGTTAGCTCCTTCTGTAATACATATGGAAATACAAACAGTGTATCTATTTACACTTAAGAACTCATATGAATATGAAAAGAAAAAAGTCCAGCAAAATACATGGACAAAAAAATTGACTTTGAATTGGGGAAGAGTGCAGATTTAGACCTTTCCTTCAGAAAGGGATTCAGTCACCTTGTACAGCCATAACTTATAGGTCATTAAGACTCTCAAGGATAGTCACAGACAAGCAATTATTTGAAGAGGAAATTAAGAATCAAGACTCAAATGTTAGAAAGATCTTACTATTTTGTTGTTGAGGAGAATAAGGAAGGAATTGGAAACAATCATTCTAACCTCTGGTCAAAATAATTTGAAAAAATATTTGCCATTGTTAACTCCACTATGAGCTATACTATAGCTGAGAAAGATTATTTTTCATTATACATTTACACAATGTACAACTTATAATTATATTGGGCAAATGTTGAGTTTAATAACATTTCCCCTAGAGTAAACAGTTGAAAATAGGTAAGTCAGAAGTTTCTATAGTAGTATATTAACCTGAACTATTATGAACTAGTATGATCACTTATCAGATTCTCTTAATCTGTTTCTATATTCATCAACATTTTAGTTCTATTTTCATTTCTCTATCTCCACAAGTAATGCTGCCCTCTAACAGCTTCAGTTTGTGCAAAGCCCTCTCATACTAGATCTTTCCTTATGAACATTCAAGCTGCTTTACCAATGAACTGTATAAAACCGAAATTACAGTTGTACTAACTTGTAAGGTAAACGACAGTCCATAACCTCATCCCTCAAGTTACTTTCAAGCAGCAGACACAGCCAGAGTCCATTTTGACACTTAAGATGAATTCAGGGGACATGAGGGTGGGGAGGAGATGTGTGACTGGGGAATTACCGGCAGCACAGTTCAGTGGCTTTTTATAGTCAGCATAGCGAATAGTTTAAACACCATTCTCTAAAAGTCATTAAAACTCGAGTACCCTGTGCACCCAGATAAAGAGTGTCATCTCAACCCAGAGTGAGTGGGTGAAGTCCTCTGTGGTGGCAGGAGGTGCTAGTTATTAAGTTCAAAGTGTTACAGTGTGGTGAGGTAGAACATAAAGTGGACAACAAAGACATTTATTTTGCATTCAACTGTTCCACTAAGATAGGCTTATGCTGGTCTTGTAAACAGTCTCTTTCCTAGGTGTATTAAATGAAAAAGAATGAAGAAAAAAGCCCCAAATTGATCTCATCTACTTTTCCTTGTTGTAGACCTATAGCGTGGAAAGTAAAAAAAAAAGTTTGTGGTTTGTAATACCTTGATCTGTTTTCCTGGCACAAACATTTTCTCTATAGTTTGACTCTTTAAAAAAAAAAAACAAACAAACTTTCAACACATTACTTTAATTACAACTTTTACACTTTGGCTCCTAATTTTAAGAAAGGACATAATCTAAGAAAATTCAAACAAAAGAAAAAAATCAGTAATGAAAAAAAGCACAAAAGACCAAATCCACACTGAACTCAAAAGTGGTTTAATGGGAGCAAAATTTTGCCAAGCTTACATTTATATATAACATATTTATAACATATACTTGTATATGTATATGTTAAAACAGAAACACAAAACATCAAGTTTCTGTCAACTGCTCTAAACAATCTGCAAACAATATCTGGTATTCTCCTATAATTTTTAAGTCATTTTTGCTTCTGAAAATCACTTTTATGATAAGAAATCTGTATTTTAAATCCTCTTCATATTAACTCATATAAATAAAGGTCTGCATTATTCTTTGTACCCACAAATCCCAGAAAATCTTCCAGAGGAAGCATCACAACTGGCAGAGGTTACATAGAGAGTGGGTGGAGGATTACTGCAGTTTTTCACAATGCTTAAAATTTCATTTGTTTAGTCCTGAGCACACACCCATCCCAAAAATTCATCAGTCATTATATTCTTGAATTCAAGGGAGTTCTTTTAAATTGTGTAAGTCTCAAACAATTTGGTTCGCAGGATAGAAAATATACACTATCTGATTTACTTTGAATTGCTTCTCATCAATGGAGGTAATCATTAAATTAAAGACTTGCTGTTAGAAGATGAGAAATTTTCCTGATTCTGTTTGGATTTTTCCAGTGAGGTGTGTGTTTTTTTTTACTATCTACCTCACAGAACTGGGAAACAGTGCTTAATAACAGAAAGAAAAACAAATTTAAAAAAAAGTTGATTTGTCTTGTATAGCACTTGTTTCACAAGTGTGTATTTAATTCAAAATAGCTAAAGCTTGTAAAGGAATTAAATGGATATTTCTCTAAAGTAAAACTTTATATTTAATAGACTCTCTTACTTTCTTAACTGCTTTTCTAAGGATTGCAGCAAGTAGCAAGTTATATCGGCTTTCTTGAAAACATACTGCCTGACTGGGTACGCAGTAAGGCTGTAATAATAAGCTTTATCTTTCTTAGAAACAAATGTGAGCACAATGTGTTTTTGTTTTTTTTTTTACTTTTGTTACTGCTTATGCAGTAGTTTGAGGGTGATTTATATCCCCCTGGTGATTAATCAGAAAGTCTGAACAATCATTTCAGGCTGCCATCAGCCAAACCTCTAAAGTTTACAAATCGGAGGAAATGTTTTTAAGAGTAAGTTTCAGGCCAGTGGTAGTATTAAAAGAAAGAGAAGAGAGGAATTTTAAGCAAGTCTAGTGCTGCTATAATTTAGAAAGTATAGCAAACAACTTCTGAAATAGACTACTAATAAACTAGTATTTTTTGACGCACCAAAAGCAGGTTTCTTTTTAAAGATTTATTTCTTTATGTGCACAAGAACTGGGGTACAGATCAGAGGTGCTGGGGTGAAAGGATTCACCAGACAGAGTGGGGAGCAGAACAGGCTGATCTACTGAAATACACTGCAGAGGGGAGCAGTGGTTGGGTCGGGAGAGGTCTGCCATGCCACGTGGGTCAGCTCCCTGGATGGGGGATCAAACTCCTGCTGCAGTGGCAACTGATAGCTTTGTAGTGCTGAGACTTAACCCCTTATACCACCAATGAAGCCCTGTTTGTCCATTTTTATAAAATCCATAATAGTGATCTTCTGAGAAATGTTTTGAGATGATGGTAAGTTATATCCTGCACGTGGATATAGCTACACAAATTTTATATATAATCACTACCACAATGTTATAAAATATACAGCAAAGAAAATTACAAAGGTGAAAATAAATACAAATACAAGTTCTTCTATTTTAGATTCACTCTGATGCTGGAGCTTATTGGTTTAGACCATAAAGTGAAACTACAAGTATTGTGCCTTATTTCTAAAATGTAAAAAAGTCTTGGGGACCAACTGATCCCAGGACCATTAGGTTATCTATCAGTGGGAAAAAGACTATTTCCACAAAGATTAAGACTTGACATATCTTTTATGATGACTCTTCTAGTGGTCACTATGAAGAAGGCCTTTAAGAATATGGACACTAGGCCCTCCCTGGTGGCGCAGCGGGTTAAAGCACAGCACTGAGAATCTAAAGCCGCTTCCTCATGAGTTCGATTCCCGCCTGCCCCGGAGG
>NW_004567118.1:13989646-14010139 GCF_000260355.1 Condylura cristata | reverse complement strand
TTGATCTGCCTGTTCTGCACTCCACTCTGTCTCTGGTGAATTCTCTCACCCTCCACATCTCTGACCTGTATCCCAGTTCTGTATGCACAAATAAAATAAAATCTTTAAAAAAAAAAAAATAAAAAAAAAAAGAATATGGACACTAGAAGCTCAAGAGACTGAAACCTGTGTCCACAATTAAAATTTGTAATTATGTTTTAATTTGAGTATTAGTATCTTTAAAATCCATTTTTTAAAGATTTATTATTATTTTTAAAATTTATGCATACAAGAATGGGTTGTGGGCCACAGTTGCAGGAAAAGACAGGAGAGGTTGCTGGGCCCTACGGGGTTAGCTCCCTGGCATTTCAGAGAGCTTGATAGTGCTAAGACTTTAACCCTTGTGCCACAAGAGGCCCTCTTTAGAATCTTCTTGATTGAGAGAAGGTCACTGTACATAAATTCATGAATTTACCCTGACTACAGAGAAGCAATTCTTTTAATTATTGAAACTTGGCCCAGGGACGTAGGAATAGAGACCTAAGTAGAAAATGGTCTTCCAGCTGAAGCAAACAGAATCCTGCTGTAGACTTTTACAATTAAGGTACTAGATATATTTTTAGGGATGATATAAAAAGTCTTCCCCATCCCCTGCTCATTACATGCTGACCTGTCTTCTGTACAAAGAGGCAATGATAAAGTTCAGTAACAAGATGGACTAGCAACTCCCTTTCTCTGATAAAAGTCTTATAAATTGTTCTGTTTTCAGAAATGGGCACATTTTAGTTCAACATTGTAAAATTAAATTTCCCTCCCCTCCCTCTAGGCAGTGATCTAAATAGGCTTAACGGTTAATATTTTAATGAGTTGTCATTTCCTGTCTGATAAAGATTCTCACAGTATTTAACCACCAGTTTCCCTGGGGTGCAACTAATACTAAAGCTTTATTCACAAGTGACTCAGAATGGATCTCTGACTCCTGGCCTAATGCAACAATGCTAGATCGCCCTCCAAGTGAAACTGTCTTTTCTCCAAAGGCAGATTGCTCTGAAGAAGGGGGGTTGGGGGTAAGTTTATCATGAAATGTTTCTGAAGAATTCCAAGGCCGTCATGCTGACTGCCATTAATATTTAGCCTTACAGTATAGCAATTAGAGTAAGGAAAAAGACAAGAGATACAAATTGACACCAATTAACCAAGGAATATGACAAATAAATGAACTGATGTTATAACAAATCAATTTATATTTAATCTACTAAGAATGGGATCTAGTAATCTTGTGTATCTAGAATGAAAATATTATTAATTATCCCATTTGATTAAAAAGAGAATCTGAATCTTTGAAGCTGATATTCTAAGAGAAAAAACTGGTAAGATATATTCTACTTGCCTTTGGCTCTTTGCCTTTGGTAGTCCATTCAAATTAAGTTCCTTTACATTTCAAGGACCTTGCAAGAGCATCCCAACATAAAACAAATTCAAGATGAAAATTATGCTACACTAAAAAAAATTAGGGCTCTCTCATATATCCACGTTTGAGTTGATTATCTGGCACAGTCTAAAATTCTGTTGTGATTCAACCTCAGGATTTGGGATTAAAACAGCTTGAATTTCATTCGCATCTGTGTTTCTTTCTGCCTCTTCCAACCGATTAAAACTTTTTTTGTATTCAGGTTAGGTCATTGTGTGCTGAGTGGCATTATAAACACATGACACCATCCATTTTTTAGTGGCTGCATAGAAGGAAGACGATTGTTTTATCCAGAAATGTTAGGTGTGTTACTGCTATTTCCTCAGAGCATAATTCTATTACAGGTTTCTTTCAGAAAAAAAATTCACAATAGCCTGGGCTTTTGAACATTTTGAACTGTTTTCTGTAAGAGTCAGAATGGAATCGACACCTCCTTGTAATTAGCAGTTACTCCTTTAAATGTACTATCAGTAAGGGAAGCTTTTGTAAACAAAGCCTTGTTTCAGAAAGTAGACTTTCGCCAAGCATGCATTTATGTTGATGAATGAGACTAGAGGGATCTAGAACCCAGTAAAAGTGATTGGCTGTCAAAACAAAACCCAGTTAAAAATAAATTGACTTCAGTTACAAAAATGAGAGTGAATTTTAGATAATGATAAATCTGGGACTGGCCAAAAGCCACTGGGTTCTAAGAATAAAATCACTAACAGGCACCCAGATTCAAAAGTCAGAAAAAAGTATATTCTGCAGAATTTTAAGGTAAGATAGCATGGAATTTGTTATTTAGATTATTCTAAATGGCACGAAATGTGGGGATTAAAAAAACAAAACACTGGAATCAAATCTCAAATAAGAACCATCTAATCCAATTAGTTTAGATAGAAAATCTGTAAATGCAGTAGATAACTAATATTAAAAAATCTTTGCTCTTGATAAATTTAATCTAAAAGGGTGATAAGAGAGAAATAATGCATTTAAACCTAGTGTACAAAAGCGAGCAGCTGTCTCATGCAAAGTAACATGGGTAAGAACTACTTATATAGCTGCCCAAGGTAGATATAAGTGTGAGGAGAGTGAACAAAAGCAATTCAGTCTGATGCCTCATCAAATTCACAAAGCAGTGCCATCCCATCTGAACCTGACATTCTTTCTTTCTTTTTTAAAAGATTATTTATTTATGCATATAAGAGCTGGGGTACAGGCCAAAGGTACATGGGGTGAGAGGACTCACCAAAGACAGAGAGGGGAACAGAACAGGCAGAGTGACTGAAATACAAAGGCAAGGGGAGCCTGAACAGGCGAGGCACATGTGGCTCAGCTCCCTGGCTGGGGATCAAACCCATGCTGTAGAGGCTAGTGACAGCATGATAGAGCTGAGATTATAATCCCTATGCCACTGAAGAATCCTTGAAATTGGCATTTTTTCATCCAACTAAATCTCCAACTAAAGCAGACTACCTCCCTGCCTCTACAGTGCTCCTTTGATGGATCTCCTTCTCTTTTCTACTTCAAAAGTTCTTCACTACAGCATTGAAGGAAGATTTAATTAGGAGGATCAAATCTTGTCTCCTTTCTCTCTTACCATCCCAACCAGACAGTGATGACAGGTTTTGCTATGCATATTCATAAAAATGTACAAAAAATGTACAAAAAAATATACAAAAAAACATCTGGGGCAGTGGGTTCTTATTATTTGCCACTTTCCAACCCCCATACTTTTTTCCCTTTGCAGTGTTTTACTAGTCTTTTGCTCAGTCTACAATACACAAACGTTTGTCCTAATAATGTATTAATGAACTCAGTTGTCGAACGAAGGTTTATAGAACATTTATAATGTGGGACCTCCTTAGTGGCACAAAGGGGTAAGTATACATCTTCCTGCTCCCCTCAACAGTTTATTTCAGTCAATTCGCCTGTTCTGTTCCTTATTTTCGTTCTGGTGAATCCTTGAATCCTCGCACTCCCTGCACCTCTGGCCTGTACCCCAGTTCTTGCATGCATGCATAAATAAATAAATAAGTACTTGAAAAAAAAAAACTCACTTTAAAATGCATCAGGCATAACTTTGACCAACTTTTCCTTTCCCTAACATTCTGTTATCTGATACAATGAGGTTTTGGTCTTCATTCTTTTGAAATACTCTATTTATGGTCAATGATAACTTCTAATACAATGTCCACTTCTCATCTAACATTCTAACTTGAGTGCCTGTTTTAATCCTTAATCTTGCTGCCCCCAATGTCTATAACAAAAATACACAAGTCAAGGGTCAAAGAAGGAGGTAACAAACTACCTGAAGACACGAAAAGAAAGGAGTTTTTCTGCCCACACTATGGAAGATTATGTTAAAATCAGGGTGTACAACCCATGTCTCAGTAGCTGGGGTCTTAAAATCTCCATTTTCAGTTACTTAAAATACTTGTGTTCCGTGTTTCTATAACTTTTCCTGATTTTACAATGATCACAGTCAAAGAAAATTAGTACATAAACCAATTTGCATTTGAAAGTGAAAGGACAAGATTTTCTTTCTGTGGAAGAAAAAGTCGAGGCCAACATAGCTCATTCTGACCACTTGTCAGAGAGTAAAGAACAAGACATAACATTAAGATTCAAGCACTTAATTACTCCCTGGTTAAAATGATCTTTCTTGCTATGGGCCAAGTTTGACTCTGGGATCAAAGATCAAGTTAACTCAGAAATAGGAGACAGCAAAGAAGAGCAAAGAACATTCTGTATCTAGTTAACAGTCCTTGTTCTAATGGCAGGGGGGAGTACACTGGACTATGGTGATGGCATACAGGTGATCTGGTGATGGGAAGCCTATGGGGATTACAAAAAAGATACATAATGATGTAAAAATAAACTAGTATATTATTTTAAAAAAAAATCAACCCCGAAGTGATACAACTTAAAAAAAAAAAAAAAAGCCCCTGTTCTAGCCTTCCCCTATATTCAATGATTGAGTTTTGGAAACTTTCTTGTGTGGTAAAACTAGGGACTTTGCTTCAATAAGGGCCTGGCAAGCTGACAATGAGCCAATGTTCTGCATATGGTTTGTTACGAATCACATGCTTACTTTTATTTTCTGGGAGTTCTCACCCTGTGTTTGGTGGGAATAGAGAACGTCATTTTAATCATGATTTTAAAGTTAGATGGTGATGCGTTCATTGCAGAATGTCTAAAATTAAACAAAAATTAGTTTTAAATTGTAATAATGATGATGATGAAAGACTGCAGCCATTCCAATGCCTCTGAACCTCTCAAGTTCCCTGGCTCTCTGGTTCTGTTTCCTGGCTTTCTATCAGGGAGGAGAAAGAAAAGTGAAAAACTGCGTTACATGCTTACTTTTTTTCCAGAACCATTTCTCTGTGTTACTGCCAAACATACCATAAATCAAAGGGCTTTTTCTCAAAGCTATTATCTGTATTCTAGCCTCTCTTATATAATTGCTTCATTACATCTGTTTGAATGTCCAAGTACATCAAACCTCTGATTTAGGAATAGATAACAGAGATAATGTTCCTTAAACCTAATGATATTGTCTAAGAGATGAATCTATTAATTATTATTTGTAATTGATTGAAGGAAGGAAAATATTTTTTAAGTTACAGTAAGTCTGGAAGATAGGGTTTACATTCTCTCTGGGACCTTGGGTCTATCACACAAGACACACTCTACTAAAAATACAACAGGCAGAAAGCATACATAAGGTATCAAATTCAGCTGGGTTACTCCAAAACTAAATTGAGATTAAAAGTCCTTTGAAAAGGGATATTTCCTTTAGTATAGCATTCAAATGTGTGTAATATTAACCTAGCCAGAGATGTTATGGTCACCATTAACTCTTTCCCACTTGGGGATGAGAATTTGTTGAATTTGGCTGTAGACAAGACTAAACATGGAGTTACCTTGCATATGTCAAGTGTCCTTTTAATGTACCTTTCCTCTCTTTTATGTTAACCCTTACATCATAGTTTTAGGGTTTTCATCTATGTTACACCAAAAAATAGCCAGAGTAGCATTGATCAAAAGAGCAAAAAAAGAAAAACATGAAAACACTCCAAATGTGTTTCAATGGGACATGGGTGAATAGACTACATAGTGCAAAAACACATAGCAGTCAAAATAAAAAAAATTTTAGCAAAATACAGTAATAATAATAATAATACGATAAATGAAAAATCCCAAAAGATTCTATACAGTATGATGCTTTTTATGAAGTTAAAAACTAAAAAAGGGCCTCCTTGGTAGCACAAGGGGGTTAAGTCATGCACTATGAAAACTAATAACAAGTGGAAAATGTTACTATATCAAGCAACAGGGAGTATTTTCTGTTCAACTTAACAATGGATTCCTGGGAGTCAAGTTGTTTATTTTCCTTCTTTCTGAAATAAATTGCTAAGTTAATTATTGTAATATGAATAATAAATTTAGGTATAACAAAAATTTATTACTTTGTTAATTTTCAGTCTATATTCAAGAGTCTATGTATCTTAAAACATTTCATACTTTCAGCTGTGGAAAAGTAACTATGTCAAACTCAACTGAAGAATCCAATTAAAAGAAAATGTAGCAGTCACTCCTCTGCCCACCTGTTCTTATGCAGGTGCTTCTTTCTAGCTGCTCTCTCCCTCTGCAGGGCAGCAGCCTCCTGCCTACCCTTGACCTATACTATGCCTCTTCTTGGACTCTTCTTCATTGACCTCCCCCAGCAGACGCCGCTCTCCTAAGACTGCCCACCTGCAACCATGTCTCTTTCCGGGCAGCTCTTTCTGCCCACTGTGTCTGTGCAAGTGTCCTTTCCTCTCCTGTCTCTTCCTAATAAACTTACTCTTTAAAAATCTGAGTCTCTGCCTCGTGGAGAATCTCGCTGTGTGCCACTGAAAGGGGAGCTCTAGTCAAACCTTTCCCAGAGTGAACCCAAGAATCCCGAACTCAAAAGACGACATCATCATGAATTTGATCCCCAGCCAGGGAAGTGACCCACATGGCGCAGCAGACCTCCCCTGACCTGCCCACTGTTCCCTTCGGCAGTGTATTTTAGTATATCTGCCTGTTCTGCTCTCCATTCTGTCTCTGGTAAATCATCTCACCCCCTGAATCTCTGGCCTCTACCTCAATTCTGTATGCATAAATAAACAAATCTTTAAAAAAAAAAAGAATATATAATTATCAACAAAGAGGAAGATGACACTTATTGGCATATGGTAATACAGAATTATCTCCTGCCAAGTTTTATTATTTAAATTTAATGCATTATCTAGAAAAGTTGATGAGGTAACCCCTGTTGACAGTGCTTGGGAAATGATGCTAGTATGGCACTGTGACACGTGTCTGCTGAAAACAATTTAAACAGAAGACATCACACATCTAATTCAATAAAAATTATAACCTAACAGGTACTGAATATCTCAGAGCAACAAAACTTATCTTTAAGAAAAGATCACTGTATTTTTTTTTTTTGCAACCGTGAAGATAAGAAGAGAAACTACTGATTCTGAAAAACAAAACCATTCTAACATTAACATTGGTTTAAGCTAAAAGATACTTTTACTTCTCTGTACTATAGTAAGTAACATAATTTCTTAGAAACTCCAAAGCCTGAGGCTGGAAAATAGAGGAATTTGGGTTATACAAATTACATGCTAGGTTTTATTTGAATGCCATGTGTTCATTTATTTACCATATATTTATCAAGCACCATCTAAACCAGTTAGTATAAATACAAAAGTAGGCACACCTTTGCCATTAATAAATTTATACAGCAATGGTAGGACAATAATCATACATCTGCAAACATTACTGTAAAAATACAATCTCCCATCCATGTATTACATGCCGCTGTGCATAGATTTCCCCAGGAAAGAGGTGTTTGATCTATCAGGTAACTGATCTATCAGTGTACATCTGAAACCTAAAAACAGTATTTGGGGCAGTGGTTCTTAATGGAGTGATATTGGGGCTTTCTTGCTGTGAACATTTGGCAGTGTCTGGAGGCATTTTTGATTGTCAAGACTGGGAGGTACTACAAAAATCTAGTGAGTAGAGGCCTAGGATGTGCACAGGACAGTCCCTCACAACCAAGTATTTATCAGGCCTAAAATGTAAGAGTGTTGGGCCCTCCCTGGTGGCGCAGTGGGTTAAAGCATGGCACTAAGAAGTTAAAGCCACTTCAGCATGACTTTAATCCCTGCCCGCCCCAGAGGTGACCACATGGCGCAGCAGACCTCTCCTGATCGCCCGCTGCTCCCCTCAGCAGTGTACTTCGTTGATCTGCCTGTTCTGCTCCCCACTCTGTTTCTGGTGAGTCCTCTTACCACCCCAGCACTTCTGGCTTGTTCCCCAGTTCTGTATGCATAAATAAATAAATCTTTAAAGAAAAATGTAAGAGTGCCAAGTTTGAGAAACTGTGAACTAGTCAAAGAGAAAAAGCATGAGCAAAGGCAAATGCTGGGAGACTCAGGCAGAGGAAACTATAGGGGGATGATCTTACAGGGTTTGATAATTCATGTTAAGGAATTTTAGTTTTATCATAACAATAAAAGGTAAAACAAGTATAAGGTTTAAAAAAGAAGAGCTTGGAAGGTGAGGATAGTGGTGGTGACATACTCAGATCACTCATATTAGAGTTCTTAAAAAGTTGCCGGGTGCGGCCCTCCCTGGTGGCGCAGCGGGTTAAAGCACAGCACTAGGAAGCTAAAGCCACTTCCGCATGAGTTCGATTCCCGCCGGCCCCGGAGGTGACCACATGGCGCGGCAGACCTCTCCTGACCCGCCCGCTGCTCCCCTCAGCAGTGTACTTCGTCGATCTGCCTGTTCTGTCCCCCACTCTGTCTCTGGTGAATCCTCTCGCTGCCCCCGAGCCTCTGGCCTGTACCCCAGTTCTGTATGCACAAATAAATAAATCTTTAAAAAAAAAAAAAAAGTTGCCGGGTGCAGTACAGCAAACATGTTGTAAGGGAAATTAAAGTGGATGTGGTAGATGAGATAGGCAGTTAACAAATTCAACTTCTAAGACATTCCATAGGCCGGGGAAGCAGAGGTCATCAAAAATCTTTCCTCTATAAACGTTTAGTATGGGAACAGGAGAAAGGATGCAGGGGTCTGCCAGCACAGTGATTCTTTTGAGTGGTAGGTAGCTATGTATCCTCTGAATTCTCTCAAGGTGGAAGAGTAACTTCTAAGAATAAATGACATGCCTTTGTACTGAAAATTTGAGATAATTTCTTCTTCCTTTTTTGAATGTGATATATTGTCACTATTAAAAAAAAAAAAAAAGCATGCAAAAGCTGGGGAGTAGGATAGAAGTACTCACCAGAGACAGAATGGGGAGCAGAACAGGTAGATGGACTAAAGTACACTGCTGAGGGGAGCAGCGGGTGAGACAAGAGAGGTCTGCTGTGCCATGTGGGTCACCTCTCTGGCTGGGGATTGAACTTGTGCTGCAATGGTAGCCAATAACCTGATAGTGCTGAGACTTAACCCCTTGTGCCACCAGGGAGGCCAACCCCCCACATTTTTATATAAAGGGAATTTCTTACTTCTTTGGAAGGGTTATAGTCTCAAACTCCAAAGCTGCTTATAAATCAAGTATGTATGATTTGATCTAGGGCTGAATTAAAATTAAAGAAGGGTAACCTGAGCTTAACCTTCCCTGCTATAGGTTAAAAGGGGAAAAGATTTTTTTCTTTCAAAAAACAAAGATCACAAAAATTCTATCCCAATAAAGTCTTTTATATATTTCTTCGCATTCAAGCACTGACAATATTAATATTAGACCTGAAAGAATTACTTACCCAATGAAAGCCACCATCTGCTCCACTATGTGTTTGCTGAATGTTATTATCACGAAGATTTTCTGTAAAGAAAATACTAGTTAAAATATTTTTTTTCCACAAAAGCCAAATTTAAATTGACAATTCTGATGAATCTTAAAAAAAGTGAGGTGCTCACCAAGTACCATGTTTAAATTCTTAAAAATAAAAACCCCTGCTATTTGACTGGCAGTTGTCACCTATATAGTATTTTGAAGATGTTTTCCCCTAGGCACTAGGAAAGAGGAGGCTCTAGTCTTACTAGGATATATGAATACCTAAAAACATGCATCATGAAACCCAAGACTGGGTGGACATGCTCCATATCTTAGGGATCTTAGAATGGTGCTTTATAACTCCTCAGTTCTGAGATAATCCCCACCACTGAAATCTAAAAAATCATAAGACTGTCCTTCAGGGACAGTTTTTATAGAAGTATCATGCAAGAGATCCAGTCTCAGATCCTAAATGAACTTGGACTTTCAGGGTTGGGGTACTAGTAAAGGTGTCAACAGGTTATTGAAGCTCTTTATCAACTGGGGCATTTTCAATGTGTTCTTACTGAGTTATTCTCTAATAACTAAAAATGTTGATATCTTACCTAAAACATAATGTGCCTTTAAGGCTACCAAGTAACAGATAGTCTCAAATAAATTCAACAAATATTATAGAAAGTACTTATTATGAATAATATAAGGCATTATTAAAGATTTTTAGGGAACACAAAGATGAGGATACTATTCTGAAGAAATTTACAAAACTTCCTACACATAAGTAGAAAGATGGTAAAGATCTACATATGCATAAAGATAAAACTATTAATGCTATATAGTGATGAAGACAGAGTGCTACAAAAGTTTGGAGAAAGAAAAGCCACATAAGCACAATTAGGGTTCAAAAAACCAATATTAAATTTAGTTTCAATGAACTGATTACATACGAGTAATTCCAGATTCTCCAAACACTTCAATGCTTTAAAAAAAAAATTTTTTTTATTGGGCCCTCACTGCTGGTGTAGCAGATGCCACAGCACTACACTAAAGCCACTTCAGCATGAGTTAGATCCCTGCCCCGGAGCTGACCCACATGGCAAAGCAGACCTCTCCTGACCTGCCCACTGCTCCCCTCAGCAGTGTACTTTGTTGATCTGCCTGTTCTGCTCCCCACTCTGTCTCTGGTGAATTCTCTCATCGCCCCTAGACCTCTGGTCTACTCCCAGAGGAGTATGCATAAATGAATATAAAAAGATTTTATTTATTGATTTATGCATAGAACTGGGGAGTAGGCCAGAGATGCGGAAGCGGGGGGGTGTATGTGAGAGAGGATTCACCAGAGACAGAGTGGGGAGTACAACAAGTGAATCTACTGAAATATACTGCTGAGGGGAGCGGCAGGGGAGACAGGTGAGGTCTGCTGCATCTGGCTGGGGATTCAACTCAGGCTGTAGAGGTGAAAACACTTAGTCTCTAGGCTACCCCACTTTAATGCTTTTAAACTGTTTGTTAAATACCTCTACTCCATTGACAAAGGGGAGGGGAGGAAAATAACTATTTAAGAGTCCTCATAGTATCCATACTAAAAGCCAGCTTTATGACTAGAGCTGTAAATGTTTTCCCTAAGAAACAGAGCTAATGTTGTTTCCTCAGCGATTTCACCACCCTGAGCTCTCCTTACCATCATTTCCTAACATTCAAAATGAGCCAATGCGTAGATAGTTACACAATTTCATTACTTGAAACAAAACAAGACTTTTTTTCCTTAATATGTAACAGCTTGAAAATTCACTGTGAGTTAAGACATAAACCTGTCAGACATATAAGAACATATGTCTCAGATCTCTGAAGCTTGAGGTCTGAGTGGGGATTCTACCAAATAAACAAAAGGCACAGATGCTTCAATGGAGAGAAGAATCTTAAATTTATTTATTAAATTAAGATATATCTGCTGAGTAAGCACTACA
Source organism: Condylura cristata (assembly GCF_000260355.1). Taxonomy (NCBI): domain Eukaryota; kingdom Metazoa; phylum Chordata; class Mammalia; order Eulipotyphla; family Talpidae; genus Condylura; species Condylura cristata. Next base: position 13,998,915 of record NW_004567118.1, on the reverse strand, counting down.
TTCAAGATGTGATTCTAGGTAGTTGAATACCTCATTGAACCAACAAAATCTCTGTTCTTTCAAAGCATATATTTCCAAGTGTGTTTATGTGGTGTTGGGTGGGACATTGGAGAAGCAATAAAGAATATACATGATAATTATATGGCATCTGAAGTATAGTATATGAGTATTGTTGAGTTTTCATTTTCTTCATTATTTGAGAGAAAGGCAAAGTCTCTGAGTGCTGTTCTATGGGTACAGGACTTGAACTTAACCAACACAAGGGGAAATCTCAAACTACCATAATTAGTGGCTGTTTTGGATTTTTTAGGGGAAGCTTGACAGCAGGGTATCAACATATTTACACCAAGGAAGATCACCTAGTTTAAATTATGAAAAAGGAGATAAGTTTAGAAAAATCTGTGTGTGGGTTACCCCCTTGTTATTTCAGAAATAGCTAAAATGTTTTTATTACTCGTTAGTATTGCTTACAGAAAATCTGAGACATGTTTGTTACCCCAAGCTACATCTGGATGTACATCAAGTGACTGTCTTTAGAAAGAATGTCTCTATGATACAATGTAACGTAACAAACATACCCCCATGGTCTTTGTTCAGTGACAGAACTCAGATACTTTCCTTTCAGTAATACAGATGGATTTTTAGCTTTATTTATATATATATATTTATCAACATAGACACAGGGAATGCGTTTCAACATTATAGAGCTTGGTTTGCATTTCAAGGCTTTCGGTAACTATTTTATCTTCCTAACATTAAGCTCCACCATCTATGAAACACTGTTCTGAGATAACCAATGCAAACTGCCTAGCACAGGTCTTGATAAATAGCAGGCATTAAACAATTCAGTTTCCTGAATCATAAAAATGACTTACAGTTGGGAAGGGAGTGCAAAATCATGGAAAAAACACTGAACTTGAAGCTGAAAGACTTGGGTTCAAATTCCAGCTGTCCTCTTAGGCAACTATTACTGATTAACTTCTCTAAAGTGACAGTTACAAAATGGGAGTAGCAATTTATATATCCCAGGATTACAGTAACTAAATCAGATCACATACACTAAATACTTGAAGGAATGAAGTACTAAGTTAGAAAATTAACATTACTATAACTTGAAAATAACTTCTGAGACTTTAAAATATAGATTAGTTTTGAATATTCTGTAATGGAAGGCTCAGTAAGTACATAATCGTTAGAGGTCTTTCAGCAGAATAAATGTCACTGATAGTTTATAGAAAGTTACTACATAGAGCAGAATACTTGATGCAATGGACTCCTAGAGAAGATGTTATTAATAGTAACCTATTATTCCTTAGTTATTCATAGTTTCAAAGTACTGCAGGAAAATTAAAGGACAACTTCCCTTTTCCCTCAAAAAGAAGAAAAATTATTTTAAAAAATGACCTCAGGTACCCTGGAAAATAACTTATTATTTACCACAACATTTTATTATTAAAAAAAATCTTGGTATGATGTTTTAAATCTTCACCAAAATGAGTAGCACTGCAACATTAAAAAACCTGTGCTCACTGAATAAACTTACTGCATATGGAAGGAAATATATTCCTCAAAGGAAGACAAACACTTCCTTAAAATTCTGAATGATGAACACGTCAGTAGAGTAGAGGACGAACTCAATAAACTCATCCCAAATGCCAAAATCTAATAATAGAAACAGGACATGTAGAAGCAGTGTAAGTTTCCCTACTTCATGTTTTTCATTGGAGAACTGGAGGGAGAAGAAACTTGGGAAATTGATGTGGTTTTTTAATCATTAAAGAATCATACCAGGGCACAGATAACACTCATTAGGTTCTTAATTTTCCAAAGAGGCCAATGTCCCTTTGTTGCAAACTTTACTGATTAAGAAATTCATTCCTGGTTAATTAATTAACTTTAGTGACATTTGTCCTTAAAAGAAATAATTCATGAACAGTCCTAGAAGCTTGCATTCCTTTCCATGCCCAGCCTCATTCCTCCATACATACACATGCCACATGCACACACATGCCACATGCACGCACATGTGCATGCTCTCAAAGATTCCGTTAAGTCTCTGAAGGCCCCTGAGTCTTTAATAACATCACTACACAGTGTGTCAAAAAACCCAGGATTAATGAAAGGCAGTGGTCAGTTAAGAAATATTTTTCTGTCAAGTGTCTGTGCAAATAATAGGCATTTTCTATATAGGAACATTATTTTTGTTGGATAAGTCTTGAACAAACACTTTCATAAGGCAAGCAGTGAAATGAAGAAAGAACAAAATGAAGGAAGGAGGGGAGAATAAAGAAAACAATGAGGAAAATAAAGGGAGGTCACAATTTTTAATAGGGATGGAGAAAACTGCCTGAAATTCACTAACTTTCAAATGACGTTCATGGCTAATACCTGAGCAAGCTACCAACCAAATGAAACGGAACCAAAATCTTTACAACATGCTTTAGAATAATTAAGAGAAATATGTTTTAGTGCCTTTTAAAGAACTCATCACCATTAGGCAAGGAATGGTATAATTACCTGGATATGCATTTTAATTATTGCTTTTCCAATCAGGGTTGCACCAAAGAAAGTCCAAAAAGGTACAAGAAAGTGTCCACAAGTTATTCCAGCCAGATCAAACAGAGGATTTGGAATCTATTAAAAAAAGAAATTTCCTTTGATGAGACTCCTACATATAACCCAAAGAACAGTTTAGTTTTAGCACCAATAAATACATGCAGATTTCTGCTTTATGCCTGCTTACACTGGAAGGAGAGGGGTTCCCTGAGCAGCACTAAATATTAGGCAAGTATTTCAAAATGTTTACAAACTGGGTCTGATATTCAACCTATTCTCAAGGTCTTATTCAACCTACTCAAAGCAAATCTAGCTGTCCTTTTGCTTATATTAATTTTAGCTAATGTCTCATAAATATGCTTTTTTTCATAATATAAGAAATGGATAAAATGAATGGAGCCACAGGAATTGAATCTCATTCTGTAGGTACTTGGCAGATAAATGAAGAAAATAATTTAACATAATTTCAGTAGCTATTGGGATTCTAAAATCATATTGAAAAGAGTATTATACAAAAGTCTCTTGTCTATAGCCGACCTTATAAATTCACAAATACATTTAAAGGTCGACATGCTTTTATTTCTTAACATAATCAAGCACGGAAATATGAGAAAATGATTCACATAATTTGAATACTCAGTCCCCGACAACAGTTTTACAACTAATACCATTTCAAAATATACCCACATTTCAAGAATGCTAAAGACAATTTCATCTAAAAATACAAATAATGTAGTTTTTGAACACTTCATCCATTTTTTTCCCACGAAAAGTACTCTGCACTTATGGCTGTTGACTGAGACGCTTAAGTCAATTAAATTTAAACATTTATGTTAATTTCATATTTGAAATTTCAAAGTTAAGTCTAGTTGTTTTAAAAAATATTTGTCACATATGTTCATTTAAAAGTAATGCCATGATTAAATTAGAATTCAAATTTTCTTTTGTAAATAACACTTCGATTCAGTAAGTTGTTTTTCTCAACCAAATTAAAATGTTTAATCTCTTACAACCATGTAATAACAATATCAACTGCACAGATTTTAACAATTTTCTCATGTGACCTTTACAACCCAATACATTACAATTTTAATAGTTTTATTTTATTATCACACTTTACCTCATGTTGGAATGTAAATTTAAGATATTTAAATCAGACTAGATAATGATTAGAATTTCATAATAGTTTGGAAATATCAGTCTATGTGTGATACTCTCAGAAAACCACAAAGATGATTATTCCTTGTGCTTATTACTGATTCTTTTTCAACTGCTAAGTACATAAAAAGGAAAATTAGAATTAAAATAACTTGATTTCAAGATTTTTTTCAATGAAGTTTTATTTTTTATTATAATATTATTTTTATATATCTATTTAATTATTTTTTTTTTGAAGATTTATTTATTCATACAGAACTGGGGTGTAGGCCAGAGATGCGGAGAGTGAGAGGATTCACCAGAGACAGAGCGGGGAGCAGAACAGGCAGATCGACAAAGTATGCTGCTGAGGGGAGCAGTGGGCGGGTCAGGAGAGGTCTGCCGCACCATGTGGATCTCCTTCGGGCAGGTGGGAATCGAACTCATGCAGAAGTGGCTTAAGCCTCTCAGTGCTGTGCCTCAACCTGCTGTGCCACCAGGGAGGGCCTTATCATTCATTTTATAACACTGCTTACTTCCCTTTTTCCCCTCCGATCATCATCATAGCCCCCCACATTCCTCCCTCCTTCTGACCCCTCTCTGCCCCTCTCCTCTGTACGGTATCTCAGGTTTATAATTCTCTGTTTTTGTATTGTTTTGTATTACAGTAACAATACACATTTTCCCCCTGTCTTATTTGGTTCTCTTAAAATTCCTCCTATAAGTGAAACCATTTGATATTTTTCTTTTCCTTCTGACGTTTCACTGAGCCTAATCCCTTCCGGATCTAAACATGTTGCTGCGAATGTTGTAAGTTTATCTTTTTTGATTGCTTAGTAATATTCCAGTGTGTGTGTGTGTGTGTGTGTGTGTGTGTGTGTGTGTGTTTATACACCACATCTTGATCCAATTATCTAGTTCCGGGCATTTGGGTTGTTTCCAGGATTTACCTGTTATTTCTGCGACAAACACAGAAATGCATGTATCTTTCTCAATTAATGTTTTTGTGTCCTTTGGGTAGAACCCTAGGAGTGGAATTGCTGGGGTTGTATGTTAGCTCCATTTAGTCATCTGAGGAATCTCCAATTAGCTGTCCATAGTAGTTGCAACAATTTGCATTCCCACCAGCAATGTATGAGAGTTCCTTTTTTTACCACATCCTTGCCAACATTTGTTGTTAGTTTTTTTTGATATGTGCCATTCCCACTGGTGTGAGGTGGTAGCTCATTGTGGTTCTGATTTTCATTTCCCTGATTGTGAGTGATATGAAAAGTTTTATTTAATCTTAGTTTTAATGTTAACAATAAAATAATTAACAAGTCAAGTTTGTATAAGTATGTGTTAAAAGATTTGGACCTTCCCTGGTGGTGCAGTGGGTTAAAGCATAGCATTAAGAAGCTAAAGCCACTTCACCATGAGTTTGATCCCTGCCCTGGAGGTGACCTACATGGTGTGGCAGACCTCTCCTGACCCACTCACTGCTTCCCTCAGCAGTATACTTTGTTGCTCTGCCTGTTCTGTTCCCCACTCTGTTTCTGGTGAATCCTCTTACTGCCCCTGCACCTCTGGCTTGTACCCCAGTTCTGTATGCATAAATAAATCTTTAAAAAAGAAAAAACTTAAAAAAAATTTCTAGAGGCCCAAATTGATCTTCTAATTTATATTAAATATCTGATAATTCCATATGGAATTCAACCATAAGTTTCCTGAACAAAGAAAAAAAAATTTAAAGATGTATTTATTTGTTTATACAGAACTGGGGTGCAGGCCAGAGGTGTAGGGGTGGTGAGAGGCTTCACCAGACACAGACTGGGGGACAGAACAGGTAGATCATCAAAGTACACTGCTGAGGGGAGCAGTGGGAGGGTCAGAAGAGGTCTGCTGTGCCATGTGGATCAACTCCAGGGCAGGTGGGGATGGAACTCATGCTGAAGTAGCTTTAGCTTCTTAGTGCAGTGCTTTAACCTGCTCTGCCACCAGTGAGGGCCCCCAAAAAATATTTCTTTAAAAAAAAAGGGGGTTAAAAAAGTGGGGGGGGGATTTTTTTTTTTTTTTAGTAGTGAGGGCATAAGCACAGATGTGCCCAAAGAATTTAACTACCAAAATAAATAAATAAATAAATAAATCAATCAAAAGTATTTGTATGTCCCCCAGGAATGTTGAAAGCTAACTTTTACTGAAGTTTTGGTCTATAGGTCCTTTAAGATTTCAACATCAGCTTGCTTAATACCCTAAAACAACACCTATATGATATTAGTATAACCATTTCAGATGAAAAAAAAAAATAACAAAGAGACAGACAGGTTAAGCAATTTCTTCAGTGTAAATAACAAAACTCTGATTTTAACTCAGAACATAAACTAAGGAGACTATTGTTCATTAAGTCTTATGGCTTAATTCCATTCTTCTGGACTCCCACAGCACCTTTTATCTCCCTCACTAGACTTCAAAACCCTTAAGGAAAGGAACATACATGCCTTACTTCTTTATTCCAAGCATGCAGTAGTGTATACAAAGCTGATGAGAATGGTTGAGCAATTTATTATGTTGTAGGCACTGTGTAACCAGTACCTCATCTTAAATATACATCAGCCTTTTCAATGACTATCTTATTGCCCATTTTAGAAATCAGAAAGCTATAGCACTGTAAACATACCTCAATGAAAATAAAAACCAGGGCCCTGGTTTTTTTTTATCACTGTGAAGCTGGCCACAGCCTCATCAATGCAAGTTCGATCCCTGGCCTTGGAGTTGATCCACATGGCACAGCAGGCCTCTCTTTATCCACCTACTACTCCCCTCAGCAGTATATTTCATCAATCTGTCTGTTCTGCTCCCCAGTCTGTCTGTGGTGAATCCTCTTACCCCAACCCTCATTCTGTACCTCTGGCCTATATCCCAGTTCTATATGCATAAATAAATAAATCCTTTTTTTAAAAGTTAGATCATAGAATTGCCAGGCTGAACAGATAGTAACTTCAGGCTTATTTTTAGAATGGCTCTAGAATGTTGACATCATATTTTAAATTTTGACACCAATATTTTCCTATTTTGGCCATGTGTTAAATGGTAAGAAGGGTTCTAAAAGGGCTCTTCATGTTCTGGTACAGAGTAGGCAAAATAGTTATATAGCGGTAAAAGATCACATTGTAAATTTTAGTTATAATTACTACTTTTATCATATCACTTAGGTACTTAATAACATCAAAAATACTATCAAATTACCAATAATTGTGTATATGTTTCCAGTAACTCTGATCATAATATTCTCTCTTAAATATATGTGGATCAACTAAATTAGAAAACAGGATAAACACCAACTTACCAAGAACTGTCAATTTAACAAATTCTACAAGTTGAGGCATTAACTAAGTTTTGACTCAAATGGGTTTTCTTAGTGCCCTGTAGTCAAAGATGTCCTTATTGCCATCTTCCTGGGTTAATGTCACTTCCACGGGGGGTTTACATTAATTCTTCCTTGGAACCAAAGCTTAAAACCTTGGGAAGAACTACCTATCTATAATTCTGCAAAGAATGTTAAATAATGCTATATTACAAATCCTTTAACAAACTGTTACAAAAAATTAAAAAAAAAATAAATCCTTTAACAGAAGGATGGATTTTTGTCTCTTTTTGTTCCTATGGTATCAAACTATTTCCATCTGAAGTCATCAATGTTAATGAGTGATGAAATGTTCAGAAGTCAACAAACAAGATATGAACACATCCAACAGAAAACAACTTATCTGATTAGTAAGATCAATATTTAATAAAATCAAATGCTCCTTAAAAGTGATACCACTTTTGTTCAAAATATAAGTCTATCATTTATGGGCATTTCTCACTTTTAATACACTTACTGAAGCACAGGCCAAAATTCCAAAAAATCCAACCTTCTGTACTAGATTTTGAACTGCCAGTTTAGCTCGAGAGGCAAAGTCCTGTATAAAAAAAAGATACCAAAAGTTTAATGAGAAGTACAACAAAGGATGGTTCTTTACAGAATTAAAATATCTCACAATCTAAAGGCATTGATTCACCAGTAACTTTAAAAAATCAGCAGTTTGTTCTAGAAAACTTGCAAATAAAATCTTGATAGAACATTATCCTTAAAGGTAAACGTTTATATTCTGAGAATAAGTCAGATTGTTACTTTTTTTTTTTGATTCTCTTCAGATTCTCTATAGGGATTAAAAAACAGCTAAAAATGAACCATAAACCAATTCATTCTTTTGGAAATACTGGTTAACTTACATTGACCTCCCCTCTTTTCTTCTATAACTTAATTTCTAATATCAGGGTAGGAAACTATTATGTAGCAATAACTAAGCATTCATTACTCCCCAAAACAAAATAATAAATATCATGCTTGTACAGCTTATGTAGGCTTTATATTTGAGCCTTTCAATAACCCTTAGGTGTAGGTAGAACAGATTCTTTAGATGGTGAAACCAGTGTTCTTTTTATTTTGCTATATTGCCTCCCAAGTGGAAGCACGCAGTTGGCTGCTAGCTTATTTCTATCATTTTCTTCCTCTAGTGTATGTATATATATATATATATATATATATACACACACATATATGTATATATAGATATACTTCTAGTATATATGTGTGTGTATGTGTCTGTATATATACTTTTCCTTTAATGCCTTGAAATTTTTCCTTTAATTTCCTTGAAATTTGACTTGTAATATTCCAGTTTGAAGCAATGTATACTCTAATCAAATTTTATTGAAAACTACCAGCTGTAATTTAAAAATATTAGCTGATAGTCTTTAGTTCAATATATTCAAACAGGAAACATTATTGAAAAGACCATAGTGTTACCAAGTTATCACATAGTGAATACTGAAATTAGAATAAAAAATGAAAACAAAGCCATGAAACTTCCCCCAACTCACACTCTGAGGATGATAAAAGGAATTAAACCAGTAAGACACATTTAAAAGACATTAATCAATCAATAGAAACACTTAGAAGTTCAAATATAGTTTCTAAAAGTTAATCATTAAATTCTGTGGTGCAATTTTTGACTTAATTATTTATTTTTTAATATTTATTTATTTATGCATACAGAACTGGGATACAGGCCAGAGGTGCAGGGGCAGTGAGAGGATTCATCAGAGACAGAGTGGGGAGCAGAACAGGCAGATCAATGAAGTACACTGCTGAGGGGAGCAGTGAGTGGGTCAGGAGAGGTCTGCCAAGTGGTTCACCTCTGGTGCTGGGGATCAATCTTATGCTTAAGTGGCTTTGGCTTCTTAAGTGCTGTGTTTTAACCTGCGGTGCCACCAGGGAGGGCCCAATTTGTGACTTAATTGCAAAAAATGTTTTCTTTTGCAACACAAGTTTTCTTTATGTATTTATTAAGTCAACTATGTCAGATTTGATATTTTTAAAACAACCAAACTACTACAGCAAAAAGTCATGCACATTCTATTTTTTTTTTTTAAAGATTTTATTTTTTTATTCATACAGAATTGGGGTACAGGCCAGAGATGTGGAGGGTGATAGGATTCACCAGAGACAGATTGGGGAGCAGAACAGGCAGATCAACGAAGTACACTGCTGA
>NW_004567118.1:13985244-13989271 GCF_000260355.1 Condylura cristata | reverse complement strand
AGGCGGGAATCGAACTCATGCTGAAGCGGCTTCAGATTCTCAGTGCTGTGCTTTAACCCGCTGCGCCACCAGGGAGGGCCTTAATTTTTTTCTTTAACAACTATTGTATTAGGTATGAAATGCTTACTTTGATTTCGAATTTTACAAATAATGAAATAAGTATTTCTACATTAAAAATATTATCTTTAAAACTCCCAATTATTATTATTTTTAAAGATTTATTTCTTTATGCATACAGAACTGGGGTCCAGGTCAGAAGTGCAGGGGCAGTGAAAGGATTCACCAGAGACAGAGTGGGGAGTAGAACAGGCAGATTAACGAGGTACATTGCTGAGAGGAGCAGTGGGCAAGACAGTAGAGGTCTGCCACGCCATGTGGGTCACCTCCATAGCTGGGAATCAAACTGGTGGTGCAGTGGCTGAGGCCAGCTTTGTAATGTTGTACTTTAACCCATTGTGCCACAAGGGAGAGCCCAAATTCTTGATTATTTTAAACAATTTTACAACTAATCCCTAAATTACTAAATCATTAATTCATTATAAACACTAGATAAATACTGATTAAGTCAAAATGAAGGGCAATGTTCATTAAATATCAACAAAATTATTAAACCACAAGCTTGTTATGAGTGTTTTTTGTTTAGTTTTATAAATTTTATTTTCACATAGAAAAAAGTGGGTTGTAGGCCAGAGGTACAGGGCAGTGAGAGGATGCACCAGATAGAAAGGGGAACAGAAGAAAAAGATTTATTGAAACTACTAAGGGGAACAGCGGATAAGATAGGAGAGAGGTCTGCTGTGACAGAAGTGTGGCAGCTCCCTGGGCATAGAGCTGAAAAGGCGACAGTAGTGCTGAGACTTAACTTCTAAGACACCAGGGAGGCCCCAAGTATTAACATAGTCCCCTAAAATGCTCCCTTTCACACTCTTGATATTTTCACAACATTTACACTTTAATGAGAGCTAAGATGGCACTTAACTGCCAAGGAAAAGTAAAACAAAGTGAAAAAACTTTATCTAATTTTAAAGATAACATACTGTTTATATAATCAGACATAGGAACATTTTTCTATCACAGCAGTTAGATAGTCCTGATAAATAAAATCAAAATTAAAAAAATAATAATGTAATAGCTTATTTCTACATCATTTTGTACATTTTTTTTTCATCTCATTTGTAATCCCCATGGGTTTCCCATCATCAAGTCACCCATGTGCCATCCCCATACCAGCGCACTTCCCTCCCCCCACTGTTTTTGAAAATCAGTTTAAAAAAATAAAATAAAATAGTGCTGACAAGAGCAGCAAAGTGTTTAGGAGGTTTGGTCTCCCATTGTCTTTTGCCTCAATTTCAAGACTTTAGAATCTTATACTATAACAGTGCCCATCATTTCAAACTGATGGCATTTTCTACTATAGTTAGACAAATACAAATTGAAAAAGAAAGAATGATTATATTAACTGGTTTCTTTAAAAAAAAAAGTTATGCAGATCAACCGAAGATACTTAAGTTTACAGAGGTCCAAATGAATGTTTTTTTAAAAATCCTCAAAATTAGGAATCATTTTAGTCTCTTTGTGGCAGAACCAGAACCTCTTAAGTAAAATTAGAAAATAACAAAGGAAAATAAACTCATTGTTCTTTCAGATGCCTGGGTGCCCATGGTCAATTACCCTTAAGGGTGCTTTGAGATTGTTGAGTGAAAGGAATTACTCCAGCTAAGTAAGTACAGTAGAAGCCTCCTTTTACCATTTTTGAAAAATTAATTTTTAGCTGGTTTGTCTAACAAGGAAAACAAGTTAGATATCTTTTTAGTAGGGAATTTTACTTTTAAAAAGTTTACAAGTCATATTGAAAATGGATTTCATAAATCTTCTGTGCTTTAACACACACACACACACACACACACACACACACACACACACACACACACACACGACCATGCTACTTTCAGTTCCTATAATTTCTTTTCCAGGTCTTTCACAATAATTTTGGAATTAAAATTACATTTGACATATTAAGAAATCCATGAACTTTTACAAGAATAAAATAACTCATATTTAGATTTCATAAGCACAACTGTCTTTTAAGTTTATTCACTTTTAAAGTCATATATTCAAAACTTACTGATATGGTTTTAAAGATTTATTGACATATTGAAAACACTATTATTGACATATTGAAAACACTATTTGTATGATTTGACAATTCTATCATATGCTGATTTTATTTTTTAAAGATTTATTTATATATACAAGAACTAAGGAACAGACCAGGAATGTGGGGGGTGACAGGACACACCAGAGACAGAGTGGGGAACAGAACAGGCATACTGAAATACAGTGCTAAGGGTTGCAACGGGCAAGACAGGAGAGGTCTGCTGTGCCATGTGGCTCACGTCCCTGGCTGGTGGTCAAACTCTTGCTGCAGTGGCTATGGAAAGCTTCACAGTGCTATGCTTTAACCCCTTGCACCACCAGAGAGGGCCCTCATCTCCTGATTTTCAAGTAATATTATCTGGGGCCTCCCTGGTAGCCTATGAAGGTATCAGTAGATACTGTAGCATGAGTTCAATCCTTGGCCAGGGGGCTAACCCAAATTTAGTGCAGCAGACCTCTACTGCTTTGACCATTGCTCTCCTCAGTAGGGTATTTCAGTACATCATCCTGTTCTGCTCCTTACTGTCTCTGCTGAATCCTCTTAGTCCCCCATACCACTGGCCTATACCCCAACTCTTGTATGCATAAATAAATGTATCTTGAACCATTTCATTAATATTTTTATTAAAGATGTATTTATGCATACAGAACTGGGGTATAGGCCCGAGGTACAGGGGTAGTGAGCAGAACAGGTACACTGACAAGTACACTGCTGAGGGGAGCACTGGACTAGACAGGAGAGGTCTGCTGTGCCATGTGGGTCACCTCCCTGGCTGGGGATCCAACTGTGTTGAAGTGGCTGCAGCTAGCTTTGCAGCGTTGTGTTTTAACCAACTGCACCACCAGGGAGGGCCCAATCTTGAGCTATTAAAAAAAAAAAAAAAAAAAATATATATAAATATAGTTCTTTTTAGACTATAAAATCGGTCAAGCAAAGATGTACACCAATAATAAACATTTTAAAGAGAAAGTTTAACAAACCAGCACATAAGACATTTAATATTCAAGTTAAATATGAAAATTAGTATTTCATGTAACAGTTCTTGTATATTTCTACAAACTATAGCAGTTGAAATATGATTACTTCCTCAATCATTACTTTCATTTTTTTTCAAAAAAGCCATACTACTAAAGCCAAATTCCTTTTCATAGTTTCATTTCTCTTTATTCACATTTCATGTTAATGTATTTCTCAATTTAAGACCCTAAGAACAAAGTTTCATTCTCTATTCTATCAACAGAAGTAGTATGCATTTATAATTACTAATCATATATCACTTCCTATGTTTCTTACATAAATATACGAGATATATTAATTAAAACTATCTTCCTCAACCCCACCAAAAATAATTATGCATGCAACCAATTATTCTTCTGAAAGTAAATATGAGACACTAGGAACATTTTCCTAGAAGAAGACAGATGAAGTAATGTTATAGTAAGTCCTTACCACTGAAATTTCTAGGGCAAATAAAGATAAAACATACAGAGCCTTAAAAGTATAAATATCTGTACACTACTGATGCTTGACATTTCTTTTTTCAAAGAAGGAGACTTAAAAGTAACAGCAAATGTCTAGGCACGTTAAGTGAATGCATTATTACTGGAGATAAATATATATTTGGTTGAACTCTTACGTTAGTTTGAGCTGACCACTCATCATCAGTGTGACAGCAATTCTGCAAATTAACCCATGGATTTAAAAACTTCTGCTGGGCTAAAATTCTTTTTGAGTTTTCAATGAAGTAACTCCACAATAAATATTAAAAAATCATAGAGAGGCCCTCCCTGGTGGCGCAGCGGGTTAAAGCACAGCACTAAGAAGCTTAAGCCACTTCCGCATGAGTTCGAACCCCGCCTGCCCCGGAGG
>NW_004567118.1:13824728-13983985 GCF_000260355.1 Condylura cristata | reverse complement strand
AATTAATTATCTTAATAGAAACTTTCTTCCCTTAAAGGCAGAATAAAAAAGTCTTTAAAAAAAAAAAAGCCTTAAATATAATCTACCTGTTGTCAAGGCCTTTTATGCTTTTATTTTCATATAAAGCATGACTTCAAAGTGAACAAAATGTTTTATCTATTGATTTCCTCATCATTAATAAAACTGCATTTTATTAAGGTATATATATATACATATACATATACCCTAGTTATTTAAAAGACTTCAAATGTTCAGTATCAAAAAAATGCATTAAGACTTGAGAATTAGTCAAATCTGCCCTCCAGAGCCACCAATTAGTGTGTCAAATCTTCTGTCAAATGGAGGTAGAAATTGATAAGATGACTCATCTTGAATGCTAGTTCTTAACATTTACTTGTCTCTGGACCTGTAATGTCTACTTGACTTGTAATGATCATCTCATTTTGATCATTAATCTTAAAATTCACAAATAGTTAGATATAAAACATCTCATGTACTCTAGGATGAAAGAAGAGATGGAAGAGGTTTCAGAAGGCTTTCCTAGGTACTGACCCATGAACATTTTGGTTTTTTTTTTTCAGATTAGTAGGGAAGTCCTTGGAAGTTTGGGTAAACAGTGTTTTTCTCCTATTCATTATACACTTGTTAAAATTAATTATAAATTAACAGCACTAAACTGGAATCTGCTGCTTCCTATTCCTTTGACCCTCACTCTGCCTGCTTAGGTTTCTGTTGAAAAGAAACCAAACAATAATTCTTAGGCCGGTTAGAGGTAGGCAGACATTTGCTTCTTTCAGTAACTGCCTAGCCTCTATTTGGGATAAAATGATCTATTTGCTCAAAATAACAATACTCTAGTACCCAGGGAGAAAAAATGTATTAGAAAGAACCCACTAGGGCCCTCCCTAGTGGTGCAACGGGTTAAAGCACAGCACTATGAACCAATTGGCAGCAATTGCAGCACTAGTTCAATCCCTGGCCAGAGAGGTGAACCACACGGTGCGGTGGGGAAGACCTCTGTCCCACCTGCTGCTCCCCTCAGCAGTGTATTTCAGTAGATCCTCCTGTTCTGCTCCCCACTCTGTCTGGTGAATACTCTCACCCCTTGCATGTCTGGCCTGTACTCCTGTTCTTGTATGGATAAATGAATAAATCATAAAAAAAAAAATCACACAAAAAACAAACCCAACCACTCTATACAAATAATGCATCTTTCTGTCTTCTTTTTTTTTTTTTTCCTATCTGAAACCACTATCTCTGCATGTGATCTAAGGTCTCCTCAGTATCAAGTCTTAGTTGATACTAGGAGGGAAATCACCTTTCATTTTTAGCATTTTATAACTGATTTTATTTTGGTTATAAGTAACTTATGAATTACATTTATCAAGATTCAAACTGAAATTAAAAGCATATGACAATATGCAATGCGTGAAGTCAACAATAACACCAGTCTGGGGAGGGGGAGTAAAAATGGTTGAAATGAACCTAGTTTAGAGATTGAAAGCTGTGAAGAATAACAGATCAGTCTGAACAGATCCTGCTCTGAGACTGCCCATCTGTGTCTATGCTGGTGTCTCTTTTTCCTAATAAACCTGGCCCTTTCAAAAATGCAACTCTTTATCTGTCTGCGTCTATATAGGCATCTCTGTTTCCTAGTAAGTCTGACCTTTAAAAATGTAATAAATAAATATATAAATCAGCATGGAATTCATAAAACTGTCAGGGACAGGAAACTTAAAGAGACTGAAAACAAAGGATAAAGATAAATGGAAAATTCTTTGAGAAACATAAATAGTGGGTTTTTTTTCCAACAATAAAACCAGTAATTCTTAACGAATTTATAAATGCCCCTGGAAAGAGCAGCAGAATTTACGTTCAAAATCTACAAATGAAATTTAAAAATTAAAGTAGGAAGTACCAAATTTATGAATATCAGTTGAAATATCACGTAAACTTGAGTAAGCAGAAAAGTAGCAGGTAAGTAAAATATTACTTACCTAAATATATTATATTCAGAAAAAATATTTAAATATAAAATAATGTATTATAAAAGTTGTAAATTATGAACAAAGCAAAGGGAATGGGAGTCAACAGCTTATTGAAGAAACAGTTTATTAAAACCATCAGCAAAATACATTGCAAATAGGAGCATAGACTTAGAGATCTTAAAAATATAGGTATAGTAATGTAGTTGTCTCTGGAAAATCATGTGCAGTTAACTTCATGTTAGGAAAAGATAAAAAAATAATTAAATAGCTATAAAAAACAAAGTGACCAAAGCTTTAGAGGATATTGGAGATAAAAAGTACATAATTGCATCCTCTACAGAGATAACCAGGGATCTGACTGAAAACAAAATTATGAAAAACTTGGAAAGAGGGAAATGTTTAATATATCTAATAACACTAAAGGGGGCAATACCCTTTATGATTTGAGAGAGGTAAATTTAAAACAAGTGACTGGAAGTGACAGGTGATATACTTACTAAAATTTTTAGCTCAAGAAGTAGTAAAAAATAGTGTCTCCCTGGTGGTGTAGGAGTTAAAGTCTCAGCACTAACAAGCTATAGCCAGCCACTGCTGCATGAGTTCGATCCTGGGCCAGGGAGCTGACCCACATGGTGCAGCAGATCTCCCCTGTTTTGCCCACTGGTCCCCTCAGCAGTGTATGCCTATTCTGTCCCCCCTCTATCTCTGAAGAATCTTCTCACCCCCTTCACCTCTGGCGCATACCAGAGGTTTATGTTTATAAACATAAATAAAATTAAAATAAATCTTTTTTAAAAAGTTAGTAAAAAATATAAATTTTTGCAAACTTTGATAAATTTATGCAGACCCATATTAGGGAAAGGGGCAAATAAGTCTAGAGTTTATATAACCCTACTTTTGAAGAGTAGACTGGAATAATTATACTTACTTCCTGACAGCACTACACAGTGCTATAATTTAAAAATAGGGTAGCTGGAAGGAAATACGGGAAGAAAACTCTACCAAATTTCCTTAAATACTCAGCAAGAGAAAACTACACATCTCTTATATCAAACCAAGCACATTTTTAGCTAATCGTAAACAAAAACATCGTTTGTGATAGTCAACAATCAAAACCGATTCTGCTGTCTATGCCTTTCATTAACTCTGATTTTGAGCCAAGAATCTTGGAAACACCAAGGAGTTAAAACAGAGGGTGGGATTGTATTTAGTGCATTGCTGATTTGCAAACTCAAGAGCGAGAAAACAGAATACATATTCTATTGGTCCAAGTTTCAAAGAAAGGGGCCCTTTCTAAAGACATTTTAGAAAAGGTGTTTGAAACATAAACCTGGAAAAAAATCTTTACATTAGTTTAACAAAGGTAACTGAACACCTACCCAACTGCTTATTTTTCTTCCATATCTGTAAACAGGTGTACAAGTGAAAAGAACAAAGCAAACATAAAAAAACTATATTCTCCTCCAGTATCCAAAGCAAACTAACAAAAAAGCTTAATATTTAATACTCACTGTTCTTTGTTAATGATTAAGCTTATTAACCTCTTATTTTCGTTTAAAAATCACTGAGTTGCAATTAGAATTGCTTCTTCATTAAAATAAATTGTTTTTTCCACTTTAATTTGCTCAGTGAGTCAGTGAACATAGAGCTAGAATGTAATTTTAAACTTCTATTATTCTGTATTCTTTCCTGTGTAGAGCAACATAACTTATGCTACCAAAAAAATGTAAGCATAGTAAAAAAAAAACTTTTAGTAAGTCTGATTTAAATATTCTCATTAAATTCATCTTTTAAATGAAACCTGGCTAAGGTGATATGGGTAATGCACATGTAAAAAAAAAATGGATTCAGGAATGCAAATGAGCAGACAATTTCCCACTGGCCACTCACTCAGTAACTTTCATCAGTAACAACCACCTTTCCTGTTTTGTTAGTTACTACTACTATAGGAATAGGCTAATTAAATATAAACATCAGAAAAGGAGGGAGGATTGAAAATCAGGGGTGGTCATGAAGAATTCAATAAAATAAAAGCTAAGAAAGCAACTTAAAGTATTACGGATTCCACTATAAATCATGCTAAGCATACTTAAGAAACTACAGCTACAGAACTATTTTAAGTGCTAGCTTTTCTTTTTGTACCAAAAGCAAGTTAAGTGACCTCTGGTACCAAAGCTAATTGTGCTAGTAGTTGCAATATCCTGCAACAGAATCCTTCAGGAGACCACTTAAAATTGCTTAATCTTGATGGTCCTTTGTGGTAAAATCATGAGACAGTTCTGAAGGATCTAGCTGGACTGCTTTTACTAAACTAATGTTGATGGGTGTGGGTGTGGTTGGCTCTTTCTGAAAAGAGAAACTACAAGAAGCCTTGGTAGTTCTGATTAGGCCTTTAAAATGATAAAGAAACATGTCTTTAATGTTTGCCACATAAAGT
Source organism: Condylura cristata (assembly GCF_000260355.1). NCBI lineage: Eukaryota > Metazoa > Chordata > Mammalia > Eulipotyphla > Talpidae > Condylura > Condylura cristata. The sequence goes on along the minus strand of NW_004567118.1, from coordinate 13,979,560 downwards.
TTATCAGTTTAACCCTTTGCAAACAAGCAAGAAATCTTGAACAGAAAGCTTTTCCATGAAACTCCTGACGCAACACAAACCATCTTACTGCAAAGCTTAATGCAAACCCTCTAGAGTCCACGTTGACAAATTCTTTAACAAGCCCTGTGGTTACAGGGAAGCTAGTTTCACTCTGACTCACTCCTGCTCAAACAGTTTACTGGAAATGAAGGGGAGGGGGAATTTTCAGAGAAGTCATGTGATGACCAGACAAACCACAGCCAGTGAAGGTTCAACAGAGTCAAAAACAGGTCCCAGCACAACTGACACCCAGTAGAGTTCAATGGCACTAAATTGTATGAAAATTGGTTCTGTTAGGTTTTAGATCATCTATACCATGAATGCCCAGATAATTCTCTGCATGTTAAGGAACAGATACTCAACAAGGGGGAAAAAAGCAGGAACTGACTGCAAACACTTCATAGGAAAAAGTACTTAACAGAATAGAATAAGAGGAATTTTAGCACTTCAGTAAATGTATAAATAATCATCATTACTTTCCCATAGTCTCTAAGTGATCAAACACATATTTTAGCATTTTCATCTTGTACTCTGGGGCAATGTTCATTGATTGAACTGTTCTACTGCATAAAAGAAGGTGCAGTTTTTTTATTACAAAAGTTTATTTTTACATCATTTTGTAAATTTTTTTTCCATCCTCGATTGTAGTCACCCGTGTGCCATCACCATAATCCCGTGAGAAGGTGCAGTTTTTTATAGTTTCTAAAACAAAAAGCAGCAGGAACGGAGGTCCTAATAATGAAAACTACCATTACAACAAATAAACTTTCTCTTTGTTGCTATGTATTTTCATTAATAAAATAATACAAATAACTTGAAGTTTATGAATACACAGGATCCTATTAAGCAAAAGTGGGAAAAAGGTTTTAAAAATTTAACAGAAACTGGTAAAGTAAGAGAGATTATTAGCATTTGAACTTAATTGAGGAATCTGGCATCAATAAATCAGATTAAGTGGTATTAAATAATCTGAATACTAAAAACAGAAAGCACAAATGCTCCCTTAAATAAATTTAAATGCAGAAACTATAAGATAGCCTTTGAGGAAATATATAAACTATGATAGTCCAATGACTCATGAATTATACTCAATAGAAATACAAGAGAATTGATACAAACATGGTGGGGAAAATGCATTAAAAAGTTTTCAGAAATTAAAATTTATTTTTTACTTAATTAAAAATTTTTATGTTGGCAGAAATGAGAAATAGCAAATTTCAAATTGTTAGCAACAGAACATTTTGTAAAAATGAATCTAAGTAGTGAGGTTTCTTGGAGAGATGGCATTTAGGAAAGCAAGCTTATTCAAACCATATCCTTCCAAGTAAATATGTACAACATTCCTCCTCTATTGCATAAGCTTTATACACAAAAATACCACAACCATCCCCATACTCCCCGTTCCCCATTCTCTCAATAATATTGCCTGCCCTAATCTTTTAGGACACATTAAGCAAATAAGTTATTTTACTTTTCAAACTTTTATTCCTAACATGTCTTTGATTTTCCTTTTATTTATGGCCTTGCAACATGAAGAGTAAACAAGTTACTGCAAGAAACTTCATTTGTTTCTAAAGTATGAATTTTTTTTGCTGTCTTACTCAATGTGAATTAAAATAAATTGTTTAGCTTAATGGTGTTTTCCATACACCCTGCTCTCAGATGACTAATAAAACACAAGATACAAAATCAGTTCAATCTTTTATATTTAAAATAATTTCTGGTCTCCCGGATGGTGCCGGGGTTAGAAAAAAACAGCACTATCAAGCTACACTGTAGCATGAGTTCGATCCTAGGCCAGTGAGCTGACCCACATGGCACAGCAGACCTCTCCTGTCTCACCTGCTGTTCCCCTGAGCAGTGTATTTCAGACCATCTGCCGGTTCTGTTCCCCACTTTTGTCTCTGATGATCCCTCTCACCCCTAAGCCTCTGGCCTACACCCCAGCTTTTGTATGCATAAATAAGCCTTTAAAAAGAAGAGGTTTCTGTATTACCTGCATTTTACATTTTATGCAGTGGAGTAACACTGATGACAAGTGAACATGCTTCAGGTAATGCTACATTTTCTCTTAATTGGTATACTTTAATTAATTTGAAGTATCTACCTCATAAGTAGTATGTTCAAACCAGGCAGGTGTTGAAAATATACACATTTTTGGTGAACTTCTCTCAAAGAATTTACAGACTCCTGGGAGCAGTAAGGGAAGTCTGTAAATAGTTTAAAACTAAGGTAGAAACTGACAAATGATACAAGAAAGATGCTGCAAAGAACAATTTCCCAGGAGTGGAAGATTTCTGAGCAGCTGTGTCCCATGACCACTGATAATTTTCAAAACAGTCCTTTTTCTTTAAGCACTCAATATTGGGCAAAATACTACTTTTGTTGGTTTGTTTGGACTAGATTGTATGGGAAAAGACTAGTAAAGAGAATACCTATTAGGAAGTCACTGAAAGTTTTTAGAGGTGAGTTGAAAAAGGTCTGAATTAGAGGGGAGAGGGCAGATATGAAGCTACTCAGAAGGAAGAATAAATATACCTTGTAAAAGGACTGAATATGGCAGACAAAGAGGGAGTCAGATGACTCAGATTTTAACTGAATGTGACTGTGAAGATGATATCATTAATAGAAATCAGGAACAAAAGAGAAAAAGAAGATCAGAAAGAGAATAATTAAACCATGTATGAAACAGTCCACAAAGCATATAAATCACTATCTAGAACATTTATAAATGTTAGAATTGTTCAAGGTCATAGAAAGCTACATTCACTCATGTCTACCTCCCACAACTAGTGAAAACATGATAGAAAGCCAAGAGCAAAAGGAAGTTAGCTTAGTGGAAAAATACTGCCTAATTCAATAACGTACTCACAAAAATAAATAAAGTACCACAACAAACCATAATTTAAACAAATACAGTAATAATCTTTTCTTTTGTGCTTACAATATCTATACCATGAAATTTAACCATCAGTCAAAACTAAAATTTAAGCAAACACTTAGCTTGAAAACTGTAACCTATAAAAAACAGCACTACAAAGCTCTGCCCACAGCCACTACAGCACAGGTTCAATCCCCTCCCACGGAGCTGACCCACAAGGCACAGACAGACCTCTGCTGTCTCCCCTCAGCAGTGTATTTCATTTAATCTGCCTGTTCTGTTTTTCCCACTCTTGCCTCTGGTGAATCCTCTCAACCCCACATCTCTGACCTGTACCCCAGTTCTTGTATGCATAAATAAATAAATAAAACTGAAAAATAAAATTGTAACCTAGTAACATTTTTCCTAGCAGAATGCGAATGTACCCTTTAACCTAGTTGGAGAGCACAGTAAAGCAATGAGAGCCAAGTGTTTTTTTCATTCTTCCTGCTGATAAACTGCTACCAAAGAGCTTTACCTTCAAGAATATAAAACATACTTTTTACCTTAGTCTCACAGCAATCCAAAATTTTAACCACTTATAATGATTTATTTTCCTTAATTTGCTATTTTGGCTACAGTTGATCCAAGTTTTCTATAGTTTACTGCTCCTATCCACTTAGGGAATATACATAATACACATACCTAATGATGAAATTCCAGAAACAAAATCAGATAAACTTTTAGATTCTTGTGAAATCAATTACTATAAGACTTTTAAATCATCATTGATCTAAGATATAATTTAAAAGATGTCAGTGAACTTTTAGCTTGCAAATGAAAGCCCACATAACATCTGATTTGTAACAAAATATTAATAAAAAAGCTAACATAAAAATCGTTGGGAAAAGTGTTAGAACACTACTTAAATAGCAAATTAATTCAAAAAGAGGAAGATATCTTACCTAGAGGTAAGAACATTTTAATACATTCAATATGTAAAGGGAAAAGAATGAAACCATTAGAAAAACATAAGAAAATACAGATGAACATTTTCTTTCCAAAAGGAAAGTACAATACATTAGAATGGACTAAAAAAAATTAGCACCTTTAACCAAACAGTAAAGTAAAATACTTAATAAACCAAATGAAAATACTAGCAGCATATGACAAAGGACTGTCCTTAACAATGTCAATCGATAGGAAAAGGAAAAATATTATTTAGAAAATGACCAGTTAAATGTTTTCATTTTCTTTTTTGTTCATCTGCATCGTCAACATTTTATACAACAAATATACTCTAATCAGAAAGAAAGCTGTTAGAAAAAAGCAAAGATATGGAAAATATTTGATGACATTAAAAATGTTCACAATATGGTTTTATATTCAAAACAAGACACAGAACAATACAGAGTGTGATTCACTGTTGTATTTATAAAGGAAACAAGTGAAGGATGGAGGGATTATTTTTCTACAATAAACCGTATTACTTTATAATAAAGATATAACTTTAAAAAATTAGAATCAATGAGGAAGATGACAAAGTTGTCAAGAATCAGTTAATCTTATAATTTTATTCCAATTATTTATTTTAAGTTTATAAAATTGCAATTTGGGATGAAACTTTCAAAGGAAAAGTTCATAAACAGTATGATTTCTAACTAAAGGTGGTAAAACATTTTGCTTAGTTGATATTTGAATGTAAGGAAATCTGAAATTAGACATTAAGAAATACAGGCTTTATCTTACAACAGTGACTGCAATTATTCACTTGAAAAAATGAAAACAGCCAAACCTCATAACCTCAGAAGTAATGTTTGCAGTCTGGTTTCTGCGACTCAAAACAGACAAAATAGAATGAGATAATACAGTCAAAAAACTAACTGATTAGCAGGACCTCGTGGCGCAACTGTAGCGTGTCTGACTCCAAAAAACTAACTGATTAATCAGGGTCATAAGAGATGAACAAAAAAGGTTATTATTCAAATGGTAGATAAAGACTAAGAGTCTTCAAGATCTTAAATTATATAGATTAACAGAAGTTACTACTTCATTAAGTTCTAGAAGTTCTGAGTTGATGGAAATTCAGATTTTAAATGGCTAGAAGTTCACAAAAATATATTATTTCTAATCCCAGAATAAAAAAATTATAAAGAATGAACTGAATTTTACCCAGTAGAGGGGGTAATATATATGGAGGTATCCCATAGAGTCAAGACACTCATACTTTTTGAAAAGTCATTTCATTTGTACAGAACTAAAATTGACAGATTTTTAAATATACTAAGGCAAGGTGGGCCTCAGAAAACTCTTGTTGACTAATTCTAAGACAACGGTTACCTTTGCAGTTTCTCAGCATGAGTATACATCCTCTTGCTGCAGGAAAGACAACTTTTGGCATAGTTGACAAGTTCATCATTTCCCCCTTTCAAGGAAACATATTCTATCCTATCAAAGGAAATTTCCTCCTATTTCAGGAAGTTTCCCAAGATAACAATTAATAAAGACTTTGTTCTGTGGCAGATTACAGGTAGTTACAAATATTTAGCTACCACTCTCAGAGAGGTAAAGTTTAATTTCTCTCTCTGAATCTGGACCACCTTTCATGAGGGACATGACCAATATAACGTATATAGCAAAAAGGCACTTTTGCTAAAGTGACTGGAACTGTAGAAGTTACGTCACAAGACACCTTGCATTTTCAGAAGTTCTTCTGGAATTCAGGTGCCATGAAATGAGGAAGCCCAAAAAGTCCCATGAATATTAACCTGAGGCCCAACTTCAGCTCAACTCCATTTCAACAACAACCAGAATCAAATTATCTGTCATATGAGTTATGAGTTATGTGGAAGTCGATCCTCTGATTTACAATCAAGTTATTCTTCATAAACTGCCAATATGTGAGCATTGTAAGTGACTATTCTTGCTTTAAACCACCAAATAAATATTGGAGTTGTTTTTTAACCAGCAAAGATAAATGAAACACACTGTTTTAAAAATAAACTCTATATAGAAAGACAATAGAAACAGGAATTACTTCATTGATGAAAATTACTATTACTAAATAAAAAGGGCAGATGGAGGGAAAGCATATACCTAAAAGCCCATGAAGGAGGCTGAGATGGGTGTTAGTAAAGAAACTGTCTAAGAAATAAACTCTCAAGACCCACTCCTACTTATTAGCACAGACAAAACCTATTCCAACCTCAGAGAAGTACAATCTTCAGAGAAAGTCAACTAAAAACTTGAGAAATATTTGTGACGGTTTTCACAGATTGGATATAAAGTAAAGTAAAAGTCTACATGGTAAATGGTGATCTCTAATTTTCCTTTCACAGCCTAGCTTTATGTTAACAGCAAGGTTTATTACCAGGCAAGACACTGGAGGATTCACCACTGCAGAATAGTAACTGTCCCATAGGAAAGATCCATGATACTGTTATATTTTGAAAATAAGGCAGGCCACCATCTGTATTCCTTGCTTCAACATACAGAGCTAACATTCAGCTTTTAAGAGTTTAGTCCTTTTTATTTTTCTTTTTTTCTCAAAGGCTCACTAACTACCAGGAAACTTGCCTACCTCCATACATTCTGATCAGGGATCCATAATTAGTGCCTCTTATATGTAGAGACATAAGGATCACCAAACTTTGAGGAAAGTGTACAAGAGGAAATACAACAAACAACAGAAATAAACAATGCCTGGAGCAATAGAAAACTTGAAGAAACTCCAATCTTCAAAAAGAAGATAAACTATTTATTAAGAATATAAAGTAAATCGCTTTTTGAAAAGCAAAACAAATAAACCTGCTTATAAAGAGGACTCAAGAAAGTACTAGTCCTATCATAGCAACAATGAAGGCAGAGATCACTGAGCACTGCCTGCCAAACACTAAGCTAGAAAGTTATTTTAATCTTAGAATTCTGGAGAAGTGAATAAACATGGATGAAAAGCACAGCTTTTCCAGAACTTTTCTTTATCAGGAAGCTACTGCAAAATGTGTTGAAATAAAATGAGGGAATAACTCAAGAAGAAAAGGGATTCAAAACAAGAGGAGAAACTATGCACAATGCCATGAGAACACCAAGTCTAGATGGGAGTGGAAGAATGGAGGGTTCCCAAGTGATGACTCTCGGGAAACTAAAAATTGGTATTATTTTACAGGTGTAGCTAAGTAGAAAGTGTTATGGAGAAGTTTTACAGAGCTGGAAGGGTGAAAAGAGATTTAAGAAATTATGCAAATGAAAAATTGTTAATGACAAAACAAAAAGCTTAAAAAAAAAAAGGAAAATATGGCTCTCCCTGGTGGCGCAACAGATTAAAACACAGCATTGTGAGCTTAGCTTCAGCAGCTTCACCACTTAAGCATGAGTCTGATCCATGGCCAGGAGCTGACCCACATGGCACCGCAGACCTCTTCTGACCTGTCCACTGCACCCCTCAGCGGTGTACTTTGTCAATCTGCCTGTTCTGCTCCCCACTTTGTCTCTTGTGACTCCTCTCACTGCCCTTGCACCTCTGGCCTGTACCCCAGTTCTGTATACATAAATAAACAAACGTTAAACAAACAAACAAAAAATCAGGTGTAGGCCCTCCCTGGTGGCGCAGCGGGTTAAAGCACAGCACTGAGAATCTAAAGCCACTTCCGCATGAGTTCGATCCCCGCCTGCCCCAGAGGTGACCACATGGCGCGGCAGACCTCTCCTGGCCTGCCAGCTGCTCCCCTCAGCAGTGTACTTCATCGATCTGCCTGTTCTGCTCCCCACTCTGTCTCTGGTGAAGCCTCTCACCACCCCTGAGCCTCTGGCCTGTACCCTAGTTCTGTATGCACAAATAAATCTTAAAAAAAAAAAAAAAATCAGGTGTAAAAGACCACAGCCAATTACACTGTAGCTTGCCTAAACTCAAAAGTTAGTTTTTTGTTCTGTTGGTTTATATTGACTATTTTGAGGATACCCCCTAGGGTCAATTTGACTGAGGGAAAGGCTAGTTGAACTGAAGAAAAATCCAGGTTGCTAACTATTATTTAAACAGAACAACCTATGCCATATTGACTCTGAACCATTTCAGCAGCCTGAGCACTATTGGACAGAAAATGGGATGATGTCACAATGTTGCTTTTAGGGAAAAATGGACCCTAAAGAAATAACTATGTTACAAGGTTTTATAAGAGAGCTATGAATAATACCATGTATGACATTTCAAGAAAAGATACTAACTTTACATGAGGTAAAATAGGAGTTTTGTTCCTTTCTGAAGACACCTGAAAACTGCAGCTTTTTTTCTATCCCACCCAAACATCTGAAACCCAACCTTAAACTGACCTAGTATAATCTCATTTTAAAAACTTTTATCCTTAATTTTCAAACAAGAGCAAGTAGACTGATGCATGCTGTCCATCTTCCCAGAGAGACATACTGTGTCTCTGAGCCTACTACCCAGATAAAGGAGGGGAAAAGCTAGAATTGTAAGCACTACTGCACTCTCGGAACTAGCACTCTCCAGCTGCCAGAAGAGCTAAGGGAGAAGAAGGCAGAGAATGGTGGTGTTGATTCCATAAAGTTTTTGTGATAAAAATTTGGACAGATTCTTTTCTCCTGTATTCTGCTTATCACCCCCACCCCCAAGTAAGTTGAGAACCTTGGTATAAAAGAGAGAAAGGAGACCTCAAAAACTGGGTGATAGAGCACAAGGGGTAAAAAGAAAGGACTGAAACTTGCTCTCTTGGACTAGAGAAAATTTTAAAAGGTTAGAATCCATCAATGTTCCATTGGTCAACTTCTCCTTTATCCACTCTTTCTCCCCCTCATCATCATCTTCACCTTCATCCTCATCCCCTTCATCAATAGCTTCCAGTCCTCCTCCTCCTTCATTATCATCTTCTTCTCCTTCTCCTCTTTTCCCTTCTTTAATTCATGCCTGGAACCAAGTGGTACTGTAATGGATTTGGCCAAATACCATTTTTGATGACTTCTAACTCATCTGCACCTGCCTCAAAAAGTCAGTCAATCAGATAAAGCAGCTCTGGTTCCTGCTGCTGTCTTTTCCTGATGGCTATTTATTCTGCATTTGACTTGAGCATTTCCTCAGATTCTTTCCAGATTTCCATTTGATTACAGTGGATGCCGAAGATGAATCACTTACCATCACTCACATGAAATTCTTTGGACAGAACTTTATTTTCAAAGTAAAGGTTTTCATCAAAATAAAAACCTATTCTGTAACTTGGTGAAATATCTTTGAATTCTGTCACTTCCATTCTTGTCTAACATAGTGACTCATTATCCTCCTGCCTGAAGCAGTGTAGACATGTGAGAAGGTTGGAAATTGCTGTTACCCAAAAAGGTAGGATTTTGGCCATCCATTTTGACCTTCTTTGAAAAAATGCTTGGTGGAATTGTTGTATTTCTGTTCTACTTCAAAATCTCCTCATTGGCTTATTGATTGAGTCTGTTTGATTTTGTACTTTATCAATATGTTCAACTCTTTCTTGAAGCTCTTTTCTTTTTCTTCTACTTACCCAGGGAGTCTGACATCTTCTCTGGGCTGGGCTCAGGAGGAAGTATCGGTTTCTTCACATGAGGCTGGAGTGGGACTGGTGTTTAGGGGACATGCTCTGAAGAAAGTTGCAGAACCAGACCCAAGGGAACCAGACCTGGGAAAAGGCTCTGGACTGTCCTTTCTTTCTTTTTTAAATTCGTGCAGTTTTTTTTTTAAATAATAGTTTATTTTTACATCATTTTGTGCCTTTTTCCTTCTCAGTTGTAATCCCCATGGACTTCCCATCACCAAAGTCCTGTACACTTACTCTCTCCACCCCCAGGACTGTCCTTTCTTAATTAGTTACCAAAATAATTTTTTCTGAACATGGTTAACTATATTTGCTATTATTTCTAAAAATTAATTTGGAGGTTCTGATTCTTTGGACTCTAGCCTAGTTCACCTATTTGTCCTCCTTATTTATTCAATAATGTTCTAGGGAGCATTTATCAACACAAAACAAAGACTGTTTCAGCTCTTTCACCTCATTAGCAATGTGATCTTAGCCTCATTTCAGGCAAGGTGCTTTTGATCTGTATTTCTCTATTATGAAATCAAGAACCTGACCATTTTTATATTTCACTTTTCTAAATATTCTACCCCAGTCACATTATCATTTTGTTTTTACCATGGCAGTTTTCTACTTCTGAGCAGCTATCAACAATTTTACCTAAATCATAACCTCTTTAGATATAATTAAAGTGCTCTATTTGTTTTTTCACCATTGTCCTTACTTGTGCAGCCTCTGCATGTTCCAACATCTCTTCAAATTCCTGATAGTCTTCATCATCTGGTTCGGCACCTGAGAGTCGAGCTGCTCTCGCCATGAAATATGGAGGCAGTTCTCCAATTGCTGTACCGATACCCTAAGTAAAAAACCAAAATGCTCACATGAGATTGTTCTCAACCCAGTGATAGTGAACAGATCAAACCTATGATTCTGTGTCACCAAAAGCATGCTGGATACAGAGAATGTGTTAGTATACATGATAAGCAACTGAGTTTGATTTCTGACTTAACACTAACCTATGCAATACTAGGCAAGAAAATATGCATAAAATCCTTAAATTCATTCAGTATAGTGGTTAGATAAATATTTTCTAGGAAATCTTCTGGTATTTAGGATGTTGCTTTAAGCCCAATAAAACTTTTTTTTTTTTTGCGTGTGCAGAGTTAAAACTTTTAACAAATTGTGGTCAGGAAATCCCTTGGGAACTCAACATTAGGATGGATAAATTTTCACCACAGGAAAAATGTTTATTTCCTCAGGACATTGAGTGACTCATGTTTTAGTCACTTTTGGATTCTTGTTTTTGAAGAGATTTTTTTTCTATTAACTTAGGACATAAGGATGAAAACAAAGGTAAAAGAGTAAGGAACATGGTTTGAACTCAAATGACTAAAACACAGAATTGGTAATGATGCAAGAAGTACACAATCTCTAGGAAAAAGTCTCAACTTAGTCCATTCTTCTTGCCCTGAGTTACAATGAATGAAAAAGTACTGTTAGTTCTCAGAAGCACTTAAAGCCTATTTGCTCTGTCCATGTTGAAAAGAATCCCCAAAGTACATTATCAATTCAAACATTGTGTGATCACAGTGCTATATTCTAATGTGTGGAACCAGTGATTTCCAAGTGAAACTACATTCTCCTTACGTGAAGTAAAACTATTGAAAAAAAAAAACATAGAATTGCCAAAAAAATAAGATTATGTTTAAAGAACAGAGGGAGGGGTAGACAGAAACATATATGGAAGCTATATACATAGGAATAAAACAAAAATCACAGTTTGCTGACAACAAAGTTAATGTTAGAAAAGGTTGAAGGTTGTTAGAAAACTTTGAAGGTTGTTAGAAAAGCCAACTTACTATTTAGTAGTAAATTAAGGGAAAAAATCAAGTAATTACCTCACCTTATGTATAATAAAAATATTAAGGTTTATTTTGTTTATTTATATATATAAGAGCTGGGGTGCAGGCCAGAGGTACAGAGGGGAGGAGGTGAGAAGGTAAGAGAGGATTCACCAGACAGAGTGGGGAACAGACCAGGCAGATGGACTGAAATATACTGCTAAGGGGGTCAGTGGCAGGACAGGACACAGATCTGCTGCACCCTGTCTGGGTCAGCTATCTGACAAGGGCTAGAACCAGGCTAAGTGGTGACAGCCCTGAGACAACCCCCAGGCTACCAGGGAAACCCTCAACAAGTAAATTTGAAAAGAAAAACAAAGAAACAAAGGCAATTAGGAAAATACAAATACTAATTGGGTAAGTGATTTGAAGATAACATTGGCAGTCTTTCTTAGATGTGATAATACTTTTAAATCCTAAGGCTGATATAGTTACAGATGAAAAGTGATATGCTACTGGGATATCAGAAAACTGACAGCAAAGTGAGGAGGGATATAGATAAAACAATATTCATTAGCAGCTACTACTAGCCAAAGCTGGGTGATAACACTATGATTTAATTATATAATTCTTCACTTAAGAAATATTTTTTTCCAAACAAAAAGTAGGAATAAAAGTTAATTGTAACATTTTATTCCAAACTTGAACTCCCTGGGGGCCTGCTGGTTAAAGTCTAAGCACTATCAAGCTATTACCAGCCCCTGCAGCATGAGTTCCATCCCTGGCCATGGAGCTGACCCACAGGGTGCAGCAGACCTCTCTACTGCTCCCCCCCTCAGCAGTAGATCTGCCTGTTCTGCTTCTCACTCTGTCTCTGGTGAATCCTCTCGTGCTCCACACCGCTGCCCTACATCCCAGTTCTTGTATGCATAAATAAATATAAACCTTAAAAAAATCCCAAGCATATTAAAAAACAAAAACAAAAACAAAACATGAACTTCTCTAAAACCTGTTAAGTAAATCTTGGAAGCAATCATATGATTCAAACTCATGACAAGTTTCCTTAAAATTAAAAAGGAAGTAATGGATTGCAATGAAATAAAGTGTAACATACAGTCATACTTAGCTGACCATATTCTGTGTTACATTTTAATTCTGTTCATGTTTTCCCTTATTAGCAAGTATGGTGATCACAAGTCAAGACTGTATATGTTATTGCAAATAAAAAGAAAATACAGTCATCTAGGCAGGTTCTCCAAAACACATGATCTAGACACAGAAGATTATTTAGTCAGTTATCTCAAATTAGATGCTGAAGCTAATAATTTCATGATTAACACTTTTATAATTCTTACAAAATCAGAACAGAAGACCAAAACAAAACTGCAACACTAAAAACTATCAGCACAAGTTAATTAAAGCTTCCTTATTGCAAAAGAAAAATAGCATGTGGCCAAGCAAACATTCAGAAAGCTCTATGAAAAAATATTCCATATCAATATTTTAACCTGAAGTCTCTGCTTACTGAATTGGAAAAGTTTAATACAAGATAGGCAAAACTATTATCTTTATGGCGTATCAATTTCATTCAAAACTGGGGGAAGAGGAGGAAAACCTTCTGAGTTTTTGGGCTTCTAAAAAGCTTTGTTAAGTACATTTTCAAGCAAATCAGCATTTTTTTTTAGGTTAGGAATCGTAAATTTAATGTTAAAATCTAGAGTGTGATAATTTTTAACCAGAGGTTAAATGCAGAAGTTTGTAAGCTTGAAATCACAGAAAAACTCAGGGGTCTTGCAGTAATGTAAAAGAAAAAAAAAGATGACTATGTCAATTGTTTTCAGATTGCTTTGCAAATAAAAAAGAAAATTTGCTCCCAGTTCCCTTGTAGTCATTTAAAAAAAAAAAAAAAAGGTCTTAGAAAAGAATGAAGCTGCTACAACAATGGATGGAACTTCAAAACATGCTAAATGATATAACTCAGACCCAGAAAGACATGCATGATTCCATTTAGATACATTATCTATCTAGAACAGGCAGATTCATTGAGGCAGAAAGTAGAAAAAGGTTACTAACGGCTGGAGAGAGGAGGGAACAAGGAGTTAATGTTTAAAGGGTATAGTTTTTACTTAATGACAAAAAATTCTGCAAGTAGATATCAGTCATGGTCACACAATATTGTAAATGTACTTAATGCCAGTAAACTGTACATGTTAAAACGGTAAACCTTGTGCTATGTAAATTTTACCACAATAAAAACTCAGCACAAACAAAACCATGAACCTGACATATAAATCACCGTAAAAGGTTGTGCTCTTTGAAAATTATCACACAAGTTCTCCTCTACCCTGCTGTGTTTTCCCCTTGTTCCTTCTTGTTATCCTTAACTCTCAACTTAAGCACTGCTTCTCCATGGGAATCCTCCCTGAACCAGAGAAGAGAACAACTGAGTTATACACTACATTTCTCCTTCACAGCACTTATCTCAATAGGTACTTATAAATGTATTTCTCCTTGCTAATTATTTCTCTCACTAGTATATATTTATGGTAGTGAAGTCTTTGAAGATATTTTACTTTGCAAAGTAAAGAAAATTTTGAAAAGGTTATCAGTTTTAAACTCTTGAAATCTGGGTCCTCTCTAGTGGTACAATGGGTTAAAGTGCTAGCTGTAGCCCCATGAGCACAAGTTCAATCCCAGCCTGGGAGGTGACCCACCTGGTGTGGTAGACCTCTCCTGACCCACCTGCTGCTCCCCACAGCAATGTACTTTGTTAATCTGCCTGCTTTGTTCCCCACGCTGTCTCCAGTGAATCCTTTTACCGCCCCTGCACCTCTGATCTGTAACCCAATTCTGTATGCATAAATAAATACATCTTAAATATATACATATACATATATATAAATAAACTCTTGAAATGTGACGGCAGAACTAAGGCTACCACAAGGGTCAGGGGAACAAAAAAAAAGGGAAGGCTTATATTTGTAGAGGTGTGAGCCTATAGCCAAAAGCATAGTGCTGTAAATCAGCATTATCTCAATAAGTATAATATATATGTAGATACATACATGCATACATACATACATACATACATACATACATATATAAATCAAGTGAGTTCCCTAAAAACACATGGATAGGAACACAAATGGGATCAAATTTATGTTCATATCCTCAATTTTGAGAATCAAGGCCAAGTCAAGATTTCTCCTTGTTTAAAAAAAGATTTATTTATTTATGCATACATAACTGGCGTACAGGTTAGAGGTGCAGAGTGGGGAGCAGCGAGTGAGACAGGAGAAGTCTGCTGCGCCATGTGGACCACCTACAGGGTAGGGGAACAAACCACCACTGAAGCATCTGCAGCTACCTTGCAGTGTTGCGTCCTAACCTGTTGCACCACTAGGGAGGGCCTGATTTCTCACTTTTTATAAATGTGCTCCATTTAGCCTTTCTTAAAAATGAAATTCAGTGGCATTAACTGCATTCACAAAGTTGGTTAAGAATCATCACAATCAATTTCTAAAATTTCTTTTATCACCCAAAAAGATACCCATTAAACATTAACTTCTCCTCCCTTAGTAACCTCTAGTCTACTTTTTGTCTCTATGAATTTGACTCTTCTAGATAGTTCACATTAGTACAATTATAGAATTTCTGTCTTTCACTTGTTTTTCAAGACTCTATAAATATACTTATCAATGCTTCATCACTTTTACTTTTAAAAGATTTATTTATTTATATATACAAGAGCTGGTGTGTAGGTTAGAGGTACAAGGGATGGGGGTGAGATTTATCAGAGATAGATTGGCAGCAGAACAGGCAGATCTACTGAAATGCACTGCTGAGAGGAGAAGTGGGTGAGACAGGAGAGGTTTGCTGCACCATGTGTGTTAGCTCCCTTGCAGGGGACGGAACTCCTGCTGCAGTGGCTGCTGACAGCTTCACAGTGCTGAGACTTAACCCCCTGCACTATCACTGAGGCCCAGTCTCTATGTTTTCTTCTAAAAGTTTTATAGTTTTGCTTTTCAGTTTAGGTGTTCAAGGAATTTGGATTATTTTTATATATGTGTAGTGTTAAGGTCTAACTTCACAATTTTGAATGTGAGTATTATTAGTAACCTTTGTCGAAAACAACAGGAACAAATTTAAACACTTCATAAATATTAAGTTTTTTACTAACAAAGATAATTCCAAGGAAAAATATGAAATGCAAACAAAATCTATACACATTCTTGAAATATGTACAAAGCCTAATGTTGATTGTTAGGAGGTAAATTTAAGGGACAGTGTATATTTTTTAGGAGCTTACAATTTATTTGGGGAAGTAAGTCACTAAGTCAGCCAAGTTAACTAATTTAGGGAATGTTTGGATTAAGGCCAAATGTGCAGCTACAGACAATAATGCACTCTGGGAGTTCAGAAGAGGCAGTTATCACTGCCTGTTGGGATGGAAATTTTTCTTTGTTGCCATTAGCACTAATTCAGACATGTAAATCATTTTTGAAAGGTCAAACAGAAAAATAGAAGACCAAAGTGAGTGTGTGTGTGTGTGTGTGTGTGTGTACATATACATAAAATCACTTCTGTTAGTTTACTAGTTTTTCACCAAAAAACGAATGTGGTCAAATTCATAAAACATATGCAACTAGTACAATGAACTTGTTTCCAGTGTTTATATAAATGAGTAGCAGGAAATATGACAATTTTTCCTGTCTTTCATATTCAACAGATTTGATGTATGGTATTTCCCTTATAATTCTTTTAAAAACACAAAATAATTACTAAAACTTAAATGTGCCTGTAAATTGACTCTTGTGGACATACTCATGTTCATTTTAGTTTAAAAAACTGGAAAAAAATGATCAGGAATTATAGAGAACATACAAAAAACTTACAGGAAAAAACAGCAATTCAAATAATGAACTAGAAAATAATTTAAATATTAACATAAGTGTTTGCCAAAAGAACTATTCTGCAATAACAGATATTGAATGAACTTAGGCAAAAAAAAAAAAAAGGGGGAGGGAAGAATACTTTGTGTGGATTAAAATAACATGCCATTGAACATGTCTAAAACCTTCCCAAAATATAATTCTGCAAACCACAAAAAGAATAACTCATACAACTATCCACAAATATAAGTAAATATTTGTATATGTATGTGATTACCATATACAGTCTGATACCTCTATTACAGCAAAACTTGCTTTATTAAAAAATGTTCAATCTTATTTTATTATTATAAAAACTCAAAATGTGAAATGAGTCCTCTAAAAATAAACACAGAATATTTCAATTTAGGAGTTGAGACATACAATACTTAGATTCTGGACAGAGATATCACTACTGGTTATGTGTTTTTCAAATAGGCACTGGTGAAAGGTTGCAGAGAGTTTATTTGCATCAGCTACACCCCTTCCCCTTTTCCCTGTTGTTGTCTAGTTGTCATCAGTTGCTTCATGGCACCTATAATTTCATGCCTACCTTCTGAATATCATTTACAAACAGGAAAATTTTTGAATGTTATCTTTTTACTGGAAGTAGGTAGCTAATGACTTAATAAATAATATACTTAATATTCCTTTAAATTCAATTTCAATGAGGTATAACAAAGTATCAAGATAGGGAGGACAATTTTAGACAAATATGAAAATGAGTATCTTACCCACATGCAGGCCTCAGTTCTAACTTTTGAGATGATACTCCACAAAGAAATGGCTCCTTCAGTGCTTTCTTCATTTGGACAAATAATCTGATCAGGATAGGGTGGTTCAGGGAAATTAACTGAATTGCATTCATAAGCAGCTAATGTAACTGAAGCTATATGTGGACCCTATAAAACAAATGAGAAACTTTTGATGAGAAAGGAATTATCAATAGTTATTTTCATAGTACCTGAATTACTCGATATTAGTAGAAAAAATGTTAGCTTTTAAATAACAGTAATGTAACAACATATTTCAAGATGCAATTAGAGATTTAATAAAAATAACCTTTACCAAAATTCTCATCTGCTGAAAAGAAAATTCAGATATATATTGAGGTACAATTACACTAAAAATCACTTTTTTTTTTGGTATGATGAATATATTCAGTCTTGTAAGGTTAACCAGTGACAATACAGGTCATTTCTATAACCACATACAGTTCCCCTGTGCCCTTTTGTAGTCAATTTCCTTCCCCCAACATTAGCCTCTGGAAACCATATGATTTCTAGCTTGATTTTGATTTTATTTCCCTATTTCTCATTTGTAATGATGTCATCCCCTATGATAAAAACTTGGTGTCCCTAATTTAAGAATACCACTTTTGTCCTTAACTTAAAAAGTTGATGAATTAACCTTCTCTCTCCCACTGAGTTCCTAAAACAAAAGTAAAACTGTGGAACCAGTACCAGCCCTTAAAGTTGTTTTTTCTATTGAAGGCTTGTGCTACTTTGTACCATTATTTTGAAAATATTAATATTTAATAGTAACAACACAGATTAAAAGTTTGTATGTGCGTTAAAGGTTTATACAACAATGCACATTAGGCCAACATGGAGAGGAAGGGTCTGATAAGAATATACTCAAGTATAAATTCTTGGGTTCCCTGGCACAGGTTGATTCAATAGGCAGATGTGGAAAACTGTGTGTTTTAAACATGCTCCTCAGTGTCCTTAACTGTAAAAGAGACTAGGTTAAGAATCAACGGGAGAATGCTAAAGTTTCTGACCCTTTTCTCTGGGGATCACCCTGTTAAAGAGGATCATAAAAAAGGCTATCTCAGACAAGTTACTTAACCTTTCTGGGCCTTAGCTAGATCATAGTTTTAATTTGTAACAAGGTTTAAAAACTCTAAATTAATATCAATTTCCAAAATTCTCAAGAGATGTGAGAACTGAAATTTGGACATTCATAATATGTTGCTCTAATACATGATAAGTATTCACTTTGAAACATCCTGCAGAGTGGCCATAAGCATAACCTTTACGTGGTTCACGTTCTGGCCTTTGCCACTTTACTTATTTTCCTCCTCTGTAAAATGGGAATAATAAAATACCCTTGGGGCCTTTATTCTGGGGATATTGTGAAGTTTAAATTAGTTTACACAAAGTGCTTGTATAAGTCCTCAAGAAGTACTAGTTACTAGTTGCATAGAAAAAGATTTGTAGTATAAAATTATACAGAGGCCCTCCCTGGTGGTGCAGCGGGTTAAAGCACAGCATTGAGAAGCTGAAGCCACTTCTGCATGGGTTCAATTCCCGCCTGCCCCGGAGGTGACCACATGGTACAGCAGACCTCTCCTGACCTGCTCCCCTCAGCAGTGTACTTTGTTGATCTGCTTGTTCTGCTCCCCACTCTGTCTCTCGCCACCCCTGAGCCTCTGGCCTGTACCCCAGTTCTGTATGCACAAATAAATCTTTAAAAAAAGTTACACATAGATACAACAAATATTCTTTACACATAAGTCTTTTAAAATCACATGTTGAAAATTTGTAGTTCAAAGATAAAGTGCCTAAGATGCAGTGACGAAAGCAAAATATTAAAGAGCAACTATTGCTATTTAGAGAAATGGTAATACAAAACATTTTTTTGTTTCATGTTAATATGAAAGATACTCATAAATCTAAGTTGTATTTCTCCCAAAATGTGACAGGCATTTTTTGCTCAAATAAAACCTAAGAAATGAAATTCTATACTTGGAAGTGAATCCATTAATTATTAGGTTTCTAAAAAAGAATTTAATTAATTAAAAATAATAAATATGTTCTTTGGGACAGATGAGACTACATAAACTGTATACTAACACCTATCAGGTACAACTAGGGAAAAAAAAAAGATCTGTAACTTCTACCTGTAATGTTTGAAATCACAGAAAAATGTGATTTAAGTAGAACAGAAGAAATTCAAGAGCTTGCCCATGATAACAATACACAACCCTCCCAATTTAGGCTATAGGGACAGTCTACCCCTGAACTCTAGAAACGAACTCTAAGTGAATAAAAATCAAACTGTTGTGGGTCTTAATATAATGAGATTTGTGGTATGCACAGAATAGAAAAAAGCCTACTTTTCTATTCCAGAAATACAGATTTGTACCCTATCAGATTAGATATATTATTCAACGTGGGAAAAGACTTGTTCATAGTTTTAGTTGTAGTTGATTCTTAAAAAGGAAATTTTCAGCAAAAATCTGATGAAAATTTTTTTTCTTAAAGAAAGGACTGTTCGTTCACACAACTGATGCATACTTTCCATAACCACACTAACAAGTCATAATTACTCAGCCTTAAAGCAGATGCAGAGGTTCCAGACAAAATGAACATGAGTAACTCAACTTCTTGTTCTTTGTTCATTCTCAAAGAGTCCCTTTAAGCTTGTACCTTGACATTTTAGTTTAAACTCTGGTTAATGATAGGAAACCTCACAAGTTCTTTTCAATGCTATAGGTTAATATTAACCTAAATATAATTCACTTGTCTAAAATAAATATTAGTTTATATGAAAAATCCCAACACAAAATCTAACAACAAAAATCATTTTGATTAGAAAAATTTAAAGTTATAAATAATCACTTTGAGAGTGTTTTTTAAAACCTACAAATAGAACCACAATCTATCAAATAGAAAAGTTCATTTTAATAATGCTAAATGAAGAAATAAGGGATAAGGACAAACAGCTATCGTGTAAATAGAAAAAAAGCAAGAACTATCATAAAACATAAGAATGTACTGAGTAAGCTCCAGCTCTAATGGGGTCATGGATGGTATTAGTATGTATACAGGTTAAAGGTCCTAGCCTGTGACTCAAGTTTTTCTACCTCAGCTCATGAAGAAACTGGTACAGAATTTTACTTGTATGGTAACTAACTACAAAACTGGCAAAATATATATAGAAAAATTTCTTTCAGACTTTGTACCACAGGAATTATAGGACTTCTAGAAATATACATGAGCATCCCCTTTAGACTTTGGCAAACAAAGTTACATGCAGGTAACTATAAACTATAGTGTCCTTGAATTCACATAGGGCTAGAAACAATTATATTAGAGATTCGCATCAAGGAAGACCCTGAAAAGAGCTTAGACTAAAATCTATTCTACAAAGGCCATAACAGGGCTTTTTTTGTTTTTAAGTCTTAGGTTAAGCTGATTCACAGGTTAACTGCCTACTAAAATTAACAAAAAACCCTGATGCTCTATAAAGGAAGACAACATTTTAAAAGTTAACAATACCCAATATAAAATAACTAGATATATTAAGCAAGAAAATATGACCTAGAAACTAAATTAGTCAATACAGACAGACTTAGAAATGCCAGAGAAATTGGAATTAGCAGACATGTACTTAAAAATGGTGCATGTAAGTATGCTCAAAGGGATTTAAAATAGCAGTTGGCAAATTTCAGTTCATGGGTCTACCACCTGTTACATAAAGTTTCAAAGAATACAGTCATGTGCTATAATGGCAAAATTCAATAATTTTGATATTCTAATGGCCTATAAAGTCAAAAACATTTATACCTTGGCCCTTTACAGAAAAAAATTTGTTAAACCCTGATTTAAACGAAGACATAAACATGATGAGGCAAGTGCAGGGGAAAAAAAAACCCACAAAACAGAACTTCTGGAACTGAAAATAAAAAACCTGAGTAGAAAATTCATTGTATAGATTATCAACAAATTAATCAGTGTAGTAGAAAAATATTAGAGAACTTGAAGAAAGAGTTTAAGCTAAAGGACACAGGAAAATACAGGTTATGAGAGGTGTAACACAGCAGTGACCTGTGGTGTAATACCAACCATTCTAAATGTGTACTGGTATTCTAACCATGTAACTGTAAACCCAGAAAGAGAGGAAAAAAGGGGTAGTGGTAATACAGAAAAAAATACTAAGAAATTATTAACAGTTTTAAGATTTGATGAAAAATATCTATTAACCTAAAGATACAAGAAACTCAACAGCCATGAACCTATATCCTGAAAACATAGTCATAAACTAATGTTAAAATTTCTTTAAAATTTAAAGAAACTCAACTATGAGTCAGGACTAACTCAAAGAAAATAAAATATACTGTCAAGCTGCTGAAAATCATCATAAATCACAAATTGCGTAACTGTGATGATGAGAAAAATCTTAACAGTAATCAGAGTGGATAAAAGATATCTATTGGGAAGTATAAATGAAACTTATAATGTGACTTGAAATGGGCTGAAAAAAAACTTTTAAATAACAAAACCTAGAAATAATATACTGAAAAATATATTTAAAGAGTAAAAACATTTCAAACAAACAAAAATTATAAAAACTTGTTTCAATAAATTTGCACAGTAAATGTTAGAGGCATTTTCGGATTGAAAGTGACAGCAGATAGAAACATTTCTATACACAAAGGAGTGAAGAACAATGGAAATATTCTTCCTTAAAAAGTCTCAAAAAATAACTGGTTGTTTAAAGCAAAAAGTTAAACAACAAAAAGCATGGGAAGAAATAAACAGAATATACTATTTTAAAAAAATGTTTAACTGGACTATGGTGATGGCACATGAGTGATTTGGTGATGGGAAGCCCAAGGGGTTTGCAAAGGAGATGGGAAAATGCACAAAACGATGTAAAAATAAACTATTACCTATATATGTATGTATGGAACTATACATACATACAACTACAGGAAAAAAAAAAACCAAAAAAATAAAAAACCATTTAATCCAAAAGAAAGTAGGAAGAGGGAAAAAAAATAGGTGGGACAAACAATTTTGAAGGTAGACTTTAATCCAACCATATTAATTGTAAGTGGAGGCAGAGTGTTAGACTGGATTAAAAAGCAAGAATTAATGTTGTCTATAAGAAGTCTATGTTAAAAAGACCTAAAATTAATAGTATGAAATAAAGATAAGCCATTTTAAAAGAATAAGAATCATAAAATAAATGGAGTGAAAATAATATCACATAGTATTGACTTCACGATAGGGACTATTACTAGAAATGAATAGGGTATTTCATATGATAAATGAACTAACTCTCAGGAAGACAGAACATACTTAAATGTTTAGGCACCTAGTAGGAGTATCACATACATAAAGCAAAACAAGAGGAACTAAAAGGAGAAATTAAAAAATCCACAACTACATTTGGAAATTTCAAAACTCTTCTGTTTTTGGGCCCTCCCTGGTGGCGCAACAGGTTAAAGTGCAGCACTATGAAGCTATTGCAGCCACTGCAGCAGGAGTTCAATCCCTAACCAGGGAGGTGACCCACATGGCACAGCAGATCTCTCCTGACCAGCCTGCTGCTCCTCTCAGCAGTTTATTTCAGTCCATCTGCCTCCTCTGCTCCCCACTCTGTCCTGGCGAATCCTCTCATCTCCTGCATCTTTGGCTTATAACTCAATTCCATATGCATAAATAAATAAATATTACACAAAAAACCTCTAATTAGTTGGTAGAACAGTAAGACAAAGAATGTGTAACTACAGACAACTTAAACATATGGAACATTCCACAGAAAAATAACATACATATTGTTTTCACATATACATGGAATAGTCACCCAGATAGACTACATGCTGTGATATAAACTGAGTCTCAGTATATTTCAAAGATATGCTATGTGGAAAGGTAAAGTCCAATACAAGAAGTACTACTTAAGGAAAAATGGCAAATGTGTAATCTAAAAGATTACTGATCCTCAAAGGACAGTGTTCTTTATTCATTGTGGTGGTAATCAAAGGAAGTCAAACAGCTGTCTATAGTCATAATGTTATTTCCCAGCATAGGAAGCTTTAACCAACAGATGGCAAGTTAACACTCACTAACTGCATGCACACTTAGCTCCTGAGAAATCTTAGTTAATACCAGTGGAAATTCCCTTTAATGACAAAGAGGTTAAACTTTATGATTATGAGGAAATGCTATAGTTGCATCAAAATGATGAGTTTTAGGGTCATTTTAAAAAATGCACTATAGTCATTGTAAGTGAAGGCAACTCTGAAATATTCAGCTATTTGCAACATACTGAACATTTGGTTTTGCTTCAGTTTAAATCCCATATCGAGTCTCAGGAGTTGCATGTGACATATTTTTCAAGGTTTTGATAACAGAAAAATTTTGCCTTGTCCAGGATAACAGAAGTAGTGATTAGCTATTCAAGAGCATGTCTGGGTGAGAGGCAAAACCATAGTCAGATCACAGGGTAAGATTTCTAATAAAAGCAAATGTAGGTTTCTATCTGTGGGAAAGTATTTTAAATCTTAAAATATTGTAGATAAAATTTATAAATTATATTTCTATAATTTATATTTTCATTAAGAATTTAAAAGAGGAAGTTTAATATTAGTAATAGAAAAATATTAAGAGACAATTTTAGCTTCAGGAGTAGGAATATACTCCTATTAAGAGAATTTTAGAATTTAAAAATTACCTTAAAGATCTAAAATTCTACCACACAAAATTTGGTAACCTGGTAGTGAAGAGAATTTCTAAGTCGTGTTCTGATAACACTGTAATACGTATAGAAGCCCTGAGAAAAGAAGTTCTGGTGCCACAAACACAAATAAGGACTTTGTATGGAAGCTGTAGGCGATTTATACCTTAACCTCTCCTTCTGTAAAAAACAAAACAAAACAAAACAAAACCTATATAAATGACAAACTGTATACTGATGCCTCATTTTTTTCTGGATCTTGAACTACCTGGGTTTATTTTAGGGCCCTTTCTTCCAGAGATACTGTTTTAAAAAATAAGTATTTAAGAAGGTCATACTAATCATGAACCTAATTTAGCCAAGTCTCTTATCAACCAAGATGAAGAAAATGATGTCACATTAAGAGTACAGCATGTGTGTGTATGAGTTTCTGTAGGGAGATGAGTAGACAGACATTCCTCTACCCTAGGTGATAACCTGAGAACAGATAAAACATTTCTACAGACTGGTGTTGTTTGCACAACATCTGTAATGTTAATACATAGCCTAGTCCATCATCTATAAACAGAAGTCAAGCAAGATCCCAAAGGCAAAATTTCCAATTAGTTCTGTCTGGAAAGTTTAGAGCAAAGGTAATAAAATCAAGAATCCTATGCTGGGAAAACATTTGTTTGCCACACTTCTACACTGAGGAACAAAAGCAGGCAATGGTTAGTCTGGAACGTGATTCACTGAGAATATATAGGTGATAAATAAATGAAACAAGGTGAGAAATGGTGTCTACACAACTTGCAAAGTCCTTTTTCTTACCATTTAACTGTTAGGGGGATTCAGAAATGCTTTCAAACAGGAATTCTATCCCTCACATTTTTTTACTCAATGTTTTTTTTTCGATATAGTCAGAAAACAACTTACATAAGGCTGAAGAACATCAAACTGTTGATTCCAAATGGGCACTTCTAACTAATATTTATATCCTGCTCCCTCTCTATATAGTACAGTGTGTCAAGACAATAAGGGGGGGCATTAGTTAATGTGGGCTTAAATTTTTCAACCTATTAACTTACAAGATATTATTAGACTTCTATCTCACATTCCATATTTGATGAAAACTCCAGTAATAATTGCAATAATGCCAATATTGCCAGGGCAATAATATCAGATAATAGGGCAAAATTACATGATTTATAAGGTAAAAAGTGTCATAAGAACAAAAAAGCTAATCCAAACAATCAATTTTATAGTTTATGTTCCAAATTCTAAGAACCAATCTTTGAAGAATTTTTATTATACTGAAATAATCCACTAATAAAGATATGTTTCACTTTTCCTCTCTGAACCTAAGCAACTTTTAATCATAAAGTTGATTTAGTGTTTAGGAAAAATGGGCCACATATTTACAGAGAGAGCTGGAAAAAAAAGAGGCCAATCTAAATTGTTTAAAATTTATCCCCAACAGATCAAATTTCAACTACACAGAATCTTCTCAGTTTTTATTTAGGTATACTTTAATAAATAGTTGACTTAAAGACAGGAAGTTATCCAGTCTGTGCATATTCCTTTTATTTGGCAAAAATTCCAGCCTTATGTTAGAGACCTTAGTTTCCTTCTTTTGATGTGGTGATGTTCGTAAGAGTTACTTAGATGAGTCATTCCTTGGGGAAAGACAGGGAGAAGGGCTTATCATGCCCTCACCAAAAGAAAAAAAAAAAAAAATGGCACAGACATTTTTTTTTTAAAGAAAAGCCTGTTGGTCTTCCCGCAAGAACCCTGAGTCACATTGCATGCCTATATCCAGTGTCAGTACACTTATACACAGCATTATCAAGTCACATCACAACCTTACTTTTGGCAACTTCTCTTTTTTGTCTTAAGAGAGGAACAAACAGGTGAGCAATTAATAATAAGCAGGAAAAAAAGTGAAGAGGCTGGTTAGGTTTTTAAAAAGAATTATTCCACCTCATGATATTAAACAGTCATGGCAGTATTTCTCTTAATGAATCATCTTTACTATTTCATTTCAATCCATATCGAAGCAGTTTTCCAAATAACATTTACTTAAGGCAATAAATAGCCAAGAGTAAAAAAAGTATAAGACATGCCTGCAACTCAGGAAAAAAGATTTTATAAGAGCATATTGTAATACTATTATAGATATAATACTCTTGTTCATTAAAAGAAACTACTACATAGAGGTATTCTGTAACTATCTGGCAGCAATCATGTCAGATTTTTTAAAATGTATATTTCTTTTACTGTCTGTTTCAAGGATCAAATAATCCTAAACCTTAAGGCACAAGTAGACCTCTGATTCTAACACAGGTGCAAAATGTCTCAAAACTAAACCTACATTTACTTCATAACAAATACTATTAAAATGATTATGTAAAATGGTTCATAAATAACTCTCAGAGGATAACACATTGATGGTATAGATTCTAATAAGATCTTAACTATTTTACAATAAAATTAAATAGTTCCAAAACTTTTCTGTACTCCACTGCCATTCAGATGGGACAAATTTAATGGAGAGCCTCTCCCCACCTTACGCCTCAAAGGATAGGAAATTCAGTGGTTAAACTATAAGACAAAGAGAAAATATGTCTATAAAATATACTCAGCCTTCTATCAATACTTGGATATCTTTTAAAACTGTAAAATGATTGTTGCTAATTTTTGTTTTTAGAGTTCTCTGTCCAGGAGTTAGGAAGATCTGAAAGGGATAGAGGACTTATATCATTCTCCAGGAAACTGCTCCACCTAGTGTCCAAAACTGTTCATATCCAACATCACGTGGAACTGGCAAATACTTGCCAAGGGACTCATTCCCCTTGTTATTGTTGAATAGAACAGTCTTGACAAATCAATGGCACATGCAATTTAAAAATGGCTCTTTAATCATCTGCTTGTCCTGTAACTTGATGAGTAATGATGTGCGTGCAATATAAGGGGGCATGTTTGAGATCCATTTCTCACTATCAAGTACCAAAGTTCCTGTTTTTTGTTAATCTCATTATATACAGAGTGTGAATCAAATTTTTCTAGAATAGCAATAATTCTAAGGTGACTACTGAAATCCCAGCTGTTTATAACAGTCTAAACTTAATCCATAAATTATTTTCAAATGATTGTAATGTTGTGGAAACTGGTATTTAATAATAGTATATATCAAAAGTTAAAACATGAAATTAGAACCAAATCTAGCTGTCATCAAGCAGTTTTTCTGGAAGAAATTCTTTTCCTTTTTCTTCCTAACATTTTTCCATTGATGATTTTCTGGACTACTCAAGTAAATATTCTTTTATAAAGCATCAAGTTAAGTCTAGTATCACCTGAAAGAGAAATGATAATCTCCTTTGGCAGACCAAAGAATCAATTGCAAAGTTATCCTGTAAAAAGTCCTTAGAGGCTGACTAGGTCACTAAGGCACCAAGGCTCGAAGGCTCAATATTTATTCTTTTGGAGTATTATTTTCATTCCATGTGTTAGAGAAAGAATTTTAGCAAACTCCAGACTGCAGGTCAGATCCAGACACTTATATTTTGTGAACAAAGGTTAACTGAAAAACCTTTCAACTCCTTTACTAAACTGCCCTTGGATGTTTTCTCATTACAATGACAAATCTGAGCAGCAAAAGATGCCAGCAATACCTAAAATATTTACTCTCTTGCCTTTTAACAGAAAAAGTGAACCACTGGCATGCCTCATCCTCGGTCAGACCACTACTAAGATGGAAATTTTGATTCATCCATGCATCCATGGAGATGCATAAAAAAAAAATTATGTTCTCTGAATTTATTCTTTTAACTCTGGGCATAATTTCTATGAGTAAATAAATAAGCATTCTTAGATGACTTATATCCTGAATCTTCTGACAAGAAACTTGTTAGCTAAGACTAAAATAAATTTGTTAATGGATTTCTGGCGATTAATATCTAACAGTGTTTCAGTAGTACTATCTTAGCAAAATCTGCCAGCCACAGAATCTTATTTGCATCTGATTTATATGACTACAGCAAATGAACGAAATCAGTAATTGGTACTACTTGCTAGGCAAAATTTGCTCATGAAATAGATATCAGACAATGCAACATAAAGATATCTGCATAAGAAATAAAATCAAAACAGCAATTTCAAAATGTCATTTCATCTACAAATTGATAACTTACTAAGAATTCTTCTGTATCAAAACAGAACATACGTTCCTTTACAGATAAACCAGAGATGATAAGCATGTTTGTTATAAACTAAATTAAAAAACCTAAAATCATATTTTAAATTATTATGTCTCTTGTTGATCTAAATTTAAGTAAGTTTAATGCAAAGAGTATATAAAATGTTATTTGTGAAGCAGAGAATACATGCAGTTTTATTTGTTAGTGGAAAAGACACACCAGTGTCCAATATAAAACCATTATGCAAAATAAAAATATATATAACTAGATCATTTTTCATCACCATCACAAATAATACTCAAATGTTAGGCTTTTTCTAATAAAGGAAATTTACTTATTCTGCCTAATCTCCTTGCCCCCCAATAGGATTTCTCAAATATTTTATAATACTTAAATTTAGTCAACATCTATATATTGAGCAGTCAGTGTGTGCTAAATACTGTTCTAGAGACTTGGAATATCACAGAAAGCAAAGGAGAAGACATCCCTGTTCCCAAAAGCTTGTATTTCAGAAGTGAGATTCATATTTTAGTACAGGGTTTTTTTTTTTATGTTTATATAATAGTTTATTTTTACATCATTTTGTGCCTTTTTCCATCTCAGTTGTAATCCCCTTGGGCTTCCCATCACCAAATCACCCATGTGCCATCACCATAGTTCAGTGCATTTCCCTTCCCCCCACTGTTTTTGATCCCATTCCCCAGTCTATCTCCATAAAATAAATGTCTCTGGTATATAGCTGTTCATCATTATCATTATTTTCTCACCTTAGTACAGGTTTTATAACTTTAGCTTACTCCCACACATTAGCCAAATCCCCAGATTTGAGACTCTTTCTTACTTTCTCTGTTTTTGTCAGCCAATTATCACCTCTAACCTTCAGTACTATCTTCTTACTGGACTCATAGATTCTTCCCACCAAACCTGTACTTCACAATGCTACAAGAGTAATGTTCAGAAAAAAACATGCTAGTGCTTGTCTGAATAACTGCAACATATAAAATAAAACTCCCTAGTCCGACTTTCAAAGCTTTCCATGATTTGACACCAACCTATTTCCTTAAGTGGGTTTTCTTTCCATTTCCAACATATCTTTACTCTTGTAACACTGTACAACTGTCTTCCTCCCAACAAAACCATCTTCATAAACTTTTCCTATTTATTCCTCCCTATTTCAGAGATGCAAGAACAGTTTGTGTAATATCACAAGATAGAGCTTATCACACTGTCCAAATATATATAGATAATATATATAAACTACAGAATGACAAATACCTGCAATTTTATATGCCAAATAACTTTCATATTTCTTATGGTATGTTAATGTTCTGCAGAATTCAACTTTATGCAATAAGCTGAAATTAAAACATTGATGATTTTTTTTTTAAACTCAAATTTTTGACAACCCATTTGTTCTTGGTGCTAGTTTGAAAGAGTTTCTGAAAAGAAAGAAACCTTTTTGATTTTAGGAAATAGATGGCAATTTAAACTGGCAACAGATATTACCCAGATATACTTAGGCAAAAATGTCTATATAATTCTAAAATAAAAGAGAGCTATGTACTAAAATAAGGTATTTGTTTTCAGGACATACTGAAAAGCAAATAATAATACAGCTGGATGAATTATTGGTATGTATTTTCTTTCTAGAGCAACAGAAATACATAATAGAGGGATATAGTCTATTTGGTTGTCAATAAATGTTACTCATTACACAGTTGGTGGATCAAATTTTTTTTAAATGAGTTTGTCAATTTCCATAAAAACAGTGACAGGAACTTTAAGTAATTTTGCACTGATTTTGTAAATAAAACTGGGAAGAATCAATAGAGAACATCTTTCTTCTACACCACAGATATGACAAGATCTTTTCCCTCCCAACAATATTTTAAATAGAAGTCAATTAAGCATATTTTATTAGATTTATTCCTACAATTTGCTTTAAAAGTGCTATTATAAATTCCTTCTTAAAACATTCGTCTTCTAAATGTTTATTGTAGTGTAGGAAAGTACAGATGTTATGTTTATGTTGATCCTGTATCCAGAAATTGCTGTATGCTCCTATTCTTCAGGTTTGTGAAAATTTTCCACACTTCTCTCTGTACTTCTGTCAAGTTTTGTTTTTTTATGTTAAGTATGTTATTAGATAAACAGAAATTTAGAATTATTGTATCTTCCTAGTTAACTTAATTTTTTATTAAGAAAGGTATTCTAGCTATTAAAACTTCTTGCCTCCTCATACTCTACCTTTTATTTCAATACAGTTGCATAAACTTTCTCTTAGTTGCACTGGTTTATTTTTCTTCATACTTTTATTCTTAGTATTTCTATATAGTCATATTCTAGATAGCTATCTTAAACAGAGAAAATAGTTGAAAGTGAACCTTCTCACTGCCCCTGCACCTCTGGCCTGTACCCGAGTTCTGTATGCATAAATAAATAAATCTTAAAAAAAGAAAATATTTACATAATTGTGAAGATATTTGAATTTAAATCTAACCATTTTAGGCTTACTAGTTATCCAGCCTCTTCAGTGTTCCGTTTGTCTCCTTACTTATTATGCTTTTTTGGCTTGACTTTTAAAAGTTTCCTAAACTTTTACCTTCCCCTATTAGCTTAATAGTTATATAGTATTGCAGTGCTTACCATATATTATGACATAATTCCACATTAAACTGAATTGTGGGGGATACTGCTTTTAATTTCCTAAGTATAATGTTTAGATGGACAATTTCTTATTGAGCACATCCAGATAAACAAAGCCACCAAGATGTTTTGTAGAACTTAGAGAACTCATGAATGAATTAACACTCACATAAGCCTTGGCCACACTGAGGTGATCTCTACTGAAAAAGAGCAGACTATTCCTAAACCAGAAGAAGAGGGCGCACAGAAGAAAATAAACAAAATTTAAGGCCTGGTAATAAATTCAGTATAAAATCAGTACAAACAAAAGAAAAAAAGATAATAGTTAAAGCATTTAAATTGAAAATGGCTGCTTTAAAAAAATTAGACTAAAAATTATGATAATGCCCCCCCAACCCCCGTCCCGGGCGATACAAGGGGTTAAATAAAGTGCAGTACTATGAAGCAATCCACAGCCACTTCAGCACAAGTTCAATCCCTGGCCAGAGAAATGACCTACATGGTATAGCAGACCTCTCCTGTCTCATCTGCTGCTCACCTCAGCAGTATATTTCAGTAAATGTGCCTGTTCTGTCCTCCACTCTGTTTCTGGTGATCCTTTCACCCCTGTACCTCTGGCCTGTAGCCCAGTTTTTGTATGCATAAATAAATAAATCATTTAAAAATTATGATAATGATGATAGCAGCTACCATTTACTGAGCACCTAATAATGCACTAGCCACTGAACTGAAAATTGTGTAGATATTATTTTACTTAATCCTCAAAACTGCCTTGAGAGAGGTAGAATAATATCATCTTCACTTATAGCTGAATAAACTGAGGTTTAAGTTAAGAAACTTGGCAAATACTGTATAGTTAAACCCAGCTGTTTAAGTCTGAATATATCTTATAACCACCCACCATAGAAATGAAAGATTTTAGGTCCACATTTTCAATAACTGTGTGTTTTTGAATATTACAGAAAAAAACAGAATTATGGAAATATTTTTGAAATGAGGCATGAAATGGGAATATGTCATATCACAATGGAGAGAAAGGGTCACAGATAACTGTTAACTTAGTTAACGAGTGTGAGACACTATTAAGAAAACTTATTTTCATTCACATGCATCAGGTGAATATAGATAAAGAGGTCAATCAGGCATGAATATAGATAATAGGATATCCCTCTAATCTAAGTAGAACTGTTTTGTGAATTTCAAAGCCATCCAGATATAATACATCATATTGGTTGTTTTAGCAATGCCACCTAGTGGCAGCCAAGTATAGATAAACTCTTTAAAAAATAGGTCTAAAAACAAAAAAGGTCTAAGAGTGGGTATTAGCCTTTTAATGAGTCAGAGGTTTTGAAGAATCTGATGAACACTTAGCAGTATTTCTGAGAAAAATGCATATTTACAAAGATACATAATAACGTGAGCATTTCAGAGGATTACGAGACCTCATGGAAGCAGTATCTGTTGACCATTACAATTAATAAAATAACAAACCAACTAACTCATCTCAAATCTTTAAAGGAATCCCTTTACTTTTCCCCTTCTTTTTATTATTATTATTTATTTTTGCATAGAACTGGAATGACTAGGGAGGTGACCCACGTGGCACTTCAGACCTCTCTCCCATCCACTGCTTCCCTCAGCGATGTAGTTTAGTCAAATTGCTTGTTCTGCTCCCCAATCTGTCTCTGGTGAATCCTCTCAACCCTGTAGCGGGCAGGATAGGTCTGCTGTGCCATATGTGGGTTTGCTCTCTGGCCAGGGGTAGACCTCAGGCCAAGCAATGATAGCCGCTGAGACAAAATTCCTAGGTCATCAGTGGGAACCTCAAATTTCCCTTCATCTCTTCTGCCTTGGCTAGCAACCTTTATTCCTGAATAAACCGTATTTAGCTTTTCATTTGTGACTAGCTATTATATCATTTTCCCTATTGATTTTTAATTAAACTGATGCATATTAAAAAAAACTATTTTTTTTCCTTAAAGGTTTATTTAGTTATGCATACAAGAACTGGGGTGGGTTCAAGTCAGGGGTGCGGAGGGTGAAGGGGGTGGGTTAGGAAACTCTACAGAGAAACAGTGGGGAGCAGCACAAGCGGATTGAAATAAACTGCTAAGCGGAACAGTGGGTGGGACAGGAGGTCTGTAGCACCACATGGATCACCTTCATGGCCAGGGATCAAATTTTGTGCTGCAGTGGCTGGAGATAGCTTTATAGTGCTGCACTTTAAACCCTTGTGCTACCAGTTATGGTCCTAAACAACTACTCTTCCAATGCTTAAAAAAGCACAGGGTGGGGTCCTCCCTCGTGAGGTGGGTTAAAGCACAGCAATGAGAAGCTAAAGCTACTTCAGCATGAAATCGATCCCCAGCCCCGGAGGTGACCACATGGCGTGGCAGACCTCTCCTGACCTGCCTGCTGCTCCCCTCAGCAGTGTACTTCATCAGTTGGCCTGTTCTGCTCCCCACTCTGTCTCTGGTGAAGCCTCTCACTGCCCCTGCACCTCTGGCCTGTACCCCAGTTCTATATGTATAAATAAAAATAAATCTTAAAAAAAAAAAAGTATAGGGATTAAAGTCTCAGTGCTACCCTGTTATCAGGTGGCAATCCAGGTCCCCAGCTGAACCACACAGTGCAGCTAACCTCTCCTGTCATGCCTGCTGTTCCCCTCAGCAGTGTATTTCAGTAGAAATGACTGTCCTCTCCACTCTCTTTGGTGAGTCCTCCAACTTTCCCCAACATTTCTGGCCTATACCCCACATCTTGTATGCATAAATAAGTCAATCTTTAAAAAAAAAACACCAAAATCTTAAATTTGTATATGATTCTGGTTTCTTGGTTATTTTCCTCTATTTTATAATTG
This sequence comes from Condylura cristata, assembly GCF_000260355.1. Lineage (NCBI taxonomy): Eukaryota > Metazoa > Chordata > Mammalia > Eulipotyphla > Talpidae > Condylura > Condylura cristata. The sequence continues at coordinate 13,946,163 of NW_004567118.1, read as the reverse complement.
CTGGAATTCACAATCAGCTTATAGATGAAATTTTTAACTATATAGTTGTTACACTATTGTTTACTGACTACCTTGGTCCTAGGAGGACTAGAGATATTTCAGGTAAAGTACTGGGATTAACATATAATAAACATTCCACGAATGTTAGCTAGTCTATCCGTCTATCCGTTAGGCTAGGATATAACAACTAAAAATCTCAGTAGCTTAAAAACACTTATTTCTCCCTTCCTTTACATATCTATCACAGTCTGGCAAAAGGAATCTGCTGATCATAGTTTGAGACTCTGGCTCCATCTTGACAACAATAAAAGTAGGTAAAAAGAGAATAACAAATCTTGAAATTTCTGTCAGGAAGAATACCTATCACATTTCACTGGCTAAAGAAAGGCATATGGCTGGCGTTCAATAGATTGGAAAAGCAAAATCTCCCCAGTTATAAATACCACAAAACTAAACACCAAATGTGGGTAAAGACTTAACTATCAGCCACATAATACTCTGCTAACAATAGCAATGATCAATAATTGTTGTGACTACTAGTGACAGTAGTATTTAAATTCTTGCTATCTAACTTCCATTCCAACCTTGTAAACTGAAAGATAAAAACTTTTCTTCTCTGAGAATCATATTTTGTTAAATGGCCAGGTTTTGTTTTTTTTAAAAATCTCCACTATATCCAGGGAGTTGTAGAAGTAAAGACTATATCTAAAGTAACAGATCTAACAACTAAAGATAATCTGGTCAAAACAGTAATGGCATATGTTAAGGTCTCTAAATTTCTGTGAACTTGAACGTGTTGCTCCTCAATTTTTAAAATATTGACTTTGTTTGCTATATTGACCTCTTAATACATTTCTGATCTTATTGTTTAAAAAATAATTCTTTGGACAAAGTCAATATTTATTCATTTAGAATATTCATTTACACACTGAAAATTTGGGAAAGAGGTGAGCTACATCAGCTTAATAAAGATTAATGGCGAGACACTAGAGGTATTCTAACTTCTGAAACAAGGCAGAATGTCTCTCACCATCCCTACTCAATATACTAGAAGACCTATCTAAAGTGATAAGACAAGACAAGCACAATTAAAGGGTAAATAGAGAAGGAAAAAACAAAACAGTCTTTATTGATAGAATAGATTATCATCTATGTAGAAATTCCTAAAGAACCAAAAACAACAAAAAAATTCTGAACTTGTTACAAGATTATAGGACACAATGCTAATATACAATGGTAACTGCTTTCCTACATATAGCAATTAATATAAAAGATCTCTGAACTGGGTCCTCCTTGGTGGCACAGTGGGTTAAAGCACAGCACTAAGAAGTTGAAGCTACTTCTGCATGAGTTTGATCCTCTTCTGCCCCAGAGGTGATCCACATGGTGCGCAGCAGATCTCTCCTGGCGTGCCCACTGCTCCCCTCAGGAGTGTACTTCAACAATCTGCCTGTTCTGCTCCCCACTCTGTCTCTGGTGAATCCTCTCACAGATCCTGCACCTCTGGCCTATACCCCAGTTCTATATGCACAAATAAATAAATCTTTAAAAAAAAAAATCTCTGAATCACCCCCTATATTTATCTAAATGTATCAAAAACTTATATCCATGAAAAATACATGCATAGGAATGTTTAAAACAGCTTTACTTATAACTACCATAATTTGAAGACAACCATTATGTGCTTCAAATAAGTGAATAAATAAACAAATTGTGGTGGAAAAAAAAATTGTGGTGTTGTAATAGGGTGGTCCCTAGGAAAAGGGGAAGTTCCAGGTTCCCTGCCCCACCCAGGAGGTGGAGCTGAGCAGAGAAAAAGGAGAGAAGAGAAGGAATCAAGAGAGAAGAAAGGAAGGAAGCTGGATGGAGAAGAACAAGACGGAAACCTGAGGAAGCCACATGGAGCAGCAAGCTTGTGATGAAGAAACCGTGCTTGTTTCCTGACCCTGGACTGGTTAAGGCAGATGTGGGTGAGATACCTGTAGGGAGGTGACTATGGCAGTGTTTATATTGATTTTGATTTTGCTCTTTTCCTCCCAGACTTGTCTGGCCATTTCTGACCCTTTTCCATGGGTCCCGGCCAGAAGGTGCTTTAGTCTAGTGGCAGCTTTCAGGCCTCGCTCTGGGCCAACCCCTTCTGGGTTGACTTTTGCCCACGAGGGGATGGGTAACTTCAGGTGTTTGATTTAGAAGTTATATCCTTTGTGTTCTGTATTGTATATTCACTGTATTAAAGTCCCTTTTCATTAAAGTTTTATATGTTTTGTCTTGTTGTGGCGGATGGCACAACCCACTTGGAGCAGGCAGGTTTGGGGCTTTAGGAGTGCCCCTCTCCGCCTGCCCTATGACAGATTTGGAGCCCTGTAACAGTGTGACAGTATTCCAGACAATGGAATATTATTCAGAGATAAAGTGAAGTGAGGTATAAGGCATGAAAAGACAAAGAGAAACTGTAAGTGCAACAGTCTCTGATGTTCTTGATTATATTTTCATATTTGCTGATTTGTACAGTACTTAGTATAATGATAGAATGACACCTTCTTTTAAATCCTCAATTACTTCTAAACTTGTAAAAGATTCTAACATTTCATTAAACCTGAAGAAATAAACTAGTGGCAGAAATAATAACTACTTAATTTATGGAATCAAAAACTTGATTTTTTCACTAAAACATTTTGTGATGCTTGTTTCTAAGTCCATTAAGTCTAAATTTAAGTCTACCTGGACTAATGGAACTAAAGTAATGCTCTTATACATTTTCAAATATTTTAAAATATTTGAATCAACGTTTTGATTGCTTGACTGATAAAGCAAAAAAATAATAAATTAAATACAACTCCCACATAGACAGGAAAGACCCAACATTACTAATTAACTTCCTCAGAAGCCCAGTTTCAGAGGCTGTCTTAAATAGTTTGGCTAAACCAGAAGGACTTGGGTGTGGTGGAAGAAAGGGGAAGTACAGCTGGGGAGTTTATGGGGAAACTTTGTAAAGCAGATTTAAGCTCTTCCTTCTGCAAAGAAGAGAGATAAGATTACATCTTTCTCAGAGAGAAGCTAACATGAAAATAAAAAACAACTTTCCACCCAGCCTTCAGCGCTTCTCCCATGAAATAAACCTCTTGTCATAAAGACATACTTTAAGGTGGCAGATTTTTGCACCCCTATTATCCTGTCTTTGGAATTAATCAGGCAGTTCCATAGTTCAGAAGTAAAGAAACAGGAAACTTCCAGGTTTCAAATTTCTGAACTCCAAATTTATTGTCCAATTTATAAGGTTCATTAGCATCCCGTTAAAGCTACCTAAATTGCTTTGAGATACCTCACAGTTTATCATGTGCTACAAATGATTTCTTTAATTTGATTTTCCTCAGGAATTTCAGAAGACATGCAATTCTTTTCTTTCTTTTACCCTCTACCTCAATCACTAGGGTAGTTTTCTACTTCTGTAACAGGGTGGTCTCTAGGAAAAGAGGAAGTTCCAGACTCCTGCCCTACCCAGAAGTAGGGTGGAGCTGAGAAGAGAGGAATCCGAGGAGGAAGGAAGCAGGATGGAGAGCCAGAAGGAGACCTGAGGAAGCCACATGGAGCAGGGAGCATGTGAAGAAAGTACTTATTTCTTGGCTCTGGACTGGTTGAAAGTGATGTGGGTGAGGTATCCATAGGGAGGTTGACTATGGCAGTGTTTATATTGATTTTGATTTTGCTCTTTTCCTCCCAGACATTATCTGCTTCAGAATGATTTCAGTGGAGAATAGAGATTGAAAGTGCAGGACTGAACTTTATTTAGGAATCAATACTGCAATGATACCTTTTCAATGGTTTACCAGAGCAGATCAGTTTTTAAATTATGGAATTATTTCAAAATACTAGTCAGGGACAGGTTCAGAGTGAAACAGAGGCACAACACTTAATGAAGCAGTCATGCACATTCTGTACTTACACAACCTAGACCTTCTGCTGATCTTATTTCAGTAGGTTGCATTGTTCAAGGAATACCTATCTTTTATAAGTAAAGATAGGTAAAACATATAGGCATAAATATTTTTTAGGATATGCACATTTTATACTTTTATGGGAGCAGAGACTAGAAAAACTTAGGATGGAAGGTCTCACAAGGACAAATACCAGAGGTGGGAGGACAGATGATTAATTAATCTTAAACTAAATTGGCTATGGAAGTTTCCAGCAAACTTAGGTGGGTCAGAAAAGACTATCAGCCAGAGAGGACAGAGGGGATTGTTAATCTTAGAACAACCCAGCCTGTATCAAGGCAATGATAATTTCCACAATAATTCCATAACAGAACTATTTAAAAAAAAAAACACACTATAAAAACAGTATAAAAGAATACCTCTTGCTTTTGCAAAATGCAGTTCTTGTTTTTTAATACTGCCTACCTGTGTCTGTGCAGGTATTTCTCTTCTTTTTTCCTTTCCTCAATAAACTTACCCTGTGCTGATGAATGGGAACATCTGGACTCTTTGATGAATCCAAAAACCCTATGAATCTAATTCCATCATCTGAACCCTAACACTTTGGTTTAAGAAAGGGTTTAGTTCTATGGATCTAAGGTATATTCAACAAGAATACCAAGAACAACTATGTGTTTACACAGTGTTTGAGGGGATAAGGGAAGCATTTCTCATTTGTTCATTAATAGAAAAAGCAAACTATCATTCTAAGCAGCTGGAATTTTGTACAATTACATAATTTCAATTATTAAAATGACAACTGTACAAGCAAAAGAAGTTCTATTCAAAAATATGAAAAGAAAAAAATTCCAGGCTGAATTACTTTAACAATCTCATAGTTGCCTATGGGTTATTACTCCTCCCCCCATTTTTTTTTAAGTATTTTAAAAAAATTTTGTAACAGTTTATTTTTACATCATTTTGTAATTTTTTTTTTCCATCTCAATTGTAATCCCCGTGGGTTTCCCATCACCATGTCACCTGTGTGCCATCACCATAATCCCGTGCACTTCTCTCCCCAACTCCCCGTTTTTGATCCCATCCCCACTCCACCCCCACAAAATGTCTCTGGTATCTAGTTGTTCATTATTTTTGTTATTTTCTCGCCTGGTCCATTATACTCCTGCTATGAGTGAAACCATCCGGTACTTTTCTTTCTCTTTGTGGCTTATCTCACTAAGCATGATCTTTTCCAGCTCCATCCAAGTTGCTGCTGATCTTTTCCAGCTCCATCCAAGAGACATGTGTTTCTCTTTTTTGGTTGCTGAGTAATATTCCATTGTATATATGTACCATATCTTTTTAATCCAGTCATCTACTTTTGGGCATTTGGGCTGCTTCCATGTTTTTCCAATTGTAAATAAAGCAGTAATAAACATGCCCTGCCCCATTCTTAAAAAATATTTATTTATTCATACAGAACTGGGGTACAGGCCAAAGGTGCAGGGTTGGTGACAGGATTCACCAGAGACAGAGCTGGGAGCAGACTGGGCAGATCTACGAAGTATACTGCTGAGGAGAGCAGCGGACGGGTCAGGAGAGATCTGCTGCACCATGGGGGGTTACCTTTGGGCAGGGATTGAACTCATGCTGAAGTGGCTTTAGCTTCTTAGTGCTGTGCTTTAACCCGCTGCGCCACCAGGGAGGGCCCTACCCTTCTTTTTTTAAATCTTCAATCCAAAAGGGAAAAAGACCCAGAATTTAAAATCAAAGCACTGAAAGGGTTAGCATGCTTATAAAAATACAAAGGATAAATAAAAATATCAAAATTTAATTTCTGAAGGTACAACAATCTCTTAATGCTGCCTACTAAAATAAATTTATTCTTACCAGATAAAGCAGAAAGGTATGCAGTCCTGTTCCAAGTCCAACAGAAGACAAAATTCCTAAGCCTATCCAGTAGGCATACAAAAGGAACCGCTTTTCTATACATCGCACATACTGAAAACAAAAGAATTCAGGTGAAATAACAAGACCAGAATTCTTTAACAGAAAAGTGGCATTTTAAACTGGAATCAAAACAAATCAAAGTAAGTTTCAATAGGAAGTAACTATTAAGTCAAAACTCTTTAAGGAGGCATAATTTCTCTAATATGTAGCAAAGATGGAAAAAAGTCTAATTGGTGGAATAAAATTCTTTAATTCCAAAATTTACACTGTAAAATAACATTCTTAATGGACATTAATGTTTTGCTTTTTTTTAAAGCTTTGCTATTTTAACATTTAAAATTTATGAACAAAATGTCTTAATTTTCCTTTAGTAATGTATTTAAAAGACTATAAGAAATGAAGTTCTCTTTTTATACATAAAAAGCTAACCTTCAATGTAAGACGAGTACATCTATTTGGCTGGATCACAGCAGAGCACTGTAGAACCTAAGATTTTTGTAGTGATTAAAGGAAGCTATTTTGATTAAATACCATCAGGAAAGTTACATTTAAATCCTTAAAGGTAAAAACTAGTGCTACAGACCAAAATAAATGTTGAGCAGCCAAGAACTACAAAAGAATATTTTTATTATTTGGTCTTAAAAGAAAGGCATAAAAGATACCAGCCATGAAACAAACTTAAAAAATAAACAAAATAAAGCTTAAAAATGGTGAAGACAGAAATTCTTGAAACCCTAAAATAGTCCTATTATCAAACTGAGATTAGGGAAGGCACAAGAATAGAAACCTCTTACCTGTTGATGAGCTCCTTCAACATAATACGTAGCTATAAGTACAGCAAGCAGCAGTAAAAATGACAACACAATGCTTTGACGATGCCATAATCTTAAAAAAAAAAATCGAAATATTAGTCTCATTTTTATGATTCATCACTTGCAAAGCAATTTCTTGCTCAAGTAGTTATTTAGTTCAGTTTAGAATAAGTTCTTTTTGGGTTCAGATCTTCTGTTCTTAAACATTATTGTCTCGTGAAGTACAGAAGAGAGATAAATGGGTAGAAAACTCAATTTTTTATCATAAATACATTGTTGCCTTTTTCTTAACCAAAGACTATCTTTCTCACATGCCAACTTCTAATTGGGAGAAGCTTATAATGGAAAGAACCTTGAAGTCAAAGTATCTGGATTAGCGTTCATTAAGTACTAAATCTTAGCAACACTCATAACCAACCTAATTCTGCTTTTTTTGTCTTAAAAATCATATAATGAGGGCCCTCCCTGGTGGCGCAGAGGGCTAAAGCACAGCACTAAGAAGCTTAAGCCACTTCCGCATGAGTTCGATTCGCCCACATGGCACAGCAGACCTCTGCTGACCCGCCGCTGCTCCCCTCAGCAGTGTACTTCATTAATCTGCCTGTTCTGCTCCCCACTCTGTCTCTGGTGAATCCTCTCACCCTCCGCATCTCTGGCCTGTACCCCAGTTCTGTATGAATAAATGAATCTTTAAAAAAAAAAAATCATATAATGAAATAAATACTTCCTTAACAGTCTTTGTGAAGTTACTGTAAGAATCAAAGGAGCTGAAAAGATGCTACAAAATACCATATAAACTATAAGTACAGTATGAATATATGCTACTATTATAGATAATAACTTGGAAAGGCAATACAGAAGATGATAAGGCATACAAAAGTTCAACTTGCTCTTTATGATATTTGAAACAGAGTTTATAAGGACAACACATTTCCTCGGCAAAGTCCTTTTTCATTGGCTCAAGCTATCAGTAAAGGTGCCACGTATCCTGAACCTTGTCCTACTAAAGAATCAGTGTATTTAATGTGCACTGGTCTGATTTCTCCTGAAGGTAAAGCCAGAAGAAAAAACAAAATCACTTTTAGTTATTGTTCATAACCCAAAAAGCAAACAGCAATATGTTCCTATAATACCCTAAAATTACTAGAACCATTTTGACAGAGCAGATGGCTAAAATTAGTTTTTGAAATTTCTAAAATTAGCAAATAAAGTTTCTATAAAAGATTATATGGAATGGGCCACCCCGATGGCCTCTAGTTAAGTTTCAGCGCTTCTACCAAGAAGGCCGGAGTTGCATCTCTGATTAGGGAGCTGACCTACATGGCACAGCAGACCTCTCCTGTCTGGCCACTACTCCCCTCAGCAGTATATTTCGGCAGATCAGCCTGTTTTGCTCCCACTATCTCTGGTGAATGCTCTCTGTACCCCCAGCTCTGTACCCCCAGTTCTACACATAAATAAATAAATAAAATCTTTAAAAAAAAAAAACAAAAAAGATTATGGAAGACTCTTTACTTTGAGGTCCACTCCTTCAAGATTACTAGGATTTCCAGAGAAAAATACTGCAAGGTAATGAGTGGCTGTCTCCACAAGACAATATTTTGCCTTTCTTCTCGATCCCTCCTCTTCTTTTCATTCATTGAGGAAGAGTCTGAAAAACATTAGAAAGAAGTAAAACAAAATTTTCTAACATATATGCTCACTCTTTCCAATCACTTTCAAAATTCAACTCCTTTCCAGTTCTACATTTTGAAAATCTATACATTTACCTCGAAGTAAAAATGTGGCTCACATGACAGGTGTGGCCTAGGTGCTTTCACTCCACTTTTCCAAGTATTTTATTATTAGGATATAAGTTTCTATTCTTGTACACCACTGGAATGCTAAATCAGCGCACCTTATCTAAAATGTAATTTTTTGCATCATATCATAAAGTGGTTTAAAGCTTAAAACAAGAAGGCAAACTACTTAGTTCAAGGGCTCTCTGGTGGCCTAGGAGTCTGAGCACTATGAAGCTATCAGCAGCCACTGCAGCACAAGTTCAATCCCCAGCCAGGGAGGTGACCCACATGGTGCAATAGACCTCTCCTGTCGCACGTGCTGCTACCCTCAGCAGTGTATTTCAGTCAATCCAACTGTTCTGCTCTCCTCTCTGTCTCTGGTGAATCCTTTCATTCCCATACCTCTGGCCTAACCCCTACCTCTTGTATGCAAAAGTAAAATAAATCCCTTTTAAAAAAAAAAAAAAGGCTACTTGGTACTAGATCCTATCTCTGACACCTACTAGTCATGTGACCTCAGGCAAGTTATATACCTTTCTGTGGAGTAGGTTTCTCTAAAATGAAGATAAAAATAGTATTACTTTTCAGAATTATTGTAAAGATTAAATGAGTTAATAAAGGTAAAGTTCTCAAGAGAGTTTGACACTGTGCAATTAAGTTTAGCTTTTGCCGTCATCATCTACTGAAATTATATATGCATACGTACCCAGTAATACCCAATAATTTCATTTCTAAGAATAATTATATGTAAAGAAATGACTTCTGTAAAAGTTCATTCAGTACAGCATAACATTTTCTAGCAAAGCTTATAAAGAACCAATAGGAGACTAGAAGTGATTAAAATATGATGCACTCATACAGTGACTAATAACCACAACACAGAAATCCTTTCTATAGTTATAGTACAATCTCTAAAAATACAGACCACCACCAAAAAACCATGGTAAAAAACATGTTATACTAGCATTGATTTTTAAATTGCAAGGGGGTGGTCAGTGGGGAAAGAAAAATAACATGCTAAAGCTGTTATTAGTGGGAAGATCAGATACATACAATGCCAAGCTCTGAATCCTGAATCTCAATGCAATCATATAAAATCAAAGTAACCCAAGTTAGATCAAATGCTACAAAATGTTTTATACAAGGCACTGTAGTAACCAAAATGAAAGGAAATTACTATTTCCTTTTAAGACAGCTTACACCTCTAATAGGGAATTTCTATGACATAAAGTTACCATGCTGGGAGTATTTGCAATGCATTTGAGATGCCAAGTAATTTAAAAGTTAAAGAAGACTGTTATAATTAACAAAAGAAAAAATGTTTCACTTTCCTTTAAACACAAAGAAAAGTTCCTCCTTATAGCAACTCTATTAACTAAAGCAGTAATTTTTAGGGCAAATGCATGTGTAATTTATGTATGTATAAAATATACTGAAATTTACAATTTTGGTTAAAATACAATTTACCCAAATCAAACCAAATCCACAACAATCACATTCTGACCTTTTGGATAACTGTGGACTTAGTGTACTAAGTAAATTTGTAATTATTTGAACGGTATAGAATAGTATGATAAATCTGAGCATCAAACAAAACCAAATTAATACTTAACAAATTGTAATATTAGCAAATGATAATTATGCACCTGAAACACTACTGTGACGTGCCTGTGGTAAGGTTGCTTCACCGTGATAAATTACCCTATAGCACTTGACCCACAATTTAATTTACTGTGAAAAGTAAACAAAAGATCATTATAGGTAATATTTACAAAACTTAATTATAAGATTATTTTATTAACAAAAGATTGTAATATTGTATGTATTTCCATTTATTTCATGAAAATTTAAATCTGTACATTTTCTCCCTCCAAACTATTATACTTTACCTGTGAAGCTTCCATTATATTGTTTCTTATTCATTGCTACACGTCTCTGGTCACAATTTTTTCCATTCTCTGCCATTTCATAGATCAACAACTCTTGAGGAGCTAATACAAGCAAAATAAAATCCAGTGATATGTTATATACTTCTTTGCAGCCATGACAAAATATAATACAAAAATAACACGGTAGTGACACCCCATATGCTATTAGAATAATGTTTAGAAATCCTAACAGAAGTAGTAAAAACATACAATCCTCTCTCAGTTATTTCAGTGACTTTTCCAGATAAAAATATGGAGGCAATTTGTCCATTAATGCTGGATATTAAATAATATAGTAGTACCATCAAATATTAATAAGCTACAAAATGTAAGATAGCTTGCACTTCCACTAGAAGGGAATTTCTGTGACGTAGTATTAACGTAGTATTACCATGTTGGGGTGTTATTTGCAAAGCCCAGTGCACAGCTTTATATATACACTTCTGCTCTAATTTTAACAATCTTTCACAGCTCTTTTAAGCATCAGAAGAAAATAGATTATATTATGGATTATATTATGAAACACATCAAAAATGCTGACACACAGAACTTGGATCAATTTTATGTAGGAAAACAATTTTACTGAAACACATACAAGATAAACATTTCTAAATGTTTTAGTTATATTAAATATACTATTTCTATCATGCTTCATATTATAGGTACAGAAAACCCTTTTCACCTTAAATCTATGTATTATAACATATAAACTCTGCTGATTTAGTTACTATAAAAATACAAATTTGCATCATTCTTTTACTGTTACTAAAACAAATCTCCCTACTGAAAAAGGTCCATATTAAAAAAGAAAAAGAATTCCAAAAAGACTACCAAGAACATATCAAAAGCAAATTGAAAGTGAGGAACAAATAAGGCCTGAAGTAAATAAATGGAATAAGTGAAAGAGAAAAATGAAACTATACCAAAAAGAAAAAAAAAAATCAATGAGACCAAGAGCTTATTTTTTGAGAAATAAACCTCTAGTTAGGCAAACAAAGACAAAAAAAATTAGTAAATAGAATCACAAATGAAAGAGGAGAAATACTACAGATATCACAGATCAACTATATTACTATGAACTATGATCAACTATATGCTGAACATTTGATATTCTAAAGAAACTGATCAATTTCTAGAGCAACATAATCTACCAAGACTGACCCAAGAAGGTACAGATGAACTGAACAAACCAATCACAAACACAGAAATTGAAAAAGTAAAAAATGTCTTCTGAGGAACAGAAGCCCCAGAACCAGATGACTTTACAAACAAATTTTATCAAATTTGAAATAATTAATACCCATCTTGTAAAATTATCTTTAAAAATACATATTTTGTATCAACATTACAGTAATGCTGAAACTAGACAAAGACAGCACAAGAAAATTATAGATCAATATCCCAGATAACAGTGATGCAAAAAATTTCAAATACCAGCTAACAGAATTCAACAATGTATCATAAGCATTATATACCATGATCAAGTGTGATTGACATCATTTATGTGATTGACATAAATCAATTAATGTAACATACTATACCATGACAACAACAAAAGATAAAAATCATGATATCAATAAATGCAGAGAAAGCATTTGCTAAGATTCAACACCCATTATGATAAAAACTGTGAACAAGATGGTAATAGAAGGAAACTGTCAGAGACCCTTTGTTCCCCATCACGTATTATGGGGGGGTGCAGAACAGGCAGGGTCTCAAGGTAGGAGCAGCTTCAGTGAGCTGAGATTCCTAAAAAAGGGGGAAAAGGAGAAAAAGGGAAAGGGGAGCAAGGAAGACACGGGAATCGGAGTTGGGTGCAAGTCTTCCTGTTCTGCCTTTAGCAGAAGTTTATTTTATACATTAGGAGCAAGCAGTGGGATGACATCAGCACATGAACTGCGCTGAGATTACAATCATCTTTTTTTTTCTAAGAACAATTTAGGGTCGAACTGCCCTTTAGCTGAGATATAACATTCATTATTCTTAAAATCAATCTATTAGAGTTAAGATAGGTACATAAATTCATAAAATTTAAGGCTAACATTGTTATATTTACGACAGTGTCGACTGGCTAAAATGAAGTCCCTTTAAACCTTAAATGCTACTTAATGATCTTCATTCTCATTGAGACATCTTAGAGGGTAAAGTCCAGGACTAGGGTGGAGGCTGGGCTGGAGATGTGAAGGGGGCTAAGGTGAGGTCTTGCGGGCCAAGGAGAAGTTGTGAAAGAGGGTAAAGTAAGGTTGAAGATTAGGCTGGAGGAGTTTCTGGTAGATAAATCACTAAGGGAGATAGTAAGATTCCTCATTTAAAGACTGAGCAATAAAAGCTTAAATAAGAAAGTAGAGTGTAAGATTTGGGTTCTGGTCTGGGCAGTAGAAGAACTTTAATTATTTTTTATCATGTTCTAGTATTCCTTGTCTTACAATATTGATTGTGTTATAATTGTTTTTATTAATCAGCCAGCTGTAATATTATTTTTTGCTTTCTAGAGGAATTTCCTGTCTTGAGCAGTGCTTGTGCACCTGAGCCAGGCAGCGCCTTATGAGGCTAAGGCAATCTGGCTGTAAGCTGATGGTTGCTTAGAATATTTTGATATTACAAAAAAGGGAGGTCATAACATAAGTTAGCGTGGAAATTCTGATTTTTCAGAGCACTTCTGTCTCTATCCAGAATATGTCAGTCGATAAAGATTGCATAGCTTGTGTCAGGAAACTATCTCAATATAATAAAGGCCATATATCAAAAACCAGGAGTTCATATTAAGTAGTGAAAAAATGAGTATTTTCAGCTTTGAAATCTGGGTCCCTCCCTGATGGCACAACAGGTTAAAGTACAGCACTACCAGCTGGCAGCAGCCGCTTCAGCACAACTCAATCCCCCACCAGGGAGCTGACCCACATGGTGCAGCAGACCTCTCCTGTCCCATCCACTGCTCTCCTTAACAGTGTATTTTAGTAGATCTACCTGTTTTGCTCCCCACTCTATCTGTGGTGAATTCTCTCACAAACACTTCTCCCCACACCTCTGGCCTTTATGTGTAAATAAATAAATTTTAAAGAAAAAGGAAATAAACTTTTCATTTTCATCAATCCATTTTCTTTTCAACAATCCATTTCTTCACTAACAAAATAAATACAGTTTTAAAACAGCTTTTGAAAAACTTTCACGATTCCCCAAAGAAAGAATATGCTATAAAGTTAAACATGCAAAGTAAAGAACCACTGTGGTATAGTTAAGCCTAAAAAAGTGTTAAAAACATTTTTGTATTTAAATCACTCTTGGAATTATCTTACACTATTCCTTGCCCTAAAATTCTTTTCGAAACATTTTTAATTCCCTTAACTACATCTTCCTCAGTAACATATACACTTTGTAAAACTTCAAGGCCTCTGGAACAACCTACATCTTATAAACTGTCTGGTCAGCTGAAGATCACTAGAGAAAACCACACAACACACCATTTTATATTCACTCATTCTTTTAAGAGGTATTTTTTTTCCCCCACAGTGGGAAGCCCTGCATCCACTTTTCACCCTTTCAATCTCCATTCTTACTCTTTTTTTTTTTTTAAAAGATTTATTTATTTGTGCATACAGAACTGGGGTACAGGCCAGAGGTGCAGGGTTGATGAGAGGATTCACCAGAGACAGAGTGGGGAGTGGGACAGGCCGACTGACGAAGCACACTGCTGAGGGGGGCAGCGGGCTGGTCAGAAGAGGTCTGCTGCTCCAGGTGGGTCACCTCCGGGGCGAGAATCGAACTCATGCAAAAGTGGCTTTAGCTTCTCAGTGCTGTGCTTTAACCTGCTGTGCTACGAGAGAGGGCCTCCTTTCTTACTCTTACGCTTGAAACTTCATTTATTACCATCTTCTACTTTTTATAAGTATTTCATTTTGTTAAATAATCTGCCATCCACTATCCAAGTATACATATATATATTTTTTAAAGATTTATGTATGCTCACAGAACTGGGGTACAGGCCAGAGGTGCAGGGGCGGTGAGAAGATTTATCAGAGACAGAGTGGGGAGCAGAAAAGGCCAGATGATGAAGTGCACTGCTGAGGGGAGCAGCCGGCGGGTCAGGAGAGGTCTGCCACACCATGTGGATCACCTGCGGGGCGGGGATCAAACTCATGCTGAAGGGGCTTTAGCTTCTTAGTGCTGTGCTTTAACCTGTTGTGCCAGCAGGGAGGGCCACCAGATGTCCATATTTACTTTTGTCCTTCAGACTTGCTTTACAATATAATTCTCCTGAAATCCTTCTACTTTGTTGTAAATGGCAATATTCTGTCTTTCTTTATGGCTGAACAGTATTCCATGTGTGAATATACATCTTCTTAACCCAATGTTCTACCTAAGGTCATTTATGTTATTTCCATGTGCTAGTTACCTACTGTAAATACTGCTGCAATATTATAGATTATATAGTTTTTTTTTTGAACTAATGGTTTTCAAATTCTTTGGACAGATGCCAATGCGTGGGACATCTGGGACATATGGCATTTCCATTTTTAGTTTTTTAAGATAAATCCAGATCACTTTCAAAATGGCTGTAAGTTTACACTCCCACTCACAGTAGTTCTTTCACTCTCCAGCACCTGTTGTTGGGATGTGGGGAGGTCTTTTTAATATGTGCCATCCTCAAAGTGGTGAGATGGTATTTCATTATAGTTTTTTTTTAAAGATTTATTTATTTATTCATACAGAACTGGGGTACAGGCCAGAGATGCGGAGGGTGAGAGTATTCACCAGAGACAGAGCGGGAAGCAGAACTAGCAGATCGATGAAGTACACTGCTGAGGGGAGCAGCGGGCGGGCCAGGAGAGGTCTGCCACGCCATGTGGTCACCTCCGGGGCAGGCGGGATTGAACTCATGCGGAAGTGGCTTCAGTTTCTCAGTGCAGTGCTTTAACCCGCTGCGCCACCAGGGAGGGCCTCTCATTATAATTTTAACCTGTATCTCCCTTATTAGAAGAGATAATGAGCATTTTTCCATGTATTCACTGACCTTTTGGATATACTCCTTAGTGAATTTTCTGAGTTTTTTATTTTTTTCAGATTTATTTATTTGTACATACAGAACTGGGGTACAGGCCAGAGGCTCAGGGGTGGCGGGAGGTTTCACCAGAGACAGAGTGGGGAGGACAAGCAGATCGAGGAAGTACACTGTTGAGGGGAGCAGCGGGCGAGTCAGGAGAGGTCTGCCACGCCATGTGGTCACCTCTGGGGCAGGCGGGACTCAAACTCATGCAGAAGTGGCTTTAGCTTCTCAGTGCTGTGCTTCAACCTGCTGTGCCACAAGGGAGGGCCTGAATTTTTTTTTTAACTGTTGTTTTATCTTGAATATTAATCCCTTGTCAAGTTGGGTAGTGTTTATTTTCTCCATTTAGTAGGATGTCTATCTAATCTCCTGATAGGTATACACAGACAAGATCTTTTTAGTTTACATTTTATTCCACCCTGTAAAAATTTTAAAATTTGAGGTAATCCCGGTTATTGTTTTTGTTTTTAATTTCTCTTTCCATAGGGGGTCAAGTCTCCAAAAATACCATCATCATTGATATCATGGATCATGTTACCAGTTTCCTTGTATATTTTGCCACTAAAGGTCTTACAGATTTGGATTTATTTTTGTACACTGAGTTGGAGAATGACCCAACCTTATACTTTTACATGTGGCATTCCAGCTATTCCCAGCACTATTTGTTAAAGACACTCCCCTGCCCCCATTAAGTACTGATATGCATCTGGATTCATGTCTGGGCTTTTAATTTTCTCCATTAATCTACACCCCTATCTTTATACTGATATTATATAGTTTTAATTACTTAATAGTTTTACATTCAGTAACATGATACCTGTTGCCTATTTTGCAGGATTGCTTTTGCCATTTGAGGTCCTTGTGGTTCCATATAAATTTCAGTATTTGTTAAGTTTCTTCTAATACCTTATTTTGGGGCCTCCCTGATGGTACAAGAGGTTAAATTTCAGCACTATGAAGCTATCAGTAGCCACTGAAGCATGAATTCAATCCCCAGTCAGGGAGCTGATCCACATAGCATAGCAGAACTTTCCTGTCATGTCCATTGCTCCCCTCAGCAGTGTATTTAGTAGATCTACCTCTTGTGCTTCCCACACTGTCTCTGGTGAATCCTCTTATCCTCTGCACCTGTGGCCTACAACTCAGTTTTTGTATGCATAAATAAATAAGATGAATCTTTTAAAAAATAAAAATAATGTGTTTCAATAGGGATTATATTAAATGTGTATGTTGCTTTATACAGAATAGTCACTGCATTGGATGTCTTTTCATCTCCTTTGTCACTATCAAACTTTTAAAGTTTTGTAGTTCTCATTATATCCATCCTTTACTGACTTGGTTAGGGTAATTCTGAAGTATTTGATTCACTTTGGGATAGTGTGAATGGAATTACCTTCTTGATATCTTTTTCTTTTCATTTGTTGCTTGTATGTAAAAGTGCACCAGATTTTTGTATGCTGATTTATTTAATCTGCCATTTCACTGTATTCATTCATCATTTCTAATAGCTCCCTGGTGAAGTCTTTAAAGTTTTTAAAATATGATATGATACATAATATGACACTGTCTGAAAATAGTGATAGCTTCACTTCTTTTCTAACTTGTATTCCTTTTACTTGCTACACTTTAATCCTTTGTGCCATCAGGAAGGCCCCTCTTGCTTCTAATCTTAAAGGGAAGAGCTTTTAGTTTTTCACTGTTATGTATGATATTGGCTTGTTACATGGCTATCACTATTATGTGGTCATAAGAGCAAAGATCTAAACTGATAGGACTGATATCTGGTCAGGCACCTCTCTACCTACACACTGAAGAAAAGTCATGTGAGGTCACAGCAAAAAACTGGAAGTCTGTAAGTCAGGGATAGAGAAGCCTTATCAAAAGGAACCAGCTGGCATCTTGACTTTGGACTTCCAGCCTCCATAGCTATGAGAAAATAGCTTACTGTTTTTCAAGTCAACCAGTCTGTGGTATTCTGGTATGGCAGTCCCAGCAGACTAAAATAATACTGATTAGCACATAAGTAATGGGAACTGGATTTTAAGATAGTAATATTTCTCTTGCTAATGTTAATTTATTGTCATTGTTTGTGAATTTGGTTACAATAATTTTAACCCTTGAAGTCGCCTCAGGTATGTTTACTACGTAAGATTTCTGAACTACAAAAAAAATGACTACACATTGAAATGTGGCATTTATACCAAGGATTCTGAAACCCTGCAAGGACTTAGTAGCATAGCCATTCCATCTTTATTCAAATTCCCTGTGAACTTGTCTGTATTTCAAACTGCAACAGTGACAACTTAATCTAGCATCAAAACCTGTTAATCTTACTCATGATCATTTCACCATTATAAAATGACCCACTTTATAGGAAAATGTGGAGACTGCTGTCAATAGAACCTGTATCATTTGAGACCTTATTAGATAAATTAGCATCAGGACTAGGCATTTCACTACTTTACTCCCCAAGACTGGATGTATCCATCCTATTCTAATTCAGTTCTCCACCCCAATCGAAGTAGTTCTAGTTCTCTAAAGCTAAAAACATCCTACCACCATCACTTACTATTTGTGTGACCTTGAGTAATTTAAGCCTTTACTTTTGAGTTTATTTGTAAAATGTACTGATTTTTTTTTTTTTTTAAGATTTATTTGTGCATACAGAACTGGGGTACAGGCCAGAGGCTCAGGGGCGGCGAGAGGCTTCACCAGAGACAGAGTTGGGAGCAGAACAGGCAGATCTACGAAGTACACTGCTGAGGGGAGCAACGGGCGGGCCAGGAGAGGTCTGCCACGCCATGTGGTCACCTCCGCGGCAGGTGGCAAGCGGGAATCCAACTCATGCGGAAGTGGCCTTAGCTTCTCAGTGCTGTGCTTTAACCCGCTGCGCCACCAGGGAGGGCCAAAATGTACTGATTTTTATAACCTTTAAATGATTTTTTTGTGTTGCTTTGGAGGACTCTCAGTAATCCAGTTTTTCTACTTCAAGGGAAATTACACAATCAACCTGTAAAGTGACTGGCACATACTGGGCACTTAATGTTAGTTTCTCCCTGTCCTTTTCACATCAAAATTTTCCAAAATAATTATTATGACTATAAGCCGAATATTCATTTATAGACTCTACATTATACAAGAGTCTGCATAACTAGTTTCCACAGAAGCACCCACAGAATCAGAAAAATATTAGTCTGTTATGTTAGATAGCAAAAGTGAATTATTTTTCATCACCTTCAACATTTTCAAAAGTACTAAAAGAATAGTATGTTCAAAATTATTACATGATTAAAGGGCTCTAATCTATGTAGCTAGGGCAAGGTGAGTTAATCATTTTTGAGGAGAGAACTTTTCATAGTTCAATAAAGTAGTATTGAATTTGGAAATTTTTAAAAAAGATATTTATTTACTTATGCATACAAGAGCTGGGGTAGAGGCTGGAGATACAGGTTGGTAAGAGGATTCACCAGAAACACAGCAGGGAACAGAACAGGCAGTTCTACAGAAATGCACTGTTAAGGGGTGCAGCGGGAGGGTCAGGAGAGGTCTGCCATGCCATGTGGGTCAGCTCCCTAAAACTAATGCTGCAGTGGCTGATGACAGCTTGACAGTACTGAGATTTAAACCCTGCACTAGCAGGGAGGACCTGAATTTGGAAATTTAGATGAAAAGATGTCATTCAGATTGCTGGATGTGGAGTAAATCCAAAATATTCCTAGGTTGTTGAAAGAAATCTCCTCAAATAGGGATTTAATGCATATTCTTGAAATTCAATGGAGATTCCTTTGCAGTGAGTTCTTTAAAGTCAGTTTTTTATTAAAGACTTATTTCTTTATGCATACAGAACTGGGGTACAGGCCAGAGGTGCAGGGATGGTGAGAGGATTCACCAGAGACAAGAGTGGGGAGCAGAACAGGCAGGCTGACCAAGTAAACTGCCAAGGGGAGCAGTGGGCGAGACAGGAGAGGTCCGCCACACCATGGGATCACCTCTAGGGTCAGGGATCGAACTGGCACTGAAGTGGCTGTGGCTAGCTTGCAGTGCTGCGCCCTAACTCGTTGCACCATCAGGGAGGGCTCTGTAATGTCAGTTTTAACAGCATAAATTTTAGTCTTATTTTTAAGACTAAGGCTGTTGAAATAAACTCTGTATGTTATAAATGAGACTACAGAAATAGGATAGAAAAGTATCAAATAATATTTTTCATTGTGAAGACATATCTAAACATAAGAAACCAGCAGATTTTAAATGCAGCTGAAACATTTAAAATGAAAGGTTGATATTTAAATATGTGGTGGTGGTAATGGGGGGTGAGGAGAATTGTTTGTTCCTGGCAGAAATGCTTAGAAAACACTGTTAAATCAGTTTACAAAAGGTCTTTGTAGGCTGTACATCTAGTGCTAAAATTACAATAGCCCATTCATTTTAAACATTAGCTACATTTGTAATGTGAAATCAATATAAAACTCAATTATGTGAGTACCCCCCAACCAAGACTTTAAATACATAAGGATGGCAAACAAAAGCAAGTGCCCAAGTAGTATCAGTTACTTGACAATTTAACAGATAAAAGGAAAATAAAGTATGAGCATGAAGCCATTGGTACTAGTTTTCATTGGCCAATGAATTCTAAAAGAAAATTAACATAATTCCTTTTAAGAAAAATCATCTAAGTGGGGCACTTGCTGTAAGAAAACTCGACAAAAAGGTGAACCATATATTCAAGTGAATTCAGCCAGCCTTCTTGACAGAATACACTGTGCATCACACAAGGTCTACAAAGACAGCCAAAGCCAATTTAAATATACCTTCAGTAATCTTTTTTGTTTCCCTACATGTTCATACTTAATGGGATTATTTAATTTCAGTCACAGATTACTCTAAAATAGCTGTAGATTTCCCTAAAACTGCTAAAATTGAGAAACTGCAATTCACTCTTGGAAACAGAATCAATAATCTAAGAGTAATATATAGCCTTCACAAGTGAAGTTCTGACAAGTTTACCAGTAGTGCAGGGATGTAAAGTCAAAGACAATTCAAATGCAATTCCCAGTATTAGAGCAACTGTCAGGGCACCTGACGCCGCGGGAGACAGAAACTGTCATGTTCCTGCCACCTTAAGAATATGTTCTCTGGGCCCTCCCTGGTGGCGCAGCGGGTTAAAGCACTGCACTGAGAGGCTTAAGCCACTTCCTCATGCATGAGTTCGATCCCCCTGCCCCAGAGGAGATGCACATGTCGTGGCAGAAAACCCCCTGACCCGCCCATGCTCCCCTCAGCAGTGTACTTCGTCAATCTGCCTGTTCTGCTCCCCGCTCTGTCTCTGGTGAGTCCTCTCACCCTCTGCATCTCTGGCCTGTACCCCAGTTCTGTATAAATAAATAAATCTTAAAAAAAAAAAGATTATGTTCTCTGAAAAATCATGATTTGAATGAGAATACCTAAACAAAACAAAAAAAAATTTTTTTTAAGATTTACTTATGCATATAAGAACTGGGGTACAAACCAGAAATGTGGGGAAGGGGGTTAGAGGATTCATTAGAGACAGAGTGGGGAACAGAACAGGCAGATCGACTGAAATATACTGCTGAGGGGAGCAGCAGACAGGTCAGGAGAGGTCTGTCACACCATGTGCGTCACTTCCCTGGCTGGGCATCAAACTTGTGTTGCCGTGGCTGTGGTTAGCTTCATAGCACTTTAACTAGCTGCACCACTAAGGAGGCCCCAAATTACATGAATCTTTTTAAACCGTATAAGGTTTGGGGGAATTAGACAAAATCCTAAGGTAGTGTACAATTTAAAAATCTCAGTAAATCTTACCAAAAAATTATTTGGCATTAAGTATACATTTTTCTGGACTAATTTAATTTAGCAGAGTAAAATATATTCATCAGTTTTCTGATTGTTGAAAAGGCTTCTGCTGTTAACAATAAAAAAAAAGTTACTGCTTCAGATTTAATCAAAGAAAATCCTCAGCAACCCCTCCCCACAAGAAAACCAACATTACCATGAAAGACATTTTAGGGACTCCCTTTTGATACTTTCATTGGTTGAGCTGAAGGTTTTTTCCTCTGGAACATCCAGCACATAAAGTATCATTTGTTGCTTTTGAGAGCTGGAAAGGTTGGAACCCAGACATTTTGGTTATGAAATCCACAGCAGATCCATATTGTCAGTCTAGGGTTTCAACAAATTCTGCAGTCACTGACAAGGCAGCTTTAGGAGCCCCTCTAAGTTGTTAAAGCTGAGTGCTTAAACGCTATATAATTCCTGCAGCACTGTGTTTTTTCAAGCTATGTTCACAGAACATCACCTGTGGTCACCAAAGGAGGAACTAGCAGACCCCAAAATCAAGTCAATTAAGATCAGATTACAGGGTTTGTCCAGGGAAGGAAAAGTGACCAGAAGTACCAAACAGTTCATTATAACGTGAAAATCCCCACCTCTTCGTGGCAGTTAGTAGCCATTTCCTCTAGTGATATATATCAATGCCTGATCACCAAAATGCCAAGAATGGAGTGCCCAGAACATACCAGAGGGAGGAACCATGCTGTCACAACCAAGACCACGCCCCTCCACCCTGAGCACAACTCAACATAACCATTTCCTCTGGAGACAAACTAGGAATCGCTCATGCTCACAGCAGTTTCCTTGGAGATCTGTTTCTTGCTCTTTCACCTTCAAACAAACCTCAACTCTCCCACCCCATGCCTGAAGTCCTCATTTCATTACTGACTGGGGTTCTCAAAAGCTGGACAGGCTGAACTGGTATCTGGTAATATAAGCCTTACCCATAACTGCTGGCTCCCAAGGAGTGAAGGCACTGGGCAGTGTCAGTTCCCTAAAGGCTAACTCATGTTGTCAGAAGCTTACAGCTGAAAAAGTATGTATAGATAACAATGAAGATCTCTACTTGACCTCGATGACAATGTGATACCATATGTATCCATTATCTTTTGTTCTTTAACAACTTAGTGACTTAAAAAATAATTTAATAGTCCTTATGATTCTGTGGTTTAAGTTGAATATACTAGTCTGGGATACTTTGGCAATTGAGTTAAGCAGCTTTTAGTTAGGATAGCTTATCGATGCTCTGCAAGGTCCCCTAAGTTCCACATGGAGGGCACAAGGTTCCAAAGAGCAGTCCACAGGTCCGAAGTACAAATGCTTTTCAAATCTTTGAGTGTGTCACACTTGCTAAAAGTAAGTCACATAAGTCAAGTACCGAGTCAAGGGGTTGAGAAACAAACTCTAAAAGTAAACTCTTCATATTGCAGAGATACGCATACAATGAAGAGGAGAATTCATAACCATGTTGTAAACCAATGATTGATTTCACAATCTGTGACTCCATTCTTTACATACACTCTTTTAGAAAATATAGGAAGGTTGACAACAGAAACATCTGGGAAACAATTTGCAAGCTGTAAACTGGCATACCCTATATAAGCAAGTCTATGCTTCACTTTATAGGTTTAAAAAACCTCTCACACATGTACTATAAGCAAATCAAATCCCTTTGCTAGGAAATCAGGTAAGTAAATTGGGGCATCATGACCCCAATTTAAGAAAATAATATGGATTAGTAAAAATGAAATTTTCATTTATTCATTTAACAAGTATTTACTGAATACCAAGCACAGCTTGAGATTCTAGAGAACAGCAGGGAAGGGACAAAATTCAATCATGTCAAACAGTGTTAAGTGCTACAGTAAGAAATAATATATATAAATATACATGCTTATACAATAATTTTTAAAAAGACTTATTTATTTATGCATATAAAAACTGGGGTGCAGGCTAGAGGTGCGGGGGGGGGGGTAAAAGGATTCCCCAGAGACACACTGGGGAGCAGAACAGGCAAATCTAAAATACACTACTGAGGGAGCAGTGGGTCAGAAAGGAGAGGTCTGCCATGCCATGAGGGTTAGCTCCTTGGCTGGGGTAAAACCCAAGCCACAGGGGTTGCTGATAGCTTTGTAGTGCTGAGACTTTAACCCCTGCGCCACCAGGGAAGGCTGTTAAGACATTAATTTTAACAGAGTAGATAAAGAAAAATATGGGAAAAACACTGAAGGGAAAGAGAAAAAGCAGTGCAGACTCAGTAGAGCTTTATCTAGCATGTTTCACAAATTAACAGTTATTAAGGATACTGGTAAATTCAAATACTCAAAAATTTTTAAATTGGGGTTTTGTAGACAAAGATCCTAGTGCTAACTCTGATTATTTAATAAAGATTAAAGGCAATTTCTCTGCTGTATAGAAGCAGTACAAAACAAAATCTCTCTAGAATCTTGAAAACTTTATAATGAGAACCTTGTATATTCTCCAGAGGTTTGAAAATTTCTGAAAGGTAATCAGACTCAACGATGAGGGAAGAATTAGCTCAGCCAATTCAACTTTACTGGACTTTTTTCTGCTTTCAGTTTTATTAGAGATGATCGTTTCTTAAAATAATTCTGAATAGGGCCTCCCTGGTGGCACTATGAAGCTATTGGAGTTTGATTATCTGGCCAGGTGACCCACATGACTCAGCAGACCTCTCCTTTCTGGCCCACTGCGGCCCTCAGCAGTGTATTTCAGTGTATCTGCCTGTTCTCCCCACTGTGACTCTGACTGCCCCCACACCTCTGGCCTGCACCTCATATCTTGTATGCATAAATAAATAAATAATAAAAAAAAAGAAATCTGGGTAAGTAAAAACTTAACTATACTTGAGAAAATAAGTGAAAAACCTTTCTTCACTGTCCCTCATTTAGCTAGTAATCTTCCAGCTAGATATCCTTCTATGTATATGATCAGTTTTCCCTCAAATTATCCTTAGTTTCCTTTGCCATCTCTCTTTTCATGATTTGAGCTAGTTCCTCTTTCCAGTCTCCCTAAAGATTTAACCTGATTTACAGTTTAAAATACTAACCTGAATTTTTATTCCTACTCTTGACCTCTAGATTTGTATATTTAAGAACACCACTTGCATGATTCCTAAGCATCTCAAATTTAACAGTCCTTTCTTCCTCATTGCCCTTCTAGAAACAAACAAATTTGGTCTTCCCCCAACATTCCCTCTCCCAGTACCTGGCACCACCATACATACACCCAGTTACTAAATCCAGAAACCTAGAGTCTTCTTGTTTCCTTATTCCTCACTTCTAATCCAGGACTCACTCCTATTCCAAATATATTTAGATCCACCAACTGCTCTCCACTTTTTTTTTTTCTTTGCCACCACCCTAGTCCAAAGAGATTCTTACTTGGCTAGAGCAATAGAATCCTAACTTCTTCCCACTTCTATTTTTGTCCCTTTACCTCATCCTTTACATAAGAGCATGAGCGAACTTATAAATCATATTGACCCTCTATTTGAAACGGTATAACGAATTCCCTGCTGTACTCAAAATCATATTCAAGCTCATTTCCATGGCCTGAAAAGTTCTATATAACCCAGAGCATAGTATGAATCCTATCTCACCTCAGGTCACTGTATTCCGGGTATACTCTACTGAAGTCTCAAACATGTACATATCCAATATTAATTCTCGTTCTCAGACCCTTGTTGTTTCTTTCATAACATGCATTACACTGTTTATTCTTTTATTTTATATTTACTTTTTCTCTATCAGACCCCCACTAGAGTGTTTATCTCTGTTTCCCATGGTTTTCTCCAGAACCAGAAAGGGATACAAGATATCTGTTCACTGATTAGATGAATAAATAGATATGGCAAAAGACTGAACTGCAATGTGACCTTCCCATCAAAGAAAGAAGACATCACTGAATACCAAACCCCAGAGTGAAATTCTGTGTTAATGGTTTACACAGGAAATGTAAACTATTAACAGTCATTCAAAAAAGTTTGAGAGAATGATCTATGAGAATTCCTTATTTGGCTAAAACTCCTACATAGGTTGTAAAAAAAAAATCACAAAATATTTATTTATAGAATGTTGACTAGTGATTGACAATAATTACGTAAGCAGCAACATAAATATTTTCAAAAGAAGGTTGGGAAGGAGTTCTTAGCAGGCCACATGATGACAAAGAAAATCATGATTAGGAAAATGCCAGGTACTATTCTCAGTGTTTTAGTTAAATCTACAAATTTAAACCATATAAAGGTAGTTACTTCATTGCTTAGGGGAAACTGAGATAGCAAGAAGTTTAGCAACTACTCCAAGGGTTAGACAGTAGTAGGTTTGGAATTTGAACCGATGTAATCTAACTTCATAGCTCAGGCTCTAAACAATATCTTACCTAGTCCTTCCAGAAAAGTCTAAAAGACTGTTGTTATTGTATACTAAAGAACCTCAGGAACAAGAGAAAACATCACAGTGAACAACTGAAAAGATTATGTCTTTCTGAAACACAGACAAACTTGTTAGCAGTTAGATCAGCTGGGATAAAATTACACAATGGACTGACATTGCTTAATTGAAAAATGCCTTAAACTATCTGACATAGAAAATTATCCCGTTTAAATTTCCTTCAGAAATATTTTTAAATGTTTTACATAGGGTCTACATAATACAATCAGTTCTGTAAACTAAATAAGCTTACACTCTCAGAAAAAAGAAAGGATTTTCTTGAAATAGCTTTTAAAAAATTTATCCTGGGCCCTCCCTGGTGGTGCAGCTGGTTAAAGCACAGCATTAAGAAGCTAAAGCCACTTCCGCATGACTTTGATCCCCGCCTGCCCCGGAGGTGACCCACATGGCGTGACAGACCTCTAGCCTGATCTGCCCGCTGCTCCCTTGAGAAGTATACTTCATAGATCTGCTGTTCTGCTCCCCACTCTGTCTCTGGTAAATCCTCTCATTGCCCCTGCACCACTGGCCTGTTCCCCAGTTCTGTAAGCATAAATAAATAAATCTTTAAAAACAAAAAAAATTTATCCCCCAAAATATTTGCAAGCCTCTGTGAAAGCACATTATTAACTAACACAACAACAAAGTTATCACTTTAATCCATACAGTTTGTTTCTGTAGTCAGTCAGGATAGTCTAATCTGGAGTTTATTTCCATACCAAAAGGAGACAGAAACAAAAAGCAGTGGGCATAAACAGCAGTGTCAACAGTACCTGGCACTATCATCGCCAAGAAAGGACAGAGAGCTAACAGGTTTTTAGAAATCAATGGAAACAAAAATGGTCCCCAAAGACAAAGAACTCTTCCATGGCGGTTATTTACCTAGAGTAAATAACCACAGAACTTACTCCATATATTAACAGATGGTTAAAAAATAGAATATTAAAATAATAGTTTGGGAAACTTTTTCAAGAGGGGCAAAGAAATTAACATAGCTTTCTCCTATCGTTACCAACTACATTCACTCAGCAGACCTGTACAAAGATCTGTCTTTTCCACTTGCCAGAAAGAAGACACCTTGGTACCTGAACTCAAAGTAATTGTTCTGAAGAATAAAACTGAATTTTTTTCTTTCCTCATTCCGTCATACAGCAAATCTTGCCAAGCATACTATTTTTGTTTTCTTAGAATTTACAAGGTTAAATATGCTAACAAGGCAAAAATATAGAACACACACACACACCTTTGAAATATAAAATATTTTCATGTAAACTAAGAAATATCAAATCATATATAAAGAGGTTAAAACTCAGCAAAAAGAAAGAAAACTTGCGATCTCAGTTCCAGTTCTGACACACTACTGTTTAAACCTCTTGAACTCCAGCAAGCAAACACTGTTTCTAGATCCCAATTTTCTGTTAAATGCAAAGGTTTAACTATATGTTCACAGAGGTTGCTATAATTCAAAATATTGCTTTCAGTAAAATGCCAAAGTTCCTTTAGTAAGGCTACTTTTAACTTTCAGTTAATGATTTTAAGCACCAAACACTGTAGATTCTTCTGTGCTTGGAAATTCTTCAGTGACCAAGAAAGATTAAACTTCCAAATGAAAAACTATACTCATTTTACAGCCATCTACTTATTAACCAAGGTGACTAATTCAACAGATCACAGTACCAAACTTTTATTATGTGTAAAAGTAGGACAAAGCTCATCTCAGAAAATTGATAACATTTTCAGATAAATAACACACTTAAATATCAAATTTTGGAATAATGAAAACAGCCCTCAGAATAAAATGACAATATCACAACATTTTATTTATGTTAATTTTACATTTTCTATTTCAATCATTGTGATGACCTATAAAGTGAGTGTATTTTTTTTTAAAGATTTATTTATTTTTTCATACAGAACTGGGGTACAGACCAGAGATGTGGAGGGTGAGAGGATTCACCAGAGACAGAGTGGGGAGCAGAACAGGCAGATCGAGGAAGTACACTGCTGAGGGGAGCAACAGGCGGGTCAGGAGAGGTCTGCCAGCCATGTGGATCTCTTCTAGGGCAGGGGGGAATCGAACTCATGAGGAAGTGGCTTTAGCTTCTTAGTGCTGTGCTTTAACCCGCTGTGCCACCAGGGAGGGCCCAAAGTGAGTATACTTTTATCAACACAGTTTAGTCCAGCACAGAGTTAGGTAGCTGACTGTAGTCAGCTTCACTGACTTAAGAAGTGAAACTGACTACAGTTCTAAAAAATGGAAATTCAACTAAAAGGCAGGAAAAAATTGAAAAAGGTATAAACTGGGCAACTGGTCCCTGAATAACATCATCAACAACAAACCCATGTATTATACACATTATTATAGATATGTAATATAGGTGAGATCAGGTTTGGTTATCACAAAGTCAATAAACAAATTTACCAGTGCCACACTAATGAGAACATCCAAAACATCTATTTTCACATATGAAATTGCCTATCACTGTTTCAAAGATATGTGTGAAACTGAAATAGAATATGTAAGCTAAACAACAAACTGATTAAACTAGCTTTAGGTAAACTGCTAAAAAACATCAAACCACTTACTGAAATATATCAGAAACTTGGCTATTTTGTTTTAATCTGGAATGCAAAAAACAGGAAGTAAATTATTTAATTGTATATAAGTAGAACATGTTTGTGAAAGAAAAAAACTTGTTTTCGTATTTTAAAATAATTTAAGCAAAGCTTTCAACTCTACATCACACCTACATAAATTGGTCACATTTGGCCAGGTATCATCATCCTCTTCTGAAGATCAATAAAAAATACTTATAATCATAAAATGTTGCCTAGAAAGTAATAGTTTCTCACTATCATCGGCTACACTAAGAATAATCAACTGAAATCAGTTAATGAAAATACAATAATAGGTAGCAGTCAGAACACTAAATTCTCTACCCTTATAAAATAGAAATACTTGCATTAATTTCTCCAAAAGATCAATGCAAACTAAGAAACTTCCGACAAGCCCCAAAGGAGAACTGAAAGACGCTGAAGTTAGGAAAAGGAACTATGTGGCCAAAAAGAGGTAAACAGTGCCAAGGTATTTGTGAGATTTTTGCAAGGTGTTTCAAGAAACAAAAGTTAATAGTGTAAAATCTATTAAAGGATTCATAACTAATCTTAGTTAGCAGTGGGACACATGGTTTCATGGATTTCGGAGATTAAGACAACCACTTAGTTTTATTGCAAGTACCTCCATTAAAATGAAATACGGAGGTTGGAGGGGTCAGGGGCCTGGAAAAGACAGAGAACTCTGTTCTTCATCAAAGTAGTGGGAAATAAATGTAGGTCCTCTGCAGGGGCTCAGTGGGGTAAAGGCCTCATTCCAATAGCCATCAACGCTTTTAAATGGCATTAGCACGCCTGAATTTTGTTTATAAGCTGGTGCATTTAACAAAATGCGCTAGTGGTTGGGGGAGGCAAGAATCCAAACTGACAGGTACTGAGAAACAGGTCATCAGCAAGAAAGACCTTCTCTGTTTACTCCACAAACTCCTACTCATCACAGGAGAAAGAAATGGGTGCCGTGTAATAATCTAGAACGGCTTCCAAGTCCGAAGCGAAAAGACCGACTAGTCGGGAGTCCAATGGACGGGTGGCCAACTGTGGAGAGGCGTCCCAAATAACCTGGCTATCGCCAGATTGAGAGACATCTAGAGTCAGCAGAGCTCTAAAACACAGCTTTAAGTAGAAATTACGATGCCCCAGATTTGTCCGGTGGATCTGAGAGGGATGCGGAAGCACTCAAGCTCTGAGGATAACCGCAGACTTCCAACCCCAGATCCCAGCGCTCGCTTACCTACCGGATCCGACGCCGGCTTCTCCGGTTCTCAAGACCGTGTAAGTAGCTCCTAATCGACTCTTCCACCAGCCGCTGGGCTCCGGCCAAACGGAACTGGTGTATACGTCACTTCCGGTCCGATCCCCCCGGGGAGACAGGCTCCTCAAGAGAAACGTTCCGCCGCCTTTCAGCAACTTCGGTTTTAACGTCGAGACATTTTTGTTCGTGCCGGCTCCGCCCCCTGTGGGCGGGGCGAAATAAGGAATGACTGTCCTCCCTGCAGTTCTTGATCCGGAACTCGTCCAGGAATCCCGGAAGAGGTAGCTCACGCGCGAGAAGTGTGTTCGGTACACCGTCGTGGAGAACACAAAGGCGTGAGTAAGGCGGAAGAAAGGTGTTCTAGGTAGGTCTACCCCTCACAGGGCGAAGGAGAAGGGTATTTTCCATTCTCCGGCTGGAGTGTTTCTTCCCACCTCATTGCATAAAACCCACATCCTTTCATCTCCTTCGTAAACTGTCTTCTGCCAAGTGGCCTTTGGAGCCAGTGTTTCCTGTTCTGCTTGTCCCTTGGAAGGGGGACCAAGCTGATGGGGAGAGGAAGTATCTAAAAATTTTAATGCTTAGGCAAAGCCACAAATCAGTATACATGCGGTTGCTCAGAATTCAGAAAATACTGAACAGAGCTCACTCTCTTTTTGCTGTGTATTTTTGAGTACCCGCAGCGTATCAAGTTAATTGAGTTCTAGAATTCTGTCGTTCTTTGTCTCACAGACCTAACGTCTAGGGAGGTAGTACTCCTTTAACATACGCCAGGCTCTGTATTAGACGCTAAAAATGTGATGTATGTACGTAGTTAGGTTTAAGTGCTACAGCTGCTCTGAAGCACTCTAATTAAGACTGGGGAATGGTAAATGCTTAAGAGATAATTGTCATTTGAACTAAGCTTTTATGTGTTGAGGATGTTTTTGTTTGTGTGTTTAAGTGGTGAAAAATACAATTTTGGGGAGCGATTGCTGTTAAAAAAGGCCTTGTAATTTAGTGTGGTTGAGTAGTACAGTATGAAGCAGGAGAGTAAATTTAAAGGATAAAATAGGCTGTAAGTAGACTGGGTATTGCTTTGAATCCGAGCCAGGGAACTTAAGATAGTTGAGCAGGGAAATTATGTGATCAGATTTGTGTTTTGGAAATATTTGTAATGGCAGGTGGATCGGGGTGAGCTATTTCACAAGTGAAGCAAATGTTTAAAGATTGGAGGTAGAGAAGTAATTTTGGAGACTTGGCTAGAGATCATTAGGGTGTTGGTAGTTAGAGGCTTTTAAGACTTTTTAAGACTTAAAACATGTTTTGTTAACTGATTATGGTAAGATAGAGGAGGAAAAGGTCAGAAACCACAAATATAGAATGAGACAGTTTGAGAAGGAAGACAAGATACTTGGTTCACTTTGGGAGAGTAAAGATTATGTTCTAGTCATTGAAATGGTCAAATTTAGCAGAAATGGGAAATTGAAGTTTGGAGCCCAGGATAAGCTGAGGAGTTCTCAGTATATTAAGATTTGGTGATAAGTGAGTTTGTTCATCTTTTAAACTATTTATCTCCTCTGTTTTGTTCAGTGTTCTATATCCAGGGTCCAGAACAGTACCTGGTGCATAATAGGCCAGTAATAAATATAAATTGACTGAATGACTGGAAAGAGTATATAGACCAACACTGTCCAATAGAATTTACTGCAACGATGGAAATAAATATTCTCTCATTTTCTAGTGAGTGGCCACTAGCCACTTTTCATATCATGAGCTATTGAGCACTTGCAATGTAGCTAAATGCAACTGAATGAAACTTTAATTAAAAATTTAAATGTCCTGGGTAATGTCTGCTACATTGTACAGTGCTTTTCAGTATATATATACATATATATATATATATATATATATATATATATATATATATATATATACACACATACATACATACACTGAAAAGAGGGCCAAGTATGTAAACTTGGTTAATACAAGATCATGGGCAAACAGAAGAGAAAGAAGACTGGGGAAAAAAACACCGGAGAGAGCGCCACATGATAATGTGGTAAAAATTAAGAGAGTTCAGGGAGGAAAGTTAAAAGACAAGTTACCAATGAGCGGTACAGTGAACTCAGGATAAGGCCTAAAGAAAGCAAACTACCTTTGGCTAAGTACTGCAGGAGAAAATCACAACGGGTCAGTATGATGCCATTGTAAAATCATCAATTATCAACTTTACCTACGTGTTCCAGTCCTCTGCAATCCTCCTATATTTTATCACAACTTTCATTTCAGTCTTACTCTTCTGAACTCCAGGTTGACTTATACAAACTATTGTAACAACTTCCTGCATTCAGGTTTACAGAGGTATCTGCAGCTAAAATTGTCACATTGAGAAAATGACCCCTTCATTCTTTGATCAGACCCCTTCATTAGGACTTCAGGTTCCCTTCTTCCTGCTGCTTTCTATTATTTTTTCTCCTATCTTGGACATCTATTAATTCTAGCTCTATCCATTGATGTTGAAATAAAGGTCAGTGTTTAAATATGTTCATCTTTTATTCTAGCAGAAAAAAGGTAACTTTCCTTTTTCCATATCTCCTAATAACCATTGCTTTTTTGTGTGCTCTTTTGCTTTGCTTCTACTTCTTGACCTCCAACTCAAACTAGCTCCTTCCCTTGCCTCCACAACTACCACACATTAGTGGGGTTTTTTTTTCTTTGTGAAAACTAATGGGCAAAGCATGTTAGATATTGTTCTGGTCTTCCTGCTAGGTAATTGCTAAGGTTGGAGCTTTAAGAAAGTAGATCCAGAAAATACTGCCACTGAAAACAGGCTGCATGAACTATACATCCTGGGGTAGGGGGTGTTGGTAGTGTTTCAGAAACTATCTGAATAGTAAAGGATCCTAATGGACTTAAAGGAAGTGAAGATGACAACAGATTTTATAACATTAATCAATGTTAGGGAAATTTTGTTGCAGGGAGAACAATTTTTGGATTTGAAATAAGATGGCTTGAGGATATTGGGTTGGTTAACTTTTTTATTAACTACACTTTAGACTTGAGTCCAGCCTTTTTTTTAAAAAGCAACATATCAGGTTATACCAATATGTTGAATTATACTTGTACAATTTGGGTACAAATGAATTTAGTTGTTTTTTTCCCCCTTTGGACATCAAGTACTCCATTGCCTTCTGATGATTACTAAAGATATATTGACTCAGTTTATTCCATTTAGTTGATAAAATCCTACCAGTCCTTGGCACCTGGAGATAGACATGATTTCTGTGAAGATGTTTGCAAAACTAGTGCTTTGTTTGCTTAATTTCTAAATTAACACATTGGAGTCAAAAGGCACTAGAGCAGTGGTTATCTACCCTATCATACCTAATTACTTTTTATAATAAGCCACTTATAACTAATGTGAAATGATATCCACTTTAGAAAATAGCCAATTCCTGAGAAAATTGCAGAGGGCCATTTGATTGAACAATTCAACTCCAAGAGAAATGAAAGCACATTCATGAAAAACTTGCACTCATAACAATATTATTCATAATAGTCAAATGGTGGAAGCCCCCAAGTGACCACCAACTGTTGGATAAGTAAAATTTATCTATCTATACATTCGGATGTTATTCATTAACAAAGGAGAATGAAGTACTAATGCTATAACATGAGCCTTGACCACATTATACTAAGTGATAGAGACCTAAAATAAAATGCCACCTATTGGTTTGATTTGTATTAAATGTCCAGAGTAGGCAAACCTTTAACTAATACTGGTTGTCAGGGGGTTGGGGGAGGGGAAAATGTGAAATGTCTGAGCTTGATGAGTTTGATATCAAATGAGTTTGACAGTAGTGATGTGATGGTTATACAACCTTGTGAATGAATATATTCTTTTTTTAAAAAGCTGAAATATATCAAAGTTTAACATCACCTATAGTGTTCATATTAACATATTTGATAGTAGTCAGCCATAATTAAAATCACTAATGTTCTAATTTTAACAGAATAAGGAAATTTGATATATTCTGTACTTCCAAGATGGTTATTGTGCTTAAGTATGCACTGCAAAATTCCAAGAACACCATTTATAAGCATTTCTAAATATGGTGGCTGCATGTGTTTCAACATACATGTTTGGGTACTACTACTTTGGTGATGGTTATGCCTATATATAGCATTGCGACCCAATGCAGACTCGAATGTAGATGGATACTCAAATTGAACACTTTTGCTAGGAAAGTAGGATTTTCTGAAATAGTGTTTTGTTTTATATGATAGTTATAATTCTGGTATTACATAGTGTATATTAAAACTATAAAAAAACTGTTCTTATGTAAAATGAAGTAAGTTGTTTTACTTGTACTCTCTTCTTGTACATCTGAGTGAAAAACAACACGTCTAAAGTCCAAAATGTATTTTGCATTTTTTCTGGATGTCTTGACATTGTTTTAAAACTATCCAGGTACTTTATATAAGCCTGTAATTTCTCGCTGCTAAGTAGTGATAACATTTTTTTCTCTCCTTTAAAGATGCTCTCTAAATCCTTGGTTATGGAATATTTGGCTTACCCTGGTACACTCAGCTTGGCTGCTGGAGTTGCTTGTGGCATGTTTTTGGGCTGGGGCCTCCGTGTACGCTTTGGGATGATCCCTAAAAGTTCTGTGAGCAAGACAGATGCAGAGACCGGAACTGAAGCAAGCATCTTAGGAGAGAATGGGGAATATAAAATGATTCTTGTGGTTCGAAACGACTTAAAGATGGGAAAAGGAAAAGTGGCTGCCCAGTGCTCTCATGCTGCTGTTTCTGCCTACAAGCAGATTCAAAGGAGAAACCCTGAATTGCTCAAACAGTGGGAGTACTGTGGCCAGCCCAAAGTGGTGGTCAAAGCCCCAGATGAAGAAACTCTGGTTGCACTGTTGACACATGCGAAAATGCTTGGACTGACTGTAAGTCTAATCCAAGATGCTGGACGTACTCAGATTGCACCAAGCTCTCGAACTGTCCTAGGAATTGGACCAGGGCCAGCAGAACTAGTTGACAAAGTCACTGGTCACCTAAAACTTTACTAGGAAGAATTTTGTACGATGATGGTCCCATTACCATGTTTTAAGTTGTCAAACAATAAATGCTGAATTTCTCCCAATGTATGTATTTTTGAGATGATAATTCATTCCTGTCCAGTCATGTGCTTGGCAGTTACCTTGGGGTTTTGAAAAGTTGGTGAAATGGTCATGACAGTTTTGACAGGTCATGACAAAACTAAATGGGTGCGGGTAGGATGAGAAACAGACATTTCCTATTGAGATTAGATCCCTCTGTATGGCAATAGTACTTTATCTTCTCCAAGACCACGTTGCTGTGCTTCTCTTAGGACATCAGGGATATAGCCACTTACTTTGGAATCAAACTTTTTATGTATATTTCAAAGATGAGGTTTTAGCATTACCTGAACAACTTTTCACTCAGTTCTCCTAATTCACATTGGGCCAGTGGTTCTACATTACCACCTACAAAAAAAAAATTTACTTCCCTTTTCTCAAAAGTGGGGCATTCCTACTTCCAAAGTAGGAAGTGACTATGTACTTCTTATATGTGGTATGTCATCCCAAAATCCCACTATTTCTTTACCTAGAACTTAAAGAACTACACAATTCCATTATTTAAGGACACTGTCTTTCCCTTTTGATCTGTACATTTAATATGACATAATCCCAGTAATTAGTATGCTACATGAGCTGCCCAAAACAAGAAGCTGCCCAATTGCTTCCTAATCTCTTACAGAAACCACTTTCCTGAAAGCGTTCTTTTAGAGAATCCCAAGAATATTTCTAAACCCAGTATATCTCTAAGAACAATGATAATGATGTCAGGGAAAATACTAACAGGCTTATGCTTAGTGGTTAACTTGAACACAAGTAGCATGAAGTAGTAACTTCAGGGTAAGTAAAGTCTGTGGGTAAAACACTACAGAGTACTGCAGCCAGTCTTACAGGTTCTAATATTTAGTCAGTGTTTATTTTATAGCACATTTACATTGGCATTTGACAGCATAAGAAAAGTTGCAACACAATAGCAACTGTTTCTATTAAGTAGAATGTTTATACTAAACTCAAAATGATGCAACAACATGTAACTGCTTTGAGGACAACTCAATCCAAAATGTGAGGCTTGCCTCAGAGACTGAAGGCTCCAAATTCAAAGCCTGCATTCCCAACAGGTTGGCCTGCTGTGGCTGATTCAAGCAAATGTAATCAGTCACGGCTAATTGACTGGAATGACTAGTATACAAATTCTGATAATTCTTAAACTATATTGTTTTGCACCTGTATTTATTTTTTTATAAAGTTCATAATAATATACCTCTAAAAGTATCCTTTTTGCATAGCCTATGGGGTCCCTTATGACACTTTCTAGGAGTCAAAATTACTTTAAATACTAAGTCATTTTTCACTGTGTTGACATGATATGATAGAAAAGCGTTGTTCAGTAAATACCTCTCACAAATTAAGGCAGGGGGGTAACTAACTACATGAGTAGTCAATAATCTTCATGGTCCTACACTCATGATAAAGCCAAGTCTTAATTTAATGCTTAAAGAGTAAAAATCATTAAATTTAACCTTCACTTACTTGTTTTAATGTCCTCTGTAATATTAAACACTTTGGCTGCACACTTAAACATGATTGTTGTCTTGAGCACAAAGACTACATAGCTGACTCCTGAGCTGAATTGTTTTTGTCACAGAACAGTTTTACTTGTAAGAATGTTAGACGACTTAAGTCATCTAGATCTGGGTGGTTAGCAGATTACTTTCTCACAAATTAAATGAACTTCCAGAAAAACTACTGAAATATTTTAGAAAACTTTTATCTGCCTCTCCACCAAGCTCCCCAAAATTTAAGATGTATGGTTTGATCGGTGTGCCTCACAAATATATTTTTAGAAATATAGAAAAGATGTGTTGACATTTTAGAAGATATGTGTAACAAAATCAGTGTTTTCCACATAACCAGTGCATGAGGGTATATAAATCACACATGGATGAAAGATCCATTGAAAGTAAAGGACATACCAGTGGATTTTACTGTAACAGTTACAAAAAGCTCACTTTTATGGTGTCAGATTCCACATTTCAACTAAGTGCAAATATCTAAAAGTATTTTATACTCCCTTTTCCAGCTACCTGTCCTTATGGAGTCAGGTCTTCTTCATACACTTCAATTAAAAAAAAATAGTCCCTAAGACATTTCCCATTAATCAATCTCTCCTTATGCCCATTTTAGTTATATTTAGATGCAATTAAGAATTCTTAGTATCATTTTCTATTTTAAGTCCTTCTTATACCTCCCTCCTACGTTAGGAATGTTAGGAAAGATCCCCCAAAATAGTTCATTATTATACAATACTTATTAATATTGCCCAGTCTTGAATTAGGCCATTTTATGATTTAAATACTCCTGCGAATAATTCTGAAAAGTACTGACAGTGTTAATACACATACACAAGGAAACAGGCTCAATCAGAACCCGAGTTACACTATAGCAGTAAAACTATGCTAAGTTACACTGTAGCAGTTTCTATTGTAGCCCATTATGGATATTTTAAATGTCAACACAGTATCATAGGACATTACATAGCATCCATTTGGAAAATGCTTGTTGTCATTTAATAAATGTTTACCATAAAAATACCTTTACTAAAACATTATGACATGTGTCTACTATGGCAATAATTTCCACTGATAAAAAGAAAACAGTTTCAAACTATGGGAAAAGTCCAAGAGAAAAAACCTTGACTGAATGAGCTCCAAGGGATCACTATTATTCTCACCTCTTGGTTTTCAATGAAGAGGAGATGGGGTAGACATCTAGCAGAAACACAAGTAACTAAACAGCAAGATGCTTCTATGAGAAGTAAAAGATTTTTCCAGCTAGTACTATACATTCCTATAGGAAAATAAGGGTGACAAAAACTGGGTAGGTAAAGTAACGGGTTCAAAATTTTATAAAATTTATGGTCATTTTCCTGATTCAGAAAGATGTAGAGCAATCTAAGGGGAGGGGAGAGGTCACAAACTTTTCTGAGGATTAAAAGAGAAGTGTACACTGAACTGAAAGTAACATTCTTGACCAGAAAATTGGATTCAAAGAGGCCTAAAAAAAAATCACAACTACCCGTAATTTGGGAACCTTTACACAATTCATAGTGAGGAATAATACACAGCACGCTAACTACATGCTTAATACACTTTTAAGTTGACAAAAACACAATCTATTCATTTACATAAACCTGAAGTGCCACTTGATTATAATAATGGGTACAACTCCTTTGTGATCCTCTATAGTACTGAGTTCTCTAAACTACTGCTTGTACCCAATTAAACTATGAGAATGCACATAATATAACACATTGTTTCCACATGTCCCAATCCGCTTTCTACTCTGGCTCAGTAGTGGTATGAAACTAAAACCGTATGCTATTGCTTTGCGTTTGTGAGGTATCTCATTAAAACTGCCATTCTACATGTTATTTCCACAGTCCAGTAATTTATTTTAAATTTGAGTAATTTCAAATTCCACAAACAAAACTGAAGAACAACCATATTTTGTTTGAATTTTCTCTTCTGTACACTCAGTGATCTAAAACACCACAATATCCAACATACACAAACCTCAGGGAAGGGTTAGTAAATACACACAGATTGGAATTATGGTGCTCTTAGTTCCTGAACGGAATGGTCCCACAGAAAAAGCACAGGATACAGCACAACATAAGGGCACCTGTTACATATGAAGTGAGCAAAAACACACTAGCATTTTCTTCTATATGCATAATGAGGAAACCTGCATACGTTAGAGGGCCATTTATTATGCTCATTTAAAAATCAGGCAAGTTGTCTGTAATGCATTTTTCAAATTTGGAGAGCACTGCAATCCTGGTTAGGATATGCTAATTAGTGTTGTCTTTGTTGGCATTGAGTCATACAAGGTCATATACCAATATTTTTGCCATAGCTTTTCTTTGAATAAAAGATGTAAATGCATTTAGACAATACATACTGTAAGCTGTTTACATACACTAAATTTAAGAGATTCAATATTAGAGTTTTTTTTTCTTTAAACACTACAGAGTGCAAATCAGGTTCTTCACAACAGATTGAATATTAAGCAGTTCGTCAAAGAATGGAGGGGGAGAAGAAAGAAAAGCCCAAGTGAGTAAAACATTTGAAACTATTCCCCTTTGAAAATAAATTCTAAAAAGATGCGGAATGTGAAATAAGCTTTTAACACAAGTGATCCAAGTTTATAGTTAGAAACAAAAAATAGTCCTTCATGAAATAAAGGTTACAAGAACATGTGCCTGTTTTCCCCCATTATAAATTGAGAAGCAGGTAGAGACGATGTTTCTGTACGAAAATAGGTAACTTGGGAGGATCAGCTTTCCATCTCACATGCTGTATCCAAAGCCAGGCTGTGGCTGCCCATAGGGTGGTGCAGTGTAACCATAGCCAAAAGGTGCCTGGGGAGGGACTGCAACACTGGGTCCTGCTGTCAGCATTAACTGAGGCTGACCTAAAGGAGAAAACAGAAAGAAGGGGCAGATAATAAGGAGGTGGAAGAAATATTATTATCACAAGACAATAACCCGAGCAACAAAACTACATCTTAGAATGAGTTTTGTGGGGGGCACTTTGATTCAAATTTTAGCATGACAGTAGCCTTAAGTCAATTTAAGTGCAGGATCCAGGGTCAGAACTGAAACAGCAACTTTGTTACTTCATGTCATTTGAAAATGCAATATTGATATGATAGGCCCATAAATCTGCTCTTAAGTACTTATCACCACATGGTATCTGCACATTCTATTTGATGACAATAACCAGAACATTGGAAAACTTGCTTTTTCGACAGACAAATCTTGAATCAACTGAGGTTTAAAAATTAGATTTAAATGTCTAATTGGCAATGAAGCCTAATGCATTTCCAGCAAAGCATTTATAGTGTTAATTTTTAAAAAGCAATAAATTAATTAAAATAGGTATTAAGAGCATACAATCTTTCAAATACTGTTAACACTCTTAGGTTTCACTAGTTGCTGACTATATGAAACGTCCTGCAGAGAAACTGGCTTAGTAAGGACACACTAATACCTCTCCCAACATCCTTACAAAAGAAGTAATCTCAAGACACATTTCTCCAACCTCAGGTTTCTTTCCTTTTTTTTTTGGTGAGTAACAATACAGTCTTCAGTGAGAAAATTCTCTTTGGAAAACATAATAAAATCACCTCTAAGGTATCCTGATATTCCAGCCCCACTTTCAACTACCTATAAGGACTGTCATTTAAAATTTAATACCCCAAATTAATATACCTACCTATTTTTGTTCCGTTTATCTCAAATTTGTCAAAGATCTTACTCCCATTATCTAAGACTTATCTCCTCCAACTTTATCAAAACTACCCCATCACCTCAATTTCCAAGTTCCTTTTATCTAGAGTAAAAAGGGCATTTTGTCTTTATAAATTACAAAAATTTTCTTTAGCAGGTTGAGATAAAAATGGTCATGATTTTATATCCTCTTTCAAAGAACACATGATTATAGTGCCATAACCTTTCAAATTCAATGTTTAAATAAATCTGTTCCCAACAGTGAATTGGGAAGAGGAAATCAAGTACAGACAGCCATGTGAAAGAAGAAATTAAACTGCCTTAAATATTTACATCAGAAAGAGACATTAGGAGATTAAAAAAAAAAATTAAGAATTTGAAGATTCAATATCTTTAGAAAGTTCTCAAATGGAAACTACCCAGTTTACTGTCCCAGTTAGAATTTAAACAGAACATGTACTTTTTATGTAAAACATACTGTAGGTAGCCTGGGTATATTAGCTCATGTTTCAGACTGCTGCAGATGGAATTCACCAATACTATTAAGTAAGTAATCAATCGGTGACCAGGAAATAGGAAAATGTACTTAAATGATGTTTTTTGAGGTTGTCTTTGTATTTATCTTAGTGAGTGTCAATTCCTACTTTAAGTCTATTTCCTGGGGGGGGAGGGGGAGTGATGGTACAATTAGTCTTAAACTCAGCAAACTTAAACATTTCAATTTTGTAATAGAATTCCTAAAGAATGAAATGTTTAGTCTACTATGCATCTGTGAGGTCAAAGAGAGAGATTACCATAAACAATAGGTTGTGTCTCTGTAGCTTGTTCTTCTTCTTTTCTCAGTGATTCTGAAGCATCTAATTTATCCACCTGGAGAAAAACGGGTAATGTTAATTAGTACCCCAAAAGTATTATAAACCTAGATTTATGGCAGAAAGTGGAAAAGCCTTAGTATGTTAAATTTTGTCAAATTAAACACACTAGAAAGAACATTCTCAGGCCCCCTCAATTCAATGGCAATGATCATACTTCAGTCAAGGTGGTTTTTAGCACTGTCATTATAAACCCTCAGGAAGGAGGGATTTATAAATGCCATAAAAGCTCACGCCAGGCTAAAACTGGGCATGCCAGGATGCAGCCAGCTTGAGGAAAGGAGGTAACAAGAAGGAATCACTTTTGTCAAATGAAGTTTAAACCCGATCAAAGATAGTAACAATGAACTCATGACCCAGCAAGACTTCCCTCCCAAAAGGAAATGGTATTCAAAAAAGTGAAATGAGTCTAATGACCGGAAAAGTACTTGTGTGTCTAAGCCATCTTCTGCCAATTGTGTATAGCTTTTGCAGATACTGTTTATAGATGTGGACTTAAAAGGCTGAAGTGGCTCCATATTTGATATTTTAAAAATAAAGACAGGCTACATGCTTTGATGTCCCACTTTCTATAAAATAACTAGGAATGACTGATTTTTTCCCAACTTGACTAAGGAAGAAATTTTTGCTTTTAATTAAACTTATGAAGTAAATGGTATTAAATAGTAGCTACTCTAAGTATAAAGTAGACAGCATCAGAAAGAACTAATACTGTACAGGAGTCTAAATGTATTAAAGGAGCTGGAATAGGTAGTTCTGTCTACTAATTAGTTGTGTGACCTGGGTAAGCTATTGCACTGACCCTCAAATTTCCTTTTCTAAATAATAAGATGGCTGAGTAAGAGAATCTGCAATGTTTCTTCTAGTAATGTGATTTGACTCTATAATTCTGATTCTATAATTCTGTGAAGTAATGGGAGAAGTGACATTAGGATACTGGGAGAGGCAATCTCCATGGTGTAGCTTCCATTTGCCTTTTAAACTATATTGAAAAGTTGATTTTCAACCAAAACCTTACAATTAATCATTACATTTGAAGTAAAACTAAACTTCAACTCTCAATGATTTCTATTAGTGTTTTCAAAGTCAAGTGTCCTAGGTAAGATGGGAGCAGAGAGCAGGAAGGAATTTTTTATGAATATTCACTACATGGTCTTCAAAAAGGCAACCAGTTGAGGGGAAAAAATTAGGGGGAAAAAAAAAAAGACATGCATACGTCAGTGAAAAAACTATAAAAAGTGGGCCCTAAAAAGGTTAAAACAGTTCCTAGGTTCTACTTGAAATTAATTTTTAAAATATTATGTTTGAGTCTTCATGTATGCCATTAAGGTTAGGCAGTATTTTTAAGACATACATTGTTTCATATTAAGTATCATGACTATGGATCAATCCATACTAATTTTTCAGGGAACAAAGTTTGAGAAAAACAAATAGACTCTAGACACCTCCATATAAAAGTTGTTGCTCTACTTTGGGAATATGAATTAGTTTGCTTTTGCACACTATTTTCCTATTTCATAGCCTAAGTGCTTATGTGTTATAGATTACCCCAATATTAAAAGATTACTATGGAATATCTGTACAACAAAAAACACCATGGTTTGGCACTCAATTTAAAAATCATTATAGCTATAGACTTTAAAGCAGTCTATGTTATCAAAGTTCAGGTGGGATTTATGTAGCCTAAACAATACCCAAAAGTGAGTTAAGATCATACAACAACAAAAAAATTACATGGATGAGTGGTACATTAACAACATCTAATTAAAAAACAAACAAGAACTACAACTTTGGTTTTTTCCAGACTTTCAAGAAAAAAATGTACAGTGAGCATGTTTAAAAGTCAGTGTCTGAGTTTTAATGTGTGAATCAGATATTAATACCAATATCACAATGCCTAGGCATAGACACAGGCAGGTTGGACTTAGTTAAAAAAAAAAAAATACAAAAAGCCTAAAGAAATGGTATTAAGTAAAAAATATTGATTTTATTTATTTATATCTATATATCTATCTATCTGTATATATACACACACTGGGACAGCCTCTGGCACAGCAATATCCAATTTTTGTTTCCACTGACCCAATTTAGGTTGCTCAAAAAAACAAAACAAAACAAAACAGAAAAGGATTTATAAACACAAGCTTTTGTTAAGAGCTGTAACAAAAGTTTCTGATCCTTGGATTTAAAAAGAAAAATTACAGGTAAACATGTCACTGAGTTCAGTTTCATCTATGCTATTAAAAATTCACTAAATGTAAAAAGGCTTTTCCACAAAGACTGCAATATGCTGCAGAGGAAAAGTTAACATGCAGTCAGTTATTTTGGTGTATGTGTGCATGAAAAAAAGGCAAAAGTACTGAAGCAAGAAGTGAGATCTGAAGATGACTGTTGGTATACAGGCTCTCAAGAAACACACACAGCCCACAGCAATGCTTTTAAGAGTTCCAAAAGTAGTATGATGTAATTGCAATGACTGTTGTACATGCTTGATTTAGAAACAATGCATAACACTGCAGTTCAATTACCTGTTTTTCACACACACGCTTTCTACTAACTGCCTTGCTTACTAGCTGCTGAAGGGCCTCACACACAATGCATTTTACTCAGGTTTGCCCTAAGTTCCAATGGTGATTCCAGTTTGGTTCAACAATTCCTAGGCATTGTCCCCCACCCAAATTCTTTTAAATTTGTTTTAGCTCTCCTTTACCACCCCACCCTTTTCTAACCACGATTGTATGACAGACAGAAGTATATGACACCAACATAAGTTTCTAAGTTTGTTTCATTTATACTGGGATGGAGACAAGCCAATGAAGGAAGTAGCAACCAAAAGGTGCCTAAATTTGACCTTGGACAAAGCCAACAGATGAGTAAGAGGGCAAATTTTAGGTAGCTTCAGAGGTGTGCCTTATTACAGAAAGAAGTTAATATTACTTTGTTACATACAGAAATAATCCGTGTTGCTTAGCAACAATTATAGCAAGCTACTCTTTATGATTAAAAGTTTTGATTTCTCTTGAAAATGGACTAGCACCATAAGAACTGGACACCTGGAGAAACATGAGGAAAGTCTCTTCGGAAGCAGCTAGTATCTCTTGTATCTACTTTCAGCAAAAAATTAGTAAGAATCAAGAGATCAGAAACTGGATCACAGTCCTTCAATACCAAAAAAAAAAAAAACCCCAAAAAAGCCTTTTAGGGCGTGTTTATACATATATAACGTCAACAACTGTCAGGCAAGCTCACAAAATAAAACCAGAGGCTGTTTTAATGTATTTAGAGTATTAAGTAAATCCTATTATGGTCCAGATACCCTGACAGGGAAGAGAAATTTCCTGAAACTTTGGAATTAATATAGAAACTCACCATGCTCAGTTTTCAATAATGTATTTAAGAGAGACTGTGAACCAACTACTGATTTGCCTCCTGCCCTTCCTAAAGCCTATAGCCGATTAGTAGCAAACATCTACTAATATCCTACAGCTCTAATATAGTTATGTTCAAGGGACTTGCAGAGGCTTTAGTGAAAATTTATTGGGGGGAAAAAGCAGCAGCAGCAGTGTAGAAAAGGAAGGAAAAAAAATCATGCAAATTCCTTAGACTTAGTCCTCCAGACTTAAAGATGGAAAAGAATCAACCTTCACCTTTTCCTTTATTG
This sequence comes from Condylura cristata, assembly GCF_000260355.1. Lineage (NCBI taxonomy): Eukaryota > Metazoa > Chordata > Mammalia > Eulipotyphla > Talpidae > Condylura > Condylura cristata. Next base: position 13,901,652 of record NW_004567118.1, on the reverse strand, counting down.
CATCAACCTGCAAAGGAATTCAGAAGGTGCAGCTTAGAAAAAAAATCAAATTCCATAATGAGCATAAAAAGGTAGAATCAGCAACAAAGGTTTAGGGGAGAAACATCTAAACCACTAAAAAAGGTATGAGAAAAGTGAAAATAAAGGTCATACGGAAAGCAAAATTTAGAATATTTTTCTTAAACTTCAGAGCTTATTGCAGAAGAATTTATGCTAGAATCAGTGTGAAAGAAAGCAAGTAGTAAATATCGCTAGTAAAATTTACAGCATTTTGGTTAACAGCAGCTTAGAGCCAGGTCTCACAAGTTGGCATTATGCATAAGAAAGGAAGCTATTTTCAACTAAGGCTAAGATCAGATAACTTTTTTCTCTTGTACTGGACTTCAAGCACTTTATATGAAGGAAATAGTCTTAAAAATTATAACGGGATACAATGGTACCTAATTAGATGGTAACCTAAGGAAACATTTGATATATAGGGGGCTGGATTGTTAATAATTCTGTTTTCCCCCATTATGCAGGTATGCTATAAAGATCAGATGTGAAAACTTTGATTTTTTAAAATTTATTTCCCCCTCCTCCCCAAAATTATGATTTTAATAAGCATGTTTTGCTTTTACAAAATGGATTCTTTAAGAACCATTTTTAAATGTTCTATAGCAAGAAAGCTGGTAACTACTGAGAATAGGGTGAGAAAAAAATTTTCTATCAAAAAATGAGATTGAGATGTGAGTTTTACAAGGTGATTATACCCTAGCTTGTTTAACATGCTTTTAGAAAATGTGTCGTTAATTGTTAACGTCTTATATTTTTTTAAATTAGGGGTTAATATCAAAATATTGTGAAAATTAACAGTATATTAAGAATCACCCAGAGGAAACAAGGATATATATTAAAGTTAAGAACTAAACAGAAAAAAGGGTTTCTAGTTTTACACACCTAAGTTACAAGAACTGATTTGAGGAAGAAGTCATTAAAAGTTTTTTTTATCAATTTTTAAAAATCAAACATACAATATAAAATATTATTCATTTTTATAAGTAAACCGAGGATATTCTGACAACTAACGTTTGAGATGCCTTTCCACTAAATATCATTTGTCAAATATTAAAAACTTTCTGAAGAATACAAATTTTTATGATCAGAAAAATTATTTCTAATACACAAGAAACATTTGAAAAAAATAAATCTGCAAGTGGATTTTACATATCATCAAGAAAAGTACTTTTGAATATACTCAAAAGTGCCACTTACCTTTGTCAAGTATTCCTTCATGACTTGGATGAAATAGGGCATGGCAAAATCCATGATATTGTGCCTCCATGCAGTTTCTAGGACAACGTCTGGCCTTAAAAGATCATAACAAGTAAAGAGGCAAGCTCCAAAGCACTCTCTTTTTTCTTCCTGCAAAAACCACTGTAGGAGTTCTTCAGCCAACTCAGTATCTTTAGATTCGGAGGCATACTGCATTGCATCCTTTTCAAAAGAATGGATAAAAGGCAAATGTTATAAACTCAAACATACCAAGAGTTGCTAAGCCAAATAATGCAATAGGGGTGAGGGGGAATACATCTTCTGTTTGTATCATGTTAGTTAAAAATTTGAAAGAAAAAGAGGTTAAGGCCCTATTTTTTAAATAGAGGACTCTGACATAGATAAAATGTAGCCCCTAGATTTAAGAAACTGACATAATTATCATCTCCTCCAAATGAGGGTAAAGGGAATTCTCACATTCACTAAACTAACACGTTACACCATAACATACCATTTATTAGAGCTAACACAGGTCTTTAAACACATGGTTTGTACATGGTTTAAATGTACCACTCCCACCAATTTTATGCACCTTGTATAGGCTATCTTTCTTGCACAGCTCTACACTCTGTTTCCAGCGATTGTTGCCTTTGAAGAGATAAGCAGCAATTCTTCTGAACTCAATGAGTTCGTGTTTTTCCAAACGCTGGGCAAGTGATATATTGTCAAAGTTGTCATAAGCATCTATTGATGTTCGCAAAGCCTTAAAAATAAATAAATGCCAAATCAATGTTTAATTTTAGTTTAAATTTATGATCCATTTTATCAATAAGCCATTACTGTATGACTTGATCAATACACTATACAAGTATGCATACTATATGACTTCACCAGTGAGTCATTATTGTAACATGATGACCTACATATTAGGGCCAAAACTGCAAAGGTATATCTGAGCAAGCATCAAGGTTCTTCACGCTATCAATAAAATACTTAAAAGTATTGTAAAATTTCTAAATGTGCAAGTTTTTCCACAGTTAGTCTTCAAGGACTAACTTGGATGGTTCTAAGATTGAGATATGTAATTTGGAAAGTCAGAATTTATGCTCTTGGGAAACTCCTGATACTACTCAACGTGGTAATTCATTCATATATATGAACATGCAATCTGAACCGTAAGTAAGATTATTTTGACAGTAAAGGAAAGAAAAAAGCATTTTGACCTTAACTCTTATTTCTGTTTTTACATAATCCTTTCAAAAGAAATTATAAGAGACACTACTATAGTAGGCAAGAAAACAGTTAATAGTAAAATTTTGTGGTTTTTTTTTTTCTTACAGAATTCTCTTACGATCTAAGCAAAATTCTGAGAACTTGGTAATTAATTAGGGGAAATTAAATTCATTAATCCTGAAAACTCACTACTTCAGGTATTAGCTAAAAAAAACCCCAACATTATCAACTGCAACATATAACCACAACCTGAAGTTTGAGAATATATCTAAGAATACCTGATAATCTTCTTCTGTAATAAAGAGGTTGTTCAGTGATTCATTCACAGATTTGTTGTTGTGGTTCTGAACTGAACGCAGATATGGTTTCACCAGTGGTAGCTGTTCAACCTATAACATAAAGAGTTAGTGATAATTGCAGCAATTGTTGAAGTACCAAGGACCAATACCCACATATGTCTTAACTTCTTGATATGAAATTTTGGTTAAAAATTACCTTGCTGAAATAAGTGACTGCACGAGTATGATCCAACCGCGGAGACAGTACCATCAGCAAATCATTTAACAACAGAGGCTTAAATTCTAAGTAGAACTGTATTGCTTTATAGTACAGTTCCACATTGGCAACCTAAAATGCGAGGAAAAAAGATATTTAAGTTAGTTATTTCCTAATGAACAGTCTCCTTCTGAAGAAGAGAGTTTTTAACCTTCGGAAGAAGGTACACACCTTGGTAATGATATCTTTGAACTGCCCCTCTTTCCATGCATCAGTTGGATGATTCATCATGGTAATTATGGCATTATCATACTCTTCATATTTGTCATACAAAAAGACCAATTCTGCCCAAAGATGAGCTTGTTCTGCAGCTCTTAGCACCTGTATAAGAAAGATTTAATTACTTCAAATACAGGTCTCCAATTCTATCTAAGGCTTTTAAAAAGTAAGATACACACACACATTTGTTTTTTTTTTTTTTAAGGTAAGATACTTTAAGTATTAGTTTTAGCTATAGCATTGCCTCATAAATGTTAAAAGACTAGTTTACCTTAGGAATATTCACTCTGGACCAGAAGAGTTCCAGGTGCTCCCTCATTTTCTGTGGCTTAAATTTAGAATAAAGAATAGCTAATTCGGTAAACATTCCCATATGAGCTCTTTCAAGTCCCAATGCTGCTTCCAACATGGTTATTAGTTCTTCAAAATATCCACGGTCCTAAACAAGATAAAGTGCAATTAGAGGGATAAGAATATCTGTGGCAAAGGTCTCAATTAATATAAAAGACACCATCTTTCATTACCTGATAGTAGTTAATAAGTTCCTCCAACTCATCTGCATGTACTACAATATGAAGCCCACACATCTGAGCAAGACGGAACTCCTTCCCATCAACACAGGCAAAGCAGACCTACAATAAAACATTTCAATTATGTGAGCTCAAATGTAAACATGGCTGCTTAATTCAATGAATCAACTCAAAGACTTTCTAAATAGCATCTTAATTCTTCAAATTGTGATGTAAGTTACCTCTTTCCATGTTCGAGTACTGTTAGCTTTCCTAGCTCCATCAACAGCTGCCTGATATTCACCCAGGTGAACCAGGGTAGATGCCAACCGTCCAAAATTAGAAACATTATTGTACAACAATTTAGCTGCGTCATACATTTTTTCATCATAACAACGGTCACCAACCTGAAAAAAAAGTAATATATTTTCAGAACAGTTTTAGCCTTAGCTCAGCCCTCTTTCCAACGTCACAACTCAACATAATAATGGGAAACAGTGTTTTTAACTGTAAAAATTTCCTTGGATAGCTTCAGTTGTGATGTGTTGAACCTACAAAGCTAATAAAATTGCTCAAGATTTTTAAAAAGAGTCAAAAAATAGTTAACAGGAAACCCACTTGTTGGATATGAGCATTATTTGGTCCATTGATGAATTCTTCTAACTCCGCAAGGCGATTTGTTTTAGCCAGTGCAAATATCAATTCTGTCTCTACATAGGACTCTCGAGCCTTCTTACGAGCCATCTGCAAGTACTTTACCAATTCTTCCCAGTTTCCTAAGTATGGGGGGGAAATTAAATCCAAACAATAACATTTCTTGATTTTCACCCTAGTTAATTAGAACTGCTAATTTTACTTCTCAAGCAAACATTATAGAAAATAAACACTGAATCTCAAACAGCAAAACTACTGTTTCCATATTCTCGATGATCAAATGAATAGTTTAATTGCCCCCATTCCTTAAAAATAAAAAACTAGAGTGCTCTGGACTATGATGATGGCACATGGGTGATGTGGTGATGGGAAGCCCACAAGGATTACAACTGAGATGAAAAAATGCACAAAATGATGTAAAAATAAACTATTATTAAAAATAAAGATAAATAAAATATTAATAGTAAAATAAAAAAAGAGTGCTATCAGAATACTATAAAATATCAAGACAAAATTGTCCTCATACTTTATGTTCACAAAACACCACTCTCTTTATCTGAATTAAGATGGAGGGCTTAAAGTTTTCACAAGTACTAATGGCAGCAAGAACTGCATAATTCAAAACAGTTACCTTAATACTTAATTTAACCAAAACTTAGGTATATTTTTCAGAGGCCACAAACATTTAAAAGATGTCATACCACTTGTATTAGCAGCCTGAACAACTTCCATGTAGGATGAAGGATCATCAGCTTTGATGTAAGAATCAATGGCTTCTTTCACCATTCCTTTCTGCAACTGGGCTTTTGCAAGCTGACTCCAAACTGCTGGTTCATTGCAGCGTTCAGCAAATTCATATGCCCGATCCAAATTTCCAATATGTTCAATCAAGACCTAAACAACCAATTTTTGAATCAACGTTACCATACAATGAATCTCATCACATTTACATTAAAGTTAGGACTTCTTTACTGTTGTCTTGCTATAGTAATAAATTATGCATAACCCCCCCCCAAGACAATTCATGCATATAGGGAATCAAGAGAAGGCATTATAAATTATGTAGTCTGAAGAATTACCTGCACTGCTGAAGTATTGACATCAAATTTCCGGAAGATAGCAAATGCTTCTTCAAATAGCTCATTGCTGATGGCGATATTGGCAATATCTGGGGCATCGTAATTATCCAGACGGTTAATATATTCCATAACACGTGTACGGTCAGCTTTAATTGCAGTGAGGATGAGAAGGTTTTGAAGATTCCTTAAAATAAAAGGGGATAAATGCAGAGTTTTGAAAGCTCAATAGTTATTAAAAAAATGCTGTAATTACAAAGTGCTCTGGCCACAGGAAGTAGTGTTAGAACAGGAGACTAATAGAAGAGTGAGAATTCACGTAACATTCTCAAATCTTTATCTTCCTTCCTTTGGAAAAAAGGACAGGCCAGAATTAGAAGACTGAACAGAAACAGTCAGTGGAGCCCATCTCATAGCATACCTGTGTTCACTGAATACAGAGTTATCAAGGACAATTTTCTCCAGCAGTTCAATGAGTTCATTAGGAAGGTCTGCAGTCATAAAAGCCTTAACAGTTACTGACACTTCTTCAGGGTCCTGAGTCTCAGACAATGCTGTCTGTACAACCTACAATAGATATATTGGAAATAAGTACTGAGACTTAAGGTGGTCTTGAAGATGTTAAATTGGCATCTTAGTAAAAAACTTGAAATATGCAGAAATTGAAGTAGGAAAGATAAACTTTAAATTTACCTCACAAAGGTCTTTCTACACAAATCCACATATACCCAAATCCATATGTACACCAGCCATGTAGGGGGGGAAAAAAAACCCAAACTCTTTCTATCTTTTCCTCAATTAAGAAATTACCCATATTAACCATCTTTTATTATCACTTTAATGGTTATGTTATCCCACTACGTAGATTGGCATCTTATACTCAGTAATTGCTCTATTTTTAGTTATTTGCATGGTTCAGATACTACAACAATTTATTTTTTCTTGGATGCTGTCTATCTACTCAGGAATTTTCCTTATAAATGCTTCCTAGAAGACCAAAATTTCATAGTGTTCAATCTATTCTCTTCCTTATTTGTATTTCTACTAGGAATATTTAGAACCTTTTTTTTTTTTTTAAAGAAGATTTATCTACTTATTTTTGCGTAGAAGAACTGGAATATAAGCCAGAGATGCAGGTGGTGAGATGATTCACCAGAGTAGGGAGCAGAGCAGGTAGACTGACTGTAGCATACTGCAAAGGGGTGTAGCAGGTGAGATAGATAAGGTCTGCTGCACCATGTGGGTTAGCTCCCAGGCCTGGATCAAACTTAGGCCATCCTGGTGATAGTGCTGAGACTTAACCCCTAACTCACCAGGCCTTACGAACCATTTTTTACAATTCCATGTTCAGGATTTTAAAATAAGTGCTTTCAAAATGATGTGTCAATAATTTACATGCAAATATATGCTCTTTATAATAGTTGTAAATCCACATCATATTTGCAATTCTATGCTTTGTAGAGAATTGCATATTACCCAAATGTCTTTTGTACTTTCTCTAATCCTTATTCTTTGCTGACTTATAACTACTTTGAATGTTGTCAAACAGTTTAGTCCCTTCTCAAGTACTAATAACAATCCTTACTCACCAAATGCCCACTTTGCTGTTTTCATTTTAACAATGATGAACTGAGAGGGTTTTACATAATTCTATAATTTCTTCAAGTATATTTCTTTAGTATATATTATAAACATTTATTTAATTTAGTACTTTTTATTAGTCTTCTCAAATTTAAATAATTCATTTGAGTATACAGCAAAGGAAAAGTTTTAATTAAAAAGACAGCTTTAAACACATTTGCCAATCTTACCTGATCGATTAAGGGTCTTCTATAAGGATTACTTTCCAGCAGCACACTACCCCACAATTCTGGATCCTTTCGGCGCACCAGATAGCGGGAAAGACTTTTGAAGAGGGAATTCTCATTACAAACCTAAATGGGATATTATAGGTTAACTTCAAGATAAAAAGTAAAGGCTTTTTGTAGACTGACATTATTTTTAAAGGTTACTTCCTGTCATTTAGACCTGCTTGTTGTTTTATAGGGGAAAAATACAGTACTTTTACATATGATCTCAATTAGGTTACAGCCAAATTTTTCTTCTTAAAATTAACTAAACACAGCTATTAATTTCTGGAAGTTATTTTAAAATGTCTATTTTGGACTTTGTATTCTACTTTAATGTGTATGTATTCATGCACTAGTGTTATGGTTTAATTATAAAGGTTTTATTATGTGCTTCAATATCTGGGTTATCCCATCTTCATAGATTTTAGTGTTTTACTATTGTCTGTTGATTATCCAATGTGAGTATGTCCGTATACATTCATACACACATACAAACACGTAATGTATATTATATATATCAACACACATGTGTACATGTATACTATATACACGTTAGTATGCATATAATACACATTATACTACACAAACACGCGATGCATAATTATTTCCAACTTCATATATCAATGAAAAGTTCTAGATGCAATTATACTGTGGGAACATTCCTGGTTTCTAATGGTATTTCCCACTCAAAAGGTTCATATTTCTAGGGAAATAATATTAGTATTGGGGGAAGTGCAAGATGAGCCTCGCATAACTTCTGACAGAAAATAAGGAAGTGCTCAAAAGAACAATGAGACTATGACAAAGAAACCCTTTCAGCTGGCCTCGTATATCTATCAGTCAAAACTAGTTAATTTCAACATCAAAACAAGTTAACTAGTAGAATCAGAGTGCTGAGTGACATGGAGAAAATTCTGAAGTTGGAAAATCATTTTGCAACTAACACATTGTTTCACTATTAATTCTAAATTGGGGAAGAGAAGGGAACAAGAGAATATCTGTATGGTCTTACATGTTTTCTCAGTCTACTTAATAACTACAAGAGAAATACAGTAATTATACACTAGAGAAACAAAACAGCTTTGTAAGTGACTCCACAAAGGACATCAGGGTATTTCTGCATGACATACAGCATAAAAAACAAAAATCACCTAAGCAGTATTTTGGATGAAAATGTACAATTAAATCTAATGAGGAGGGAACATCAGTGACATTCAGAGCTAAGAATATTGTATTTTATAAAATGCAAAGTCTTTTAAAAAGTAATCAGAAAATACGTAGAGAAACAGGCAGTTTACAAGGTGTCAGCGACTGGAAGGAAAAGGGGAATGTGGAGCAATATTTAAAGAGTACCAGGTTTCCTGACTGTGGAAATAAAATCTTGTATCTAGACAGGCATGACAATTACATAACACTGCAAGAAAACTGACTGCAACTGAATTACTCATTTTCAACTTATTTCTGTTATGTGAAATTTCATCTCAATGAAAAAAGTTACAAATAGAAAAAAAAAACTAGTTTTAACAGAAGTGCCATAAAAGAAAAAAGCTGAAGAACTCTTTCAGAGTAAAGGAAACTAAAGCACTACAACTACATGCAACTATATGTAAGACAGGCCAGATATGGATCTAAACTGGTGGGGGAAAACTACAAAGGAAATCACTGAATCAACTGACAAAATGGGAATAAAGTAGGCTTTTAAAAGTATTCATATTTATGAAAAGAGAATATCCTTATTTTTAAGAAATACACAATGAATAGGTAGAAGATCATGATACGCACAACTCATGGTTAGAAAATTATGTGAGTATATACATGTAAATACATGTGTATAAAGTATGTATGTATGTGTATATATAATGAAAACACAAAAGCTGTACGTAGGGTTAAAACTTTAATAGTAAATATAGATAACTATTTCATTAAAGTAGCTGAAATAAGTATGCCTTCTAAAAATACTTATTACCTAAAGCCACTCTGAAACTCAACATTCATTAATCTGACATTATTTAACAATTTTTAAAGAATGTTAAATTTATAATCAGTACTCACATTAATAAGTTCCAAGTCACACTGGCCACGTTCATAAGCAACACATGCCAGATGAGGATCTCTCTTCTCACAATACTTTCCAACAACACGACTGTCATAATAAGGATTTTCGCGAAGAAATCTCTCTGGGTTGTTATTACTGTCTATGTAGATCTTGGCTAGTGCATTGTGAGTAGCAGGCTCCTCACAACCTTCATGAATTCTGGCCTCAAGCCAAGGCAGAAGCAGTTTCAATCTAAAAAAGGCAACACATACATAATGTATTATAAATGACACTCTTGACATGCTAACTGCATAAGAACCTTATGGTCAAATTTTGTGCTCTCCCATACATTAACTGTAATTCACATTAACCCTATAAAAATTAGGAAATCAAGACTCAGATGGTTAAATGATTTGTGTAAGATTACACACAAGGCATATAAGACTTTCTGTTCTCCACTCTCCTAAAATCTATTTCATGCCATTACCTAGACAGACTATTGAAGAGGAGACAGATTCACAGATTTATAGATACATTTTTAGATTGGACAGAATATCTAGACTTTACAGGCAGGGTGGAGATGTGGTACGAGAAAATAAACTAGGCTGTCTAGTTATCACTTCTAACACAACATACAACTTTACTTACAGCCAACAGGAATAGTAAGATACATATTGGGAACAAAATCTGGAACTTTGAAGCTCTGGGTTTAATAATTTTAGCAGTCATATGAACACTCTTACAATGGTCAGGATTTATCAATGTTTATCATGGTTTAAATAAAAGCAGATGGGGAAAGAGCAGTAGGATATTATTTTGGTAATCAATTTCATGTAGTTTAATATGAATACACTCCCAGAGAGTAAAGATATGTAACTTTCAATTAATAAAAGCAAAACTCAAGTTCCTATAAACATGTGGAAGATGTGTCAATAGAAAGACTAAAAATTAATTAAGGCACATCGAAACTAGCGACTTAGATGTGAATCTAGTGTATCACAATATAATTTGCCACTTAAAGACCAAATTGCCTACCTGTAATAACTACCTGGCTATTTGCTTGGATAGACAAGATTGTTTTCTCAAGTATTAGACCTAAGAAGCAATTAAAACATCTTAATGTAAAATTGGTGATTTATAATCACTTCAAACTAGGTTCAAACAAAGATCAGTATTACATTATCTCCACTGTCTTTTAAATGCAGAGTTTTGGCTGGAACATTCATATACAAATTCTACAAATACCCTTAGTAGGATACTTTTACCAATTCAGCCTATTAAACACTGTAGGCTTCCTTGACAGCTTTGCTAGGAGGAATAATTTTCCATGTTAAAACCAACACTCCAGGCTGCAGTCCTGTCCACCTGTGACTATGCAGGTGCTTCTTTCCATCCACTCTCTTCTCCACAGGAAAGCAGCCTTCTGCCTGCCCATGACCTGCACCTGCCGGGGCTTCTTTGCACTGACCTCCCTCTGTTTTCCTTATGGCTGCCTGCCAGGAAACATGTTGGCCTCTCAGCAAACCTCTCCCTTTCAGGGCATCTCTCCTATCCACTTGTGCCTATGCAGGAATCCTCTACTTTCCTCTCTCTTTTCTAATGAACTGTTCTTAAAAACCAAAACCAAAAAAAAAAAAAAAAAAACCCAACACTTCAATCTCATTTACTACATCGGGACTTCCTTAATACTAGTTCATCAAAAAAAATCCCAGTTAAAAAAAAAACAACTGAAGTCACATGGGTACTCCCCTGGTGCAAGAGTTTATTAAAGCACAGCACTATGAAGTTATCCATAGCCACTGTAGTACGAGTTCCATCCCCAGCCAGAGGTGACCCACAGGTGGTGGCAGACCTCTCCTTTCCTACCCGTTGCTCCCCTCAGCAGTGTGTTTTAGTCAATCTAACTGTTTTGCTCCCCACTCTGTCTCTGGTGAATCCTCTCACCCGCCCCACACCTTTAGCCTGTACCCAGTTTGTGTGCATAAATAAATCTTAAAAAAAAAAGTCATGTTGTAAGTATTAGAAGAATTTATACTATGTTTTCCTTTATTAGAAATCCCTAAGTTAAATATATTAGGATTCAAATGAAACATTAATTGAGCCCATTACACAGGGAATTTTTTTCCTTATTATACTTGAAGAAACACCATACTATTTAAAAGAATTAGTTAAATATAGTGGTTTTATACCTAGCTGACAGACTTTTTACATGTTTTACATTAAAACTATACAGTCAAGTTGTGAGTAAAATCTAAATATGCAAAAAGTGATCAATCAGCTTGACAGATTTTCTATATGAGCTGTACTATTTCAGAAAGAAGACTTTGAACAATGCTGACTAGATTATCATTCTTAAGTTTGATATCTTTAGGAAATAGCTTTTAAGCAATTCATGCATTTTATTTTAATTTTTTTTTAAAAGATTTATTTGTGCATACAGAACTGGGGTACAGGCCAGAGGCTCAGGGGCGGTGAGAGGCTTCACCAGAGACAGAGTGGGGAGGAGAACAGGCAGATTGATGAAGTACACTGCTGAGGGGAGCAGCAGGCGGGTCAGGAGAGGTCTGCCACGCCATGTGGTCACCTCCGGGGCAGGCGGGAATCGAACTCATGAAGAAGCGGCTTTAGATTCTCAGTGCTGTGCTTTAACCCGCTGCGCCACCAGGGAGGGTCCCATTTTATTTTAGTCTTAATCCATTACCACGTTTAAAAAAAAAGAACCTCATTTATCTGAGTTGTGAAGGTTAAAATGGTACTATACCTGTTTCTTTTTTCAACCTCTGCAACAAGCTCATCTGTAGAGAATTGACCTCTTACAACAAGAATCAAGTTTTTAATGACATCTTCAGAGCAATCAACATCAAGTAATCCTCCAATAACTACAGGAAGTCGACTTGGATTCACCTATGTTAATAATAAAAAAAAAAGAAGAATGCCACTATGTAATCAATAAGCAAAATAGCATAAAGCTTAGGTTCAAAACTCAGTAAAAAACTGAGTGTCTAAATTTGCAATTAGATAGAGGAATTTAGCAGGAAGCCTGGCTTGGTTAACTGATTGCCTCACTACTGCATCAGAGAGTCTTATGAAGCTAATGTCAGAGAATGACTATAGAAGACTGTCTAATGTAAGCCTCCATTGGTAAAACTTTCTATTTCTGCAGCTAGGAGGTTAAATTTCTAATTATCTACATTGAAAATGGTTTTAAAACTGCTTTTAATATCTATGGCCTCCACAAAGATATTACAGATATTATTCTCAAGCAGGGAATAGAATACCCAACTTTTTTCAATTATAGCAGTTCTCATCAAAGCAAGAAATCTGCTAAGAAAAATGTATAAGGCCACTGTAGCAGACCACTCTTATTGGGCAGTTTCAAACAGATGAGACTTTTTGAGAATAAGAAGTAAAGATACATAAGTTCTCTAAGTATCACTTACCTTCTGTACATATATCTCAATATACTTTTGAAGATTATTTCTATATAAATAGAGCACCAAGTCATGGACAAAGTCAAATCGATCACACACAATGATAAGTGGTAACTGATCTGTCAGCTTTGCTTCCTGAAAAAAAAAAAAAAAATCACAAAAAAGCAGCTTTAATTTTCTTCTTGTATAAAGTATCAGATCTAAATTAATATGAGATTTAATGTTCTATGATGGTGAGAGAGGCTTACATGAACTTTGCAATTACTTAAAGAAATGTCCCAATATCTGGAGAACGTCCATCCCAGTTTCAATTAATTTATCTAGGCAATATTTATATGTACAGCAAAATACCACATTCTTCCTACATACTCTTTACCACAAAATATTACAAATTAAGTAATTTGTGAGCCACTAATAACACTCAAAATGTAAAATCACTACATAGGAACTTTCATTAATAGGAATCTTTCAACTGAATATAAAGTTATTTATGAAAGTCTGGCAAAAGTGGCTTACACAATTATTTCAAACTAATGACTTACTTCTTACCCCTTTCCCAGTTCCAACCTATATGTCTGGGCTCTAACACTCTATTATAATAACGTCTACAAGACGCAGCACAATGATGGTGACCATGAATTAAATATACCCACATGCTGGAACAACAAGAAAAAGATTAAAACCAAAAAAGCACTTAAAGCAGGGTTATCTTGAAACTGCTAACTGCTTTTACCAACATAAATACAAAGCTCTAATCCTACTTATGTAGATTGAAATAGACGTTACAAGACAGAAAGGAAAGACCTGTGCTGGGCATTACCTGATACATGTCCTGTTACATTCCACAGACATAAGGTACAGCACAAAAAACAACAGTTTCCATCAGGAATTCATTTATACACAGTGAAACATTCCTAAATGATAATTTACTAAGAAAGTAGAAGCAAGCAGGTAGGACCTAACCCAGTGACAGCTACTAAGTAAGGTTAGAATAAAATGATTCCTAAGTCTAGCACATATCAGTCATCCAACTATAAATAATTTGAAGACGTAGTCTCTGAAATGTTCAGAGAACACCAAACAAAATGAAGAAGTCATAAGAATTCCTGAATAAAAAAAAAAAAGTTGTAAATCTGAAGTAGAAGTCCAGATGCAGATTTTTAGAACAAGGAAAGTATAAAGTAAAGCAGTATTTTTATCACCAAGAAAACTCATTACTAACAGCTACTATAATCATTCATTTATAGAAAAGAATCAACCTATGCAAAGGATTTTAACAGACCAAGTTTTTCCTATTAAACAAATGCCAGAAAGTTAGTGGAACAGCACACTACTCACCTCTTTATCCTGTTACATATACATATAAATACTATTTTAAATATTAATTTAAATTTAGTAATATTACTAAATATTACTATTTAGAAGAAAATAAACTTTCAAGTAATCTAAGCTTACTTAGGTATTCTAGTCTCATACATAGATATTTAAGATTTGTACTGGCAAAGAAAGATACTGTGTTCCAAAAGAAAATATGAGATTAAAAGAAGAGACAAAAACTAGGATATTTTGTCTTAATTTGCACAAGATTATATAAATGGAAGTCACACTATTAATACTTTAAATAATTTCCTGAAAAGTTATCTTTTAGATTTTGTGATCAAAACAAATTAAATAAACATGTTCAGAGGTTTTCCTAAACATGAAATTATTCATTTAATTAATATTTTCTGATTGTCTACACACCATATGCTGTTCTGACATACTAGAGATATAGGAAACTACAATATAAGCATTTCCTCAAGGAACTTACAATATGGTGGGAAGAGACAAGTCTCATACTAGTTAAATGTTATAAAAAATATATATATTTATACACATATATTTATATAGGGGAGGTAAGAATGAAATAAAGAGGTTTCCTTTAGGATAATTTGAGATTTCTTTAAAGTCTGAAGGAAGGTTAAAAGATTTAAGTCAAGAATGTCTGAGAGAAAAGTGAATATGAGCACAAGCAAAGGTCCTGAAGCAGGAGAGAATTGAGGGAGCGCTAGGAAGAGCAAAACAGACAAATACGGTTGATGGGAAGCCAGGACAGGAAAAATGATAAGAAATAAGATCAAAGGCACTAAGAAGCAGATCATGGGTCTGAAGAACATTTCCATATTCTAGGGCATAAGTCAAATCATTTTAATGATAACTATTTGATCCTGTTTACAGGCTACTTTAAAGGAAAAGTTATATATATCTTACCAACCTCTGTATTCTTAGTGTTTAGTATATAACTGGCACCTGAATATTCTAGACCAGATTTATAGAAGGATTTTTCTTGTTACTACAGAGTTTACACTTAACACCAATAAATAATACAGAAAATACCTCCAAGATTTAGTAATAATGGTATGAGATACAGCATTAAGGCTACATACTACAGATGAATAAAGAGAGCTTAATATATCACTCTTGCTACTGGGATGGGAAGCTGAACATAGTAGCTGTATATTAATATTGAACTTCCAGTTCATATTATTTAAAAACACGTTAGATTTGCCGCTAACTCAGGCTGGAATTAAAGTTTCTTCAAAGAGTCACAAATAACAAACTCAAAAAGAAACCTGCCTGATAGAAATCAGATATAGACACTCTACCTTACTTCCAGGGTCAACTAACACAGCTTAATAATTAGTGTTATGCATGGAATACTAACTGTACAGAGGTACTTGACAAATATTGTTTGCAGTTGAAATCAAGGCTGAAACACATTAGTTAACTAGCCCAAGATAACAGCTAGGCATACATTCAATTAACAAACAGTAGCTAATAACTGAAAGAAATGGATTTTGAACCAGGTCTGAAGACATCTACTCCCTTATTCTATTAGGCTTGTACTTAATGCATATCTAATTAGGTGTCATGGGCTGAACAACCCGAAGGCTGCTAAATTCTTTAATTAGATTTTTTTTTATGTTCAAGAAAATCATAATTAAATGAAAATAGTCTAGTACTGCTTTACAAATAAATGACAACAAAATTAAAACCTATTGATAAAAGTTACAGTTGAAGCATAGAAGCTGAGAACTTAGTAAAAACAAAGAAATTAGTATTAAGAATCTTGGTATAACCTATTACTTAGGAAAAAATCTTGGTAATATTTTTTAAAAAGGGGAAGCAGTACTGATACTGAAAAGAAGAAGTGAACTAGTATTATGGGTACACTAGTCAAGCATGTAGCATGAAATCTTTCTCATCTGCTAGGATTTTTAGACATAAGTGAAGTCTTTGGTTCAAACTAGCCAGGCAACTGAGACTATCCATGATAGCCAAGACATCATAAAATTCTGCTTTGGGGGGAAGTTTATATTTTAATATAAAACACAGGACAAATTTAATTAACTACCTTATTACACAATGCCCCTTAAGAATTTAGCTGCTCAGGCCCTCCCTGGTGGTCAAGCAGGTCAAAGCACAGCACTGAGAAGCTAAAGCCCTTCAGCATGAGTTCGATCCCCAGCCCCAGAGGTGACCCACATGGCGCGGCAGACCTCTCCTGACCGGGCCCGCTGTTCCCCTCAGCAGTGTACTTCGTCAGTTGTCCTGTTCTGCTCCTCACTCTGTCTCTGGTGAAGCCTCTCACTGCCCCTGCACCTCTGGCCTGTACCCCAGTTCTGTATGCATAAATAAAAAATAAATCTTAAAAAAAAAAAAGAATTTAGCTGTTCAGAGGCTTCCCTGGTGGTGCAAGGGGTTAAAGTGCAGCACTCTGAAACTGTCCACAGCCACTGCAGCATGAGTTCGATCCCCGGCCAGAGTGCTGACCCACATGGCACAGCAGACCTCTCCTGTCCCACCATCTGCTTCCCTTGACAGTGTATTTGAGTCAGTCTACCTGTTCTATTCCCCACTCTGTCTCTGGTGAATCCTTTCACACCCCTTATGCCTCTGGCCTGTACCCCAGTTCTTGTATGCATAAATAAATAAAATCTAAAAAGAACAATCTGCTAATACAATGACAGCTGCATAAAGGTAAGGAAATTTCCTACTTATTATACAATGAACATTTTGGTTTGTTTCAATAAAAGAGATATATATAATGTTAAATTCATCATTAAAATTCTGATTCATCCTTTGCCAGACAACTTCACATTCTAAATGTTTATTTTCCTCACTAAGTAATTAATAGGTAGATCATTACTTCATTCAAATACAAACAGATCTTATGTTTCTATAAATTTATGTATCACAAAGTGGAGTTTTTGTTATATGACCTTACCTTCAATTTATGCACTTTATGGAATTTAAATTTAGTTTCTTGAGAGGTTAGTTTGATAACACATAAATCTATGAACTATTTGCATACAATAAAGGCTCTTTAAAATAACAGGAGTAAGATGATCTTAATATTCAAAAGGAATCTAAATGATATTCTAAAATGACTTTTAGAGTCTACAGCCACTTTTCAAAACTTTTTTTCCCTGAGGTTAAAATAAAAGAGTATTTTCCTTTTAAATAGTGCTATTTTTTCTTTTAAACAAATGGCCATTCTTAAGTATTACTTACCAATTTCCTTCCCTATTTCAAAGGAAACCACGAGTATTTTGTTTGGAAGAAATAATTCAGAACACAATTTATAAATGCTAAGATCTTCACATTTAGGGAAAAAACATTATAAAACAATGACCAAAATCTTGTAGAGCAGCTGGCCTTCAAACCAACTACAAAACACATAACTTAAAACCACTTACCTTGAGAAAATTCTTGACACGCTCAGGATCATAGCAGTTGCTTTCTCTACAGATTCTTTCTACTTCTTTGATCTGTCCAGTCTTGCAAGCTGCCTGAATATATTTAAAGTGCACATCTGGGTCCTGACTAAAGTTAACAATGGATCCCAGAAAATAAAAGAGACCTTAAAGAAACAAATAACTGAAATTAATGACAGGTGTCACCATAGGTGACAAAACAAAAATAATTTTTGAAAATTGGTATATTCCCCAATAAAAACTGGTAGCTCATAAAACTCATAGAAATATTAATGAATCCAATAGTTTAATAAAAATGGATTTTCACTTTAAATCTATAAAACAGAAAATATAACACAATTTTTCTAATACTTAAGAAGTAAGAGGCAACTACGTAATATCAAAGCTAAACAAATACACCATCTTCCAAATGTGACATTTCAAAGGAAGTCCCACAACAACAGGTGTTTTTTCTTACACAGTTTATAGGAAACATACAAAACTAGTTTGGTGAGACTTTAATGTAGTACTGTCCCCACAGAACTTTCTTCAGGGATGAGAATCTTTTTGATCTGCACTGTATCTACTATGGGGTCTACAAAAAATCTGTAATGTGGCTATTGTGACAGAGAACTAAACTTTAATTTAAATCAATTTCAATTACTTTGAAATCTACACACTTACTCCATGTGGCTAGTGGCTACTGCACTAATAAAGGGCTAGTTAAAATTTAGTGATTATTTGATATACAGAAATTCAGAAAATTTAAAAAACCAGTAGAAATCTTCTACCCAGTGTAAAATAACAAAAAACAGGGAAGAAAAGGTAATTGTGGACCAATGTAGCTACGGAAATTAAGGATCATTCAATAAGTGATTTACATGAACACAGCAGTGCTGCTCAAGTGAGAGCGATTTTCTTCCCAGGAGACATTTGGCAATTTCTGGAAACATTTTTGTTGATCACAGCTGGTGGAACTGACTGCTACAGGCAATCACTGGATATAGTCAGGAATGCTAAATAACCTGCATGACACTGATAACATAGCACATCTAACCCCAACATATTATCCAGCCCAAAATGTCTGTAGTGTTGAGGTTAAGAAAACCTACTTTATAACAACAAGTTACAAACTGTCCTTGGCTAGAAATATTTGCTATTTTAAGAGTCAGAACAAGTATGGAATATTCATGTAACCAATCATCAGTCTTTATTTGCATTTTATACAATTAGAGAACTACATATATTTATGTTAAAATTCAGCCTCTAATCCACTTATAAAACTCTAATCATGTACATCGCATTGATGCCTGACAAGATTTACTGGTTTATAAAAATTAATCAGTCCCATAAAATTGAGTTCATAGAAAGACAGCATTTCCAACAGGCTATAATCATTAAGAAAACTCCTCTTGACTACCCTAATTAAAAACAACTCAAAAGTTCCTTATTACCTTCAAAACTCTTGAAAGATTCAAAAAGCTCAATCAGAGACTGAGTTGACAGTTGTTCATGATACTTAGAAGCCACTTGAACACAGATCTGCAGATTCTGACGTATGTTGGCTGACAGCATGGCCCGGAGGCATTCCAGGGAGTCCTCTACTGATAAGGATCCAAAGTAATTCACTAACCACTATAGGACAAAATAAGTAAATAAATATATAAAATAATACTGAACTTCACAGAGATGAAATTATCATTCAGTGTCACATTTTCAGTAGGTAGGAGAGTCAAATTACCTCAGGGTTAAGAAGATGAGTGTGAACAACCGCACGCTTTATATCATATAAGTCAGTGAAGTGTTCTAATGCACGCTGCAGGAGGCCAGCCTTTTCACATAGCTGAGCAATATGAGCCCGGTCATAATGTGTGAACATCTGGTTTCCTAAAATAGCATCTGCAACCTATAAAATCACAAATAGCAAAATCAAATAGAATGAGCTCATTTTACTACTTTATTTATAGCCATATTCTATATCCACGTTACACATTCAATAGTGAGCTGACAAAGGAGAGAGCACACAAAGGAATGTTAGCTAACTTTTCTTTGAAATAGATTTCTCCATAGCTTCAAATAACTTAAGCTAGGAAGCTCTGAACAACTATAAAGACAATGCTCAGAAAATGCCTAAAAAGCATTAACACAAACCTGAGGTGCATGGATAAGGTTCATCTCAAGCAAGCGTGTCTGTAACGGGCCTTCAGATGGGCGATTATTCTTCAGGGCATCAAGCAAGAATGCAGTACATTGCTGGATTAGGTTGTATTCCATAAAGACATCCACAAGCTACAAAAAAAAAAAAAAAAAAGGACTTGTTTTCCTTTTCTTTTTATTGAGTTAACATTAGTTTACAACACAGTATAGGTTTCCAGAATAAACTTATGATGTCTAAAAACTGTTTTATGATACTATTGACAATATGTAAGGAGAAGAAATTAAATTTTTATCCTTTTCATATAAAAAATTGCCAGAGCGGCCCTCCCTGGTGGCGCAGCGGGTTAAAGCACAGCACTGAGAATCTGAAGCCACTTCCGCATGAGTTCGATTCCCGCCTGCCGCCTGCCCCGGAGGAGACCACATGGCGAGCCAGACCTCTCCTGGCCCGCCCGCTGCTTCCCTCGGCAGTGTACTTCGTCGATCTGCCTGTTCTGCTCCCCACTCTGTCTCTGGTGAAGCCTCTCACCGCCCCTGAGCCTCTGGCCTGTACCCCAGTTCTGTATGAATAAATAAATAAATCTTTAAAAAAAAAAAAATTGCCAGAGCAAATTCAAAGAATATTATTTGGAGAAATTAATGTCATTAATTTAAAAGTAAATTAATGGTCTGGACTAATCTTTACTTCTGTGAAAACAGAACTACTGAATATTTCAAAATACCGTAAGTATAATAAAATGAAACTGATAGCTTTCAAGGCTTAATTTTGATGTAATTAAAATACATAAACACAAACAGTATGAATGATTGTGACTCCTACTTCCTCTTCCCTCTCCCTTCACCTAGCAATAGCAACTATAGTTTATCATTTCCATATGTATTTAATAAATCTATATCTAAGTAAGATAGCATTCATTTTGCATGCATGTTTTAAAAGTACACATAGATGGTATGTTAGATGGTATGTCCATTATGCATCTTTTTTAAAAACACTTGAAGTTTATCCATGCAGAGACACAGCTTTAATTTCTACAAATTGAAAGGTTATCCTCTTCTTCTCCAAAGATGTTTAAACTCAGATCCTACCATACTCCATTTATATCAACTTCTACAGAATACATTTTACCTGTGTGGTATCAGCAAGGGGCTCTTCATCCTGAACTAACATTTGAGCAAACTGTTGTCCCTGATCTGGACTGATACGCATAACATTTCTCAGAAGAAAGATCCAGTCTGGAGTATATCCAACCTACAAACAGACAAAAACTTAAACCTTCATGCAAAGTTTTGACTTTTATCATTTAAAAATGTTTTCTATAACACAACCTTGCTAACATATATCTAGTGCAAATTGAATTTAACTTAAGTATTTCAATGTGATCTTAGCTTATATTAGGCAAATGATAATGACATACTTGAATAAATAGCTGTAAGACTTAAAACTAAGTATAATCATTTTCAGTGAATGACCACTTCACTATTTATTCTAAATAGGTAAAGCATGCCTGTCATCTTAAATTTTAGTAAGCCATGCAAGAGTAACTACCTCTATTTTAAGCCAATGTGAATTCTTTATATGAGAACTAAAAAAGGGTTTTAAAAGTAATTCACAATATAAGGACAGTCTACCTTTGAAATCACCAAAATTTAGTATATATTTTCTCTTAATGTTTTAATGAATCTATACAGGAAGTTTATTTCACTGAACTTACTTTTTTAGCATATAAAACAATCTTCTGTACTTGACCTGTTTCTGCAAAGCACTGAATGACTTTATTTGGAACATTAGCCCTTAGGTACACACTAAGTGCCAAAGTAGGATCCACAGATTTTACAAGGTCACCCAGTTCTTCAGAACATTCCAGCTGTACAAAGGAAAAACAAATTGCTTGGTAATCCACAGCTATTTTATAAATGAGCAGTTGATACTACTTTCACTATAAGTAACAACTAAATATGATACTAGACACTTTGTTATTCATTTTTTCCCCAGAATGTATTATAACTATGCAGGGGTTGTGGGTAGTATAGACTGCTGATTTTACAACCACAGCAATGTTTCAGCAGAATTCTTCATACACTGTACGTAAACAAGGAGAAAAAGTCCACCAAAAACATCACATATACAGGTATTACCAACTACTTTGTTAGGAATGTTAAATACTGAAAAAGAGCAGATCTTGTACTTCTAGAAATATTAGAGTTGGTACTTACATGGTCCCAATTTTTCAAAAATACTATAGCTTTTCATTAATACTTAAGGAGTCAAATGAGGATTATCATTAAGGACCATAAAACTGGTATCTGAAAGATTTAAAGTTCACTATCTTCTTGATTTTAAGATTTAAGGTAGTAAATGAGGACACCAATTATACAAAGTCAAACAAAAGTTTAAGAATTTTTTTGTGATATATAAGCAAGTACCTTTCTCTATACTGTTCAATTTGATTTAGCCATCCTATCTGGAAAGCAGCTTTCCCTAAAATGTTTCACTTACATACTATTTTTTGATTTTCTCTTATTCATGGTTATGACAGAAAAAGACCCCTATCACTATATTCAGTACTAAGAAGAAACGAGTTCTTCTGAGTCTGTCTCTTAACTGAACATGCTAACTAATGAAAAGTTGACTCTGACCCTTTTACAAGTAGATCCCATATAACCACTCACATAAAAAAAGTAATGGTACCCCAAAAGCCTTCAGTTACATTGGTCAACTCAGCTACCTGACTGTTCCCATCATCCATTATCTTAAACAATTAAAACAGACCTCAAATACTAGCTAGTGTGGCTAGTAACTATTCTTCAGCAGACTCCTGTCCAAGCATCCCACCTCTGATGTACTATTCTCCAGTATCCTATAAGATTGCCAGAAGCTAGGTCAAGAAACAAGGACTTGGAATTAGTAATGTAAAAACACTGTTCAATATATACTAATGCTGAAAGGCATATAAACATTAAAAGTTCTACACTATTCAAAGTGCTTTAAGTAATACCACCTCAGTTCTTGAAACATGAACTGAAATATGGCAAATCAATGGCATAAGACAATAAAATTCAATATTCCCACTTAGTGGAGAAAGACATTTTATGGTGGCATAAAAAATAGTTAACACTGATGAACTGTATAACTCTGTTAGATGCCTTATAAATAAGCACCGTTTTCCATATTGTGCTCTAGAAAACAATGCCATTAAATGTTCTGTGTTCAAGAAAAATAGTAAGTAGTGAGTGAGTATCAAAGGCACAAAGAAATCCTACTGTAAAGAAAGTTGGTTATTAAAAATTATCTTAAAGATTTACATTTAAATGAACTTCAAGAAACTGCGTTATCCACAAAATGCCAAATTCTGTGAAGTCATTTTTTGAAACTATTATCACTGCTAATTAAACAGTCCTACTATCATGTTTACATATTCACAATCCCACATTTTATAACATCTTCCCTTACACATCCAAACACAGTTGGTTACTAGTAGCAAAGACCTCAATCTTGATAACACCTAGGCAGTTCTAAAACAAAAGATGATTTCAGCCATACTCAAACTACTTTTTCAACCAAATGAATGTAACAAATGTTGACAAATAGGAATGCATATTGCAGCTATGAGACCCAGAATAAGCTTTTCCTAAAGATAAAGGGCAATAATTGCTTCCAAGGTAATAGTTTTAACCACTAAGTAAGAGTCCTGGATTTCATTTTTAAAAACTAAAAATAAAAAAAGTCATATCAACACATCATAAAAATACATTTTTAAAAGGAAATAAGTTTATGCATTTCATGTAGCATCTTTCCTTGTGTTTTTGTTTCCACCAGCAGTAAATAATGGCTGGAGACATTTTGGACAGCCTACAAGTTTCTCATTTGCTAATGCAGCAGTATTTGCTAAGCACAAGTATGCTTAACCTAAGTTACCATACCTTATCTTCTTTCAACCATTTCTCCAACAGCTGTTTCCGTCCTTGTTGAAGTACAGGCCTACACAGTTCTAAGGACTCATATTTGTTTAGCTGGCCCTGGTCCAAAAGGATTCCAAAGTACTGAAGGAGAGGAGAAGTTTGGCCTGGCTGGGCTGGGACACTCTGGAACCGACGGATGGTGTCTGGAGTACGAAGGATTCCCTTTACGAAAGAAAAGTAGTAAAGACTCCTTAAAGGTGATTCTGCTTCACACCAATAATTACATGGGTCTCTTAAATCAACCTTAAATATTTTCATTTCTATACCCATTCCATGTACTAATAACAGATTTCAAATCTATACTATGTTAAATAGAAAAAAACCACTAAACATCTGTCATAATGTTATGAAATTACTCAGAATCAGAAATATATCAATGACACTGCTCATTACAATGCCAATCTATAGGAGAATAAGCATAATCATTAAGTAGTTATGGCAAACTGTTATTCTAGGTTCACATTAAGTGCAATTTTTATAATGTTGGTCAAAATGAAAGGTGTCAGCCCAATGTAAGACATGAGAATAAGTTCAGTCATATTTCAGACAACCCTTACTACCATAACTAACAAGGTTCTGCTTAAACTTCAACTTTTGGAAATAAAATCACTAGATATCACTGAGAATGTGAAGCAGTATTTTAACTAACTAAACATTATTTTGTCTACATAAATATGTCCCATTCTAGATCTACATTTCTTTCTAAAAGCTAACTAAATCTAGAGCACAAAAATGTAACCCAATCTATAAACATCAATGGGTAATTCATATTCTACTACAGGAAAAGTGTAAACCAAAAAAGATTATAAATAGAGCAAAAAAGAAAAACAAAATTAAATAATAATAGAACATACACCACAAATTCAATCATGTAACTTCATTTTATAACTATATACCTTTGGTGCATTAGCAGCCACCTTTGCTGCCTCTGAGTAATTCCCCTGGGCAAAAAGAGCATTAAATTTCCGGGCAAAGAGTTCTTCGGCACCAGCTAAGTTGTTACGTACAGCCATTCTCAAAGCCAAATCAGGATTTTGTAAAGCATTAGTGATATAAGAAATTATGTTTTCTTCTTCCACACATACTGAGAGAACCTGCAATTTAAAGATTAGTGAATGCATAACGTTAATCTGGATGTCAATAATACCAAATTTATTTGAGTCAATTATCTGAGTCACAAAGATGACAACTTTTCTTCCCAGAAAAAATAAAATTAAAAATTGGTGTTAGGAGAGAAGATGAAAGGGTACTAGCATCTGAGTTCCTAAAATTGGCAATTCTGTAATATGTGAGTCCTTACTTTATACTTTCCAAACTCTGATCCTAAATCTTTTGCTCCCAAAATAATTATATGGTCAGATTCCACTAAATCTCAGGCATCTAACTATAACACAAAGTATATAGTAGGTGCTTAATAAATATGGCACCAGTAAAAAGCAATTTCCACTTGCTTCTACCTGGAGAATAGTTAACCACCACTAATCCTCCTAAAATGTCACTGCCACAGAATGTTCCCTATTTGCCTATAAGTTGAACTATTAATGACCACAGGGAAAGGGAATCCTTCATTTAGGTATGTATTATTCTCCCTAACACCATTTTATTACATACCCCAGCTTATTACCCCCAACAATACTAATTGTACTACTAAAATTGCTTGTGTATCTCTTAATTATTATTCCTCACAAGTAAAGGGACTTACCTTTATTTAATTGCATTATTAGCAACATGCAGTGTTTTAGAAAAATACGTATGTAGGGCCATCTCTGGTGGCCCAAGGAATTAAAGCACAGCACTCTGAAGCTATTCACAGCCACTACAGCACAAGTTCTATTCCCAGGCAGGGACGTGACCTATATGGTGCAGCAGACCTCTCCTGTCTTGCCACTTTTCTCCTCAGTTTATTTCAATTTGCCTGTTCTGCTCCCCATTCTGTCTCTGATGTTTCCTTTCACAGCCACCTCTGGCCTGTACTCCAGTTCTTGCATACATAAATAAATCTTAAAATATACATGTGTAATATTAAATAAATGGGAAAGTTCTGTCTAAAGATAAGAAAGAATTGACTACAAGTTGAGAACACAATAACCAAACTGTTAGTCAATGGTTTATGTTGACTGTAATTTTATTCCCTTTGAAGAAAATTGAAAATTTTAATCTCCAAAATATTTTTATTTCTATACCTGAGACCCCAATTTAAAAGTTTCAGACCATCATGTATATGTATAGTTAATATGTCATTCTACTCTATAGTAAGGCATACCTTAATAAAGAAAGGAAGTAATAACTTCCTTTACTAGCCACTTTCATTCCTGACTTCTTCTATCCCTAATTTAAATGCTTATCTCTTACGAAAAATAAGATGAGCAAATCCACTTTCCCAAAGACCAAACCCAGTTTCATCTTTATCCTACTTTTAGATAATTTTTTAACACATTACTAATATCCAGTACTTAAGATCTACAGGAGACAGACAAGATTCCTGTAACTTCTGCTCAAATCACCCCAATTCAGAATTGAAGCTAAATACTAGCAAAAAATGTCATTTAAACCATTCACACTCATTCCTAAGCTTCATGCCCAGTTATAACCTGCTTTGATCAAAAGAGCAAAGTCCTGAAACCTAAAAGTATTGTGAACACCCATGCTCCTTATTCAAGCTGCTGGCACATAGAATTCTGTGGGGAAAAATAAACATGTTCCCAAAATCGGTTATGAATTTCATATATGGTAAAATTACTCAAAGATACTTTAAGCATTATCTTTAAAACATCAACACAGAAGTTAAAAAGGTATTTGGCTTAATATAACTTCATGATTATTACATTATCACTTACCTACTTCATGAAAAGGCTAATGCATTCTTGATTTTTTTCTGAGCAAGAGATATGCAACTGAATTAGAGCTACTACATTTTTAAAGTTGCTTTTGTGCCAGAGACTGAGTGGTGTCAAAATACATTTAAAAAGAGAAAAGCAAGTTCTTTTTCTAATGAAGAATGGTGACACAGCAATTTCAGTATGATAAGTCCTATTAGGAGGACTACATAAGTTCTAGGGGCTAAAGCAAGAATACTTTTTATCAGGTATATAGCTAAAGTAGGGTTGATATGTAGGGAAAAGACTGCCATTTCCAAAAGCATTTCCCTTTTTGTATATATATCATTTTTTTCTTTTTAAATTTTATTTACTTATACATACAGAACTGTGGTACAGGCCAGAGGTTTGGGGGTGAGAGGATTCACCGAGATAGAGTGGGGAGCAGAACAGGCAGAATGACGAAGCACACTGCTGAGGAGAGCTGTGAGAGAGACAGGAAAGGTCTGCTGTGACATGTGGGTCACCCCCCGGCCAGGATCAAACTTGTGCCGAAGCGGCTGCGGCTAGCTTCTTAGTGCTGCGCTTTAAAACACTGTGCCACCAAGGAGGGCCCTACATAGCATTTTCTAAACATTAACAGAACAAGGGCTATTTATTTCCTTTGCTTTACTACTGGAGAAAAATACTTATTAGGAGGAAAACTAGTAAAAGGAAAGAGCAAAAATGTACTGTTTTGAAATTTTAATAATTTTTTAGAAAATAAGATACTTTTTGGTAGAATATTTTAAATTACATTTAAATACTAGCAACACAAAAAGGACCACTTACTAGGTGATGTGAAGAGGTTATCGAATGTGACCGATTCAGAAAATATCCCTAATTGGGTAACTTTCCTGGTACCCCAGAATAGTTACTGTAATGTATCATCCTCCATTAACTATTTAACAAAGTTTAGGAAAACAGATGTAGGAAGAACTTGTTTTCTTGTAGTTGATAATGTCTTAAGATTGTAAAAAGAAAATATTAATAAGTTTGTAGTCTGTTAAATGTGAACCTAGAAGTTTCTTTGAATGAAAGTTATTTTTTGACAATGAAGACAAATACACAAAATCCTAGATAACTATATGCCAAACAATTTCTACTAGGATTAAAAAGAGATTTATAGCATGTCTCTTGTATTCTTTTCTGACAATAAAAATTATATACATGGTGGGGGAAAAAGGATGATAGTAGGTGGTATTTTCTCTTAATTTTTAAGGTTTCCTTACTTGTCCCTTTCTGTTTACTCCAATTATTCCAGCTGTGGCTTCATGAGGTGCAGTAACAAAGATTGTTTCTCCACTGATTCTGTTCATGTAGATGCAGGTACCAGTCTCAAGATCATAGAGGTGAATGTAGCCATACTTAGTAATTAAGAATACAACATCATGCTTCTCACTGATCTGTTCAAAGAAAATCAACACATCAGTAAAATAATGAATTCATAAACCAAAATTTACTCCAATTCTATTTGAGAGGTGGTGAAATTCTAAAACTTTGATAAGGCTTGTATGAAAAATTTAAAATACTTATGGTTTCCATTCTTTATATAGTACATTTAAATACAGATATCACAGCCTTTCATAAAACACAAGAATATGAATGAATGAAATAACAAATAATTCTGAGTAAATTGGGATAATCCAGTTTATAAATTACTAATAAGTAGGGCATTACCTTATAAAGTTCTAATACACTTTATTTCAAATAAACTTACTCTTATGAGCTCCACCTACTATACTGATTATGGGCAGTTTTCAGATTATATTAAGTTGAGAAAATATTAAAGACCATTTATTTTTCTTAGAAAATACCTGCATTGCAACAGGAAAGTCGTTTTGTGCTTCTGGAGGAAAGAAAACATCCACTGCCTTCTTTGGAAAAGGCTGATTCCCTGTAGGTGGTGTGCCAACTTCAATGATATGTAACTGTTCAAAAGGAAATCAAACTTATATGAACCTAGATCTTTTAGCAGTTGACCAAAACAACTTTATTTACAGCCCTAACCTGAAAACAACCAAAATATTCTGTAGTGGGTGAATATTAAACTACTGTATATCCATACAACAGAATACAGTTTTTACTGAATTTTTAATTTATTCTTTTTGGTAATAAAAAGAATTCTCATAACCATATGGTGAGTTTAAAACAAAAGCCAATCTTAAAAGGTCACATACAGTATGTTTCTTTTTACATAGATAGCATTCTTAAAGTGAAAAAATTAAAGAAATGGAGAATTAGTCGTCAGGTGTTAGGGATGTTTGG
The DNA here is from genome assembly GCF_000260355.1 of Condylura cristata. Lineage (NCBI taxonomy): Eukaryota > Metazoa > Chordata > Mammalia > Eulipotyphla > Talpidae > Condylura > Condylura cristata. The sequence continues at coordinate 13,872,860 of NW_004567118.1, read as the reverse complement.
GAAGAGGAAGGATGTGTGACAGATGGGAAGCACTAGGGAAATCTTTGTGAAAATGGAATGGTATCTAGAATCTACTCATAAAATGACATGGAATTACATAATTGTACTAATCTTGATTTCTGATTTTTCTACTGTAGGATAGCTATGTAAGATGTAACTATGGGAGCAGGAAGAGGACAAAGGATTTCTCTGTACTGTCTTTGCAGCTTCCCATGAGTAAGTATTATTTCAAAATAAAAACTTAAATAACCAGTTGAGTAAGGGAAACAATCACATCTCAAGTAATTTAACTCAAAGTAAAAAAATGTTATACATTATCACAAAGGTGCTTTCTTATGGCTTTCAATTATAATTTATTATTTCAAAATATAAATCGAACATAAGTTATTAAACTCCTCTCTCCCCATATAGCAACTCTAGTATCCACCTAAGTTGTATCAACTTAAAATATAAACCTTAAAATAAATGGAAGCATTGGGTTTAAAATGTATAAGCTGCATGTCAGTAAAGCAAGGAAAAGAAAAAATGTCAATGAAAGAACATAATTTATTTTGCTCAGTCATATCAGGAAGACTCAGAAAAACATTAAAACCATTTCCATGATATGTACATGAAAATTACAAAATTTTATACCTAAATAGCCTAACTAGTCATATTAAAAAATTAAACCTTCAAAAGTGAAGGCATACTACAAAAACATATAATGCAATATACCAAACAGGCAAAAAAAAAACAAAACATTATAAATAGATTTTGAGATACTATTCGTTTTTTTTCCAGCAGGATTTCACAAAATAAATATTTTAAATGTCCAGGTCTTCCATCTTAAAAATACTATCTGATTCGTAAAATCTATTTGCTTAAATTCCATCAACTCAAGTGTTTTTCAGTCATTGTTGTACTAAGAAGTTGGTAGGTCCATTCTTGATTCAGGAATTCTTATTCTGAAATTCTAGGCAGAATGGCTACTTTCTTTCCATGTGTCCTCCCTTCTTAGAGGCTATAATTATATATGTAAGCTATCTCAATCTTACTTTTAACTACTCAAAATGGAGAAACATTAAGACTTCAGAGATTCCACTCTGAGAGTGCTAACAGCAGTCAAACCAAGTCTCCAAGGCTGTGACATCCTCAGTGCAATCACAGTAGCAGCAGAGCCCTCAAGGCTCTTTGGCAGGAATTGTGGCCAAAGTTCTGACTGTTGCCCATCCCCTCTTATTCTTTTCATTTTCCAAGCATGGTTATATTTTTCACTAATTGTTTATGCTTGAAATCAACCAGAACTTTTCTCTGCTACCTGCAACTAAGAACCATTTCACAGAAAGTACTTCAATTTATGCAGGTGATTCCGTTACACAGTCAAGATTGAGACTGTAGTCTACATTCCCTTTATCAAGTAACCTAGGATATTTACAATACAGAGCCACTTGCTGAATCAAGACCCTCGAAATGTAAGGCATACAAAAGTATATTTTATTTTAGCCTACTGATTCCTATACATTGTAAATTTGAAAAACAACAAATTAATAGAAGGACAATCAGAAAGTTTTACTGTAAACAGCTTTTATCAAAAAGTTGTTTAAGAACATTATTTGTTTTAGCTGGAAATCACCAAAGAATTTGAACAGCATAAATTTGAATGTTAAAAATAAATTAACAAAGACTTTGAAATTAACTAGCAACAGAAAAATACAAGTTTTCATTAAAATAATTTCCAAAGTCAGAACTTACCTTCCCTCCAGCTTGCCCCCGTACTGCAAAACAAAATAATGTTGATTCTTCTGCATTTCCTTCCATCTTAAACTGTGCAAAGCTAGCTGCATGACCTTCAATAGGCTGCGACACTTTCCTATCCACAGAATATAACTGCATAGCTCCCACAACACGATTTTGCTACAAAGAATCAAAGAGAATAAATTTAGGGGATTTATTCCTAGATTCATCACTTAGTGGAATAATTACTCTTAGAGCAGAATTTATAAATTATTTGTTATTTAATATTTCAAAGTAGACTTGCTACCTCTTAATTTATAGGTTAGCTCCAAATATTATCTTATTAAAGTGCTATCTTGCATTGCAATGGTTCAGGGCAACAGACTTTCCATTCTAGAAAGAAGGCACAATTTCTCTGTAACCATGTAAGCAAGGACCTGGTGCTGGTGAACACCACTTTGACATCCTCCAAGCCTCTAGCAGTCACATTTGCACTATGCCAGGGTTGAGCTGGTTATTCCAAATCTTAATGAGATCCCTATAACTACTCAGAGCTTTAAAAAAAAAAAAGTCAACCATGCTAAAATTGGTGGCTTCAAATAACAATTAAGGAAGCTCTGCAGAAGTTTGGTGGCCACTGAGTGTGTATATATATGTTAGCAAGATCACAGCAAGTATGGCACCACTGACTATAATGTTTGAATGTTTGAAGACCAGTATCTTAACATTGGACTATATTTGTGGTATGTCATTTGAGTGTTCTTGAACCACATGTGTTCAGAGTGGCATTTGAATTGTCAAAAAAAAAAAACTTAACATGAATATTAAGACGTGCCACATGTATAACCATCTCTTTATACTAAACTTAAAAAAACAGAGTTAAGTATGTTAAAGTCAATATCCATGACAAATTTCAAATCATTCACACACCAACTTACTCTGCAAGACAGATCTAAAATCACTTAGTAAAAGTCCTCTGTAATTGTAAGTATAAAGGCAATTAAGCAAATAATCTTTGTTTAAAAGATAAAAAGTCTTCCAAAAATACATCAGAATCAACAGGATTCAGAACAAAAGACCTAATTTCAAAATAAACTGTACTCTAGACATGTTAAGAATTTTAGATTTTTTCTTTAATAAAAACTATAAATGTTACCTGTGCAGAGATGCCAGTCAGAAGTAACCATTTCTGTTTTGCATCTGTACGATAATTGATAATCTGGCACCCTGCAAGGCTAGAATGGCGATCAAACATTTTCACTGGCTGAGACTCTCCTTCCATACTCCAATGATAAACTGCATTATCCGTAACAAGAGCAACAGTATTCAAAGAGATCCATTTCCAGAAGGTGACATCATCAGTCATGGTATGTGCTTTCATTTTACTTTTCATTTCAATGTTAAATATCTGAAGAGTTTTCCCAGCTAAAAAGAAAATTAGGAATTAAAAATCACCAAGAAAGCAAAGTCCAAGATAAATTAGTATCTAGCTAGATTAGCTCTGTAACAAGCTTTTTAATTTCCAAATAAAATGGTTCTACAGAACAGCCACCACTGGAAGAGATAGCTGACACTGAACATATCTGAAGCAAAAACTGTCTCTAATAAGGCCACTTTAATGACTTTTTTCATCTAGTTCTAAATTCCAACTAAAAATGAGTCTACAGAAGTTAGTGTAACAATGGTGGAAAACAGGGTTATGATCTTCACACTTTCATTAAGTATGCTTTACTCATGAACTAAGTTGTAGGTCACAGAACAAGACAAATCTGATACTAATAGGTGGGGGAAATGTGCACTTTTTTCATTCCTCCCCTCCCATTTAACTTAATCTTTTGGAAACAGCTTTTTAAAAGAGATTTACTTAAACCACTATCACAAAAGAGAAGTGCATGCTACATTTAATTGGCTTAAGATACAAAGGGAAAAGGCAGAGGTAGTGGAGGAAAGGAGAGCAGGACAAAGGACAGTTTTCGATGCTGCTAATATACTGGAGATAAAAACAAAGTTCAAGCATCATCCAATGAAGACATCAAACAGTAAAAGAATGAAATTTGCCTTGAGTGTTAAGAGTTCACTGAGTCAGATGCAAATGCTTATACTTGTAATTTGAATGATTTAGTTTAAATTAAGAGAGAGCAAAGCTACAGCTATCAGTAGCCTATCTAAGAATAGTCCTTAAAGACTAAGGGAACTGTATTTCGGGAGCCAAAGGAAATCTGGCTCCTGAAGAATAAAATTTTAAGATAGTATAGGGGAAGAGAAATGGGACCGAACACAAAACATACACAGCTTTATGCCAATGACCCTTCTTACCACATATGTAAATACTTCTTCCATAAAACAAAAAGTTATTCCCATCCCACACAATATATAAACCACAACTGGACTCAAACAATTGTGAGAGTTATAGTCCTGTTTATAAAAAGAAGCCATGGTATGTAAAATTGGCCTCAGGGGGAAATAATATTTGAAAATGACTTTCCTTTGCTGCCTTCCCCAATCCACAATTAGACTTATATTCTTTATATTCTTTTTTTTTTTTTTAACATGAAGTGGGTTGGAATATATGTGGAGTGGTTTGAGGAGAAGAGCAAGGAATGAAGCTTAATTCTAGCATAGATATAAAGGCGCAAATCTATAAAGCTAGTACCGTACAATGCTCTGAAATCTTTTCAATTTATTCTTTTTATAAAACAGGACAATAACTAATACAATCTAATTTAAGATAACTCACCATCTGCACACATAAGAAAGCATTAAGAAATGTGATAAGATAACAATAACATTACAAATAGAAAAGAACTGTGAGAAAATTAAAACGATGGCCTTTTACTAGAGAGGTTGAGAGTTGCTAAGCAGTTGAATTTACTTCTTTAAAGAGTGGCTGATGGAAGCTTAGTATTTTCTGTTGTTAACAGAAGCAAAAGGCTATATGGTCCTAGATGTAAGCTGAACTACTATCTTGGGTGTGTAATGGTGACATTTATATGAATATGCTTGCCTCCCAACCCCCTAACTTCAATCAGTATTACTACTATGTTCACATTTTAATTATGTAAAGAAAAATCTGTTTAAAATTCTGCACTTTGACAACTCACACACAAATTTATTGAGAAATTACTTGTAACCTGAACTCTTCGTTCTACTTTCAAGAAGAAAACAACAAAGTGAAAAACAGTAGGCCTCCAAGCCTACTGTCAATAGGTCTCCAAGCCCTCTTTAAAACGTCTGTTTTTAAAGATCAATTACATTTCACTCTGAAGTCCAAAGGGAAAAAATTACTACAGAATTCCAGATAGTATGCAGTTCTTTGAACCCTGTTTAAGTCCAAATAAACTCAAACACCCTTGATTCCAAAGCTTTAAAATTCACCAATACATACACAATCAATTGTACATTTAAGCCATTTTTAGAATTTTATAATCTAAATGAAAACACAAGCCTACTATAAAAAAGACACAGCATGAACAGTTAAGTTTAGCATCACAACACAATGTGCTGTGTTTAGGTAGTAAAGTGTTTTTTACTTCATGAAGTGAATCACTAATTTTTACTGCTTCTATATATGGTGGTATATTTTTAGCAGTCTTACCAAACCAAAGGTATAAAATGTAAATTCATTTAATCAAAAACTTTAGTTTTGCCAAGCCGTCTACACTGAGGAGAAAGTAAATGTTTCACAGAAACATTCCAGTAAAAGTCATAAAAATTACAATCAAATTTATACTAGCTTTAATTTTGTAAATTTATTTAACCAAATTTAATCAATATATTGAGGTATAGATCATAATTACTGTATATTAATAAATTATACTAAGAGTTTTAGGGGAAAAAAGTCTACAAACTCTCATACCTTTTAGTGCAATTACTTTGCTAGCTGGATTCATGATGGCACTATCTGCTGAAATGGGTCTTCGAATTGGAATACTTGGATCATTCATATCAATGATTACCACCTGGGCTTGCTCTCCTACTTTCTCTCTAATGCAGATGAATTTGTCTGACTCCATAGTCAGGGTACTGAAGCCAATGTTTCCTGGGTTTATACCTAGGTTCTGGAGCTAGGGGGGAAAGAGAGAAGAACCAAAAACAAAACATTAATAAACCATGTTACAAAGTGAATAAAAAAAATCCATGTCATTTATTCAAGTGATGCAATTAGTAACTAAATAATGGACTATATATTCTCCCAGTGAATATGGCCTTCAATTGTTTTGTTGTAACATTGTTGCTATAATTATAAATGTATAATCCTGTATAAATATTTAACCCTAAGGCAGACCAGAGATGAAAGCAATAAAGTTACATCTGAGAATAAGCATTTATAGTTCAAAGTATTTGGATCATCAATGTTTCTGGTTTAAGATAAGTGAACAACTGGATCTGTCCTCTTACCTCTTTCCCTTTAACATTTAGTAGTTACTTCATAAGCAGTGGACTCATGAATTTGAAAATAAAATTAACACCAAAAAAAGATTTAAAATTTTATGGAGTCCTTGATTTAAAGGAGCTTGGACTAATAATTGGACAAACCACAATCCTTTTTAAAAGTGCCATAATAAATATAATGTAAAAGGGACCTTGAAGAAAAAGAGTTCAAGGGAGGCAGATTAGAGATTTCTCAACAGAAGGAAGAACAGAAAGGCTAAGGCATAGGTATGGGCATGTAGTAATGTGAAGGAAGCTGTAAATGCTTTTGAAAGTTGGAAATAACAGCTTCCCAAAAAGCTCAAGCAGCAGAAAATTAGGTTATAAAGACAAGCAAGAGGGGCCTCGCTGGTGGCAGAGGGATTAAGTCAGCACTATTTATTAGCAGCAACATGAATGGAGCTTGAAGGGATCATGCTCACTGAAATAAGCCAGAAGGGAAAAGAAAAATAATGAGTAGTTTCAATTATAGGAGGAACACAGGGGAACCAAATAAGATCATGAAAAAAATATAATAATAATAAAACAAAACTAGCAGACCATAAATAAGAGATTCTGCAAGGGGAGGGGGAGAAAAAGGGTTCTAACAAGGGGAGAGAAGAGCTCAAGGGACTATGATGATGGTTCACAGGTGAACAGGTGGTGGGAATTTTATGGGGAAAACACAATCATGTAAAAAGAAAATAAATCATAAAAAAATTTCACACACTCAAAAAAATAAAGTCAGTATTATCAAGCTACTGCCACTGCAGCACAAGTTCCATACCAGCCAGGGAGCTGACCCACAAGGTGCAACAGACCTCTCCTGTCTTGTCTGCTGCTCCCCTCAGCAGTGCATTTCAGTACATCTGCCTGTTCTGCTCCCCCCTTTGTCTCTGGTGAATCCTCTCAAACCCCCCCCCCCCAACTCCCACCCCTGGCCTACAATCCAATTCTTGTATGCATAAATAAACAAATCTTTTAAAATAATAATAAATAAATTCACATAGAGCAAACTACAAAAAAAAAGCAAGGCCTTCTCCTGCCCATGTTCCTCAGATACTTCCTTCCTCACACAGACTACCAATATCACTACTCATTCTCAAACTGGCTGAACCATCTTAACTATACTTTAAATTATTCTGTCAAATTCTTCTGCTAACAGTATTTAACTATGTGGTTAGGCCAAGATCAACATAAAGAGACTACATTTTACTCTCACTTCCCTTTTATACCTCAATGACTTTAAGCATAACCAATTAAAAAGTGTAGATACAGTAGCTTAGTCACTGAATACCAGGACAAGGAGTCAAGTACTAACACAAACATCGTAATAAAGTTGATAATTAACTACCTTTACAAATATATGCCACACTGCAAAGCAAGCACACAAACTACGATATATAATAAATTAGTTACATTAAAACTATGAATTACTAATTTTCATTCCTTCTTAGCTGTAAGTTTCACAGAGAATGTCAGTTTCAGAAATAATGGAGAAAGATAAAGTGGTCCCATATAGCATACAAAGAGACTATGGGAAGGCATAGGAAAAACTTACACAAAGTAATTTGTCCAGTTTCAGAAGTGTATATACCTATTTTTCTGACTAGGTGATTCTTAGAGTTACCTTTACATTAACTGGAAAGAATATTTTGACAACTCATTAGGACCCCAGAACTATATATGTAAATACATCATGTGATCTGATTGACGCTGTAAAATAAAAATTCTGTCTTTAAGTCACAGTCAAACATTTACCGTAAACAATTTTGAGTTTCAATGGTCAGAGCTTAAGTCCTATATAGCATTTAAAAAAAAGGGTACCCTGGTGGCACAGCAGTTAAAAAGTGCAGCAGCCACTTGAGCAAAGTTCAGTCCCCCGCCAGGAAGGTGAAACACATGGCACAGCAGACTTCTCCTGTCTCACCTGCTGTTCCCCTCAGATTGTACTTTGTCAATATGCCTATTCTGCTCCCCACTCTGTCTCTGGTGAATCCTCTCACCGCCCCTGCACCTCTGACCTGTACCTCAGTTCTGTATGAATAAATAAATCTTTGTAAAAAACAGAGGGTAAATTAAAAAAAAAATTAAGGATGAAAATAATGCTAAATAGGAAAATTAAAATTAGTAAAACAAGGGTACAAAAATGTGAAGTTATAATGCTACACACCTGAAACCTGTAAAATGCTCAAAACAAGTTACTTCAATGAAAATTTTAAGGATGCAAATCACAAACACTACTATCTGAACCCACACGTAAGTCTATATTCCTTTTAACTGTCCAATTCAGAGGACACGCACGGCAACACAACTTTAAGAAACTTAAAAGGCAGTTAACTAAGAGGAAAAGGAAAAATCAAGAAACATGTTTCTAAATTTCTAGTAAGAAAATAGTACTGTCAAGAGCATTTTCTTTCTGCCTCAGAGCTGTTTTATAGAAAAGGCAGTAATCTCTGGTTACAAAAGAGATTGTAACCTGTTTCCTGAAATCCCTGTAACCTATGTAATTCTTGTATTCTTTTCTTATTAAACACATTGTACCAAGAAAAACTTTTATTTAATCTGTATTTGACCTTTATTTACAATGTACTAGTACTATTCCAAAAACTATTTGAAAAGATATATAATCTTCTTTTAGAAAATAAAATTAGGGCCTCTGATGGCACCAGGCTTAAAGTCTCAGCACTATCATGCTATCACCAGCCACTGTAGTATGAGTTCCATCCCCTAGCTGGGGAGCTAACCTCTCCTGTCTCGCCCACTACTTCCCCCTCAGCAGTGTAATTTCAGTAGATTTGCCTGTTCTGCCTCCCAATCTATCTCTGGTGAATTCTCTCATGCCCTGCATCTCTGGCCTATACCCCAGTTCTTATATCTATAAATAAATAAATCTTAAAAAATTAAACAAGGGGGGCCCCTCTCTGGTGGCATACATGATAGAACACAGCACTATGAAGCTGTCCACAGCCCCTACAACACAAGTTCGATCCCTGGACAGGGAGGTGACCCACATGGTGGAGCAGACCTCTCCTGTCCCTCCCACTGCTCCCATCGGCAGTGTATTTCAGTCAATCCACCTGTTCTGCTCCCCACTCTTTCTTCAGTGAATTCTCTCACCCTAACACCTCTGGTCTGTGCCCCAGATCTTATAAGCAAAAATAAATAAAATATTTAAAAAGAAAATTAAACAAGAGGCAATTAGCAAACTTATTCAATTCTACAAGTATGAACATTTTTTAAAAAGTAATGAAGTGATGTCCATGTACACAAGTAAACAGGATATTACTTCCTAAAAAGTTTTTCCCAGTTCTGAGAGTGACAATTCAAATAACCAATTTTTATGAGTTAACAGAAAGTTACATTTGCAACCACCCATTTGAATAGACTCTTTTTTCTTTTCTGATGATACACTTCAATGAAAATGCCAGAGCATTCACCTATAATTCCCCCAAAAATATTCACAAGGAAAGCATTCTAAACCAGAGGACTAGGACAAGTCACCATCATTAACTGCAATTCTAGTTTAGATGTACTATAAAACAGGATCATATGGAAGGGTTATCATACTAGCTGACTAGTAAAACTTGTGTAGATTCAAAATATCGTTGCATTTTAGAGATTTTAAAGAGGTTTTATTTTCAAAACAGCACCTACTAGCCATGAAATATTCATAAGAATTATAAAGTGATGGTATGTGAGACATCTCTCACAGAAACTGAATTATTGACTGTAGAATAAACCACTAGTAAATTGAGAGAACAAACACATCTCTGAACTTGCAGCTGTTTTCAGAGACTACACAATAATATCCAAATTCAAGCCACATTCTTTATTCTGTCAACTGGCAAAATGTAACCATTATTCCAACAGAAGATAGACTATTTTGAGGTATGTTTGGAGCTTCTGTAAAGGGTGCCTTTTTCTTTTTACTTCAAAAACTTTTTTAAAGTGAGAAGAATATGGAGTCAAACTTAGGAGAAAAGGGGTTAACTTTATTATGTGCATCTGGCAAAGTATTCAAACTTCACCAGGTCCATGTTTCCAGTAACACCTCTCTTAACCCATAGCAATTAGAGACTTCTTTCCATTTCAGATTACCTATGCATCTTAAAGTATGTATTTCCACCTTGCCTTTTAGAAAAGAGAAATGGAACTTGCACAAAAGCATACATTAACTGCTCCCTTTCTATAGAAGACCACACAAGCAATATAATTTTAGTCTGCAAGATGATGTGGGACTTTGGTCTTTCTGCAAATAGTACACATTTCAGGACTTGACACTAACTTAGATTCTGAAAGCTAAATGAAAAAGTTTAATGTAATCAGTCAACCCAAAACTCTTAGTATCCTGGAATTAAGTGTCACAAATGACACTTTTTTGCTTCTCCCTACCCCCAAAACTCTAATTTGGATTAACATGCCTGGAGAGAAAAGAAAGACTCTAAGTTTTTATAATGAGAAATGGTATTTCAGATTCCCCATTTTCTAGAGAACACTGTAGGTTCTTCATTCAAGTATATAATTATCATATAAATATTAACATCAAGTACATATGTATATATTTTACTATAAATTTACATATATTGATTATAAATATATATACATACACGCATACTTGATTTGTGCTATGGACAATTAGATGTTTTTGTGGAATCCTCCTAAGAGCCCAAATACCTGGATTTAGTCTCAGTTTTTGCCACCTAAACAAGATGGGTAAATCAGTTATCTCTGTTATCTCTGTTATGTGTTTCCTCATTTGAAACATGAAATAATAGTACCTATCCCAGATTGTGAAGATTTACTGTGAAGTATTTACAAGGATGTCTAACACAAAGTAAATATCAGTAACTACAATACATCTGTAATTAGGCGAGCTCAAGGACAGCTTTTTTATCTGTATCTTACTATCTGCTTAATTCAGCTGTCCTAAAGTTGGCTGAAATGCTAGGTTTAAATTTCTTTTAAGTGCTGATAACAGATTAGTAGTCTGTGGGTGCTTAACTTACTTAGACATTAGTGAAACACCTTTTTTTAATACATGAAAGGAAATTAAGCTTAAAACTTCCAAATTTGCTCTTTAATCTGCCTAAATAAAGTTAGAGACCAGAATCTTCAAAACCATGTAATATGAACCCTGTTCATCAAGAAAAACACTATTTTAATCCCTATTTTTAGGGCCACTGAGAAAACAATCCAACTTTTCAACAAACTTGGCAGAATGTTTTCAACACCTGTGCTTAGACAGTAAGTTAAAAAGCTAATGCAGGCCCTCCCTGTGATGCAGTGGGTTAAAGCACAGCACTAAGCAGCTAAAGCCACTTCAGCATGAGTTTGATCCCCACCGCAGAGGTGATCCACATGGCAGCAGCAGACCTCTCCTGACCTACCCACCGCTCTCCCCAGCAGTGTACTTCATCAGTTAGCCTGTTCTGCTCCCCACTCTGTCTCTGGTGAATCCTCTCACCGCCACTGTACCTCTGGACTGTACCCTAGTTTTGTATCATAAATAAATCTTTAAAAAACAAAAAAGCTAATACAAATTAATAACACAAGTTCATGATCATCACCAATTCTCTTTACCCAAAAGAACTAAGACTAAAAAACATAAGGTAAAATAGAAAGCCATTTCCCTGATTCACAGACAGATATACACGTGCGCACACACAAGCCTCTATACTCCACCTCCAAACCTACCCATGCTCACAATTCCAAATGACTTGAACCAAGTGAACCAAGTTTCTAAAAGTTTAAGAGACCAGAATTTTCTTACACAGAAAACATTCTTTACTGTTTGGACAATTATGGTTTAAGAAATTTATGAAATTCTGTAATTCACACTAATATAAACAATATAAATAAAAAAGGAAAAGTCTTTACAGAAGAAAGCTGACTTAAAAAGGTCAAAGACTGATGGATTTTTTTTTAAAGACACTACTTTGCAACCACTACAAGTAATTCAGGCCAAGAATTACTACTGGGTACTGAAATTAATGAATGAAATTTTGAGGAGTGACTTTTATATTGTATAGCCTAAAAGTATTTCCCCACAAGGTACTCATTACAAAGGGGTAAAAGATTTATAATGAACTCTGTGCCTAAAAATATCACAATTATAAAGAGCAAAAGGTCTGCTCTAAGCCTACTAATTTTAACTAGCAGTTCACAGTTGATTAAATAGGAATACTCACTGGACTCAAACTCCTTTATAAGCATATCCAGTTTCCTTCCTAATGAATAACCAGTAAACTCAGAACAGAACTCATTTCCCAACTGTATCAGCAGAAATTTAAATACATTAAACTTGTGTTTATGACAGCATTTCAAAGTACTTATGTTTCACAATTAGTGCCTGACTTTACACTTTCCAGATCCTTCCTCCTTGTTTCATCGGATTAGCCAGAATGTAAAGGAAGTATAATACAAACTACTGCATTTAGATTAGACTATTTTGTAAGTGTTCTAGATATTGTCCTGTTTTGAAATACTTAGTTTTTTCTGGAAATGAAGCTTGTATATTGATAAAGATTTAATAGACCGTTAGCACTATAAAAGTTCCAAACACCCTCTATCATCACTAATTACCAACCACTGTATAAAGCAATGCTTACTGCAGTCACTTCATTGAGCACTTCCAGGAAATTAGCAGAATGTCAAAAACTGGCAGTTGCTGTCTTCTACAGGAAATGAAGAAAAATGCTGAGAATGTAGCATTCCTTTATTTGTCCATCAACAGGATATTAGCCATTGTTTTCTGTGTGCTCCGCACATTTCAAGCATCAAATAAAAATATCTGTAACCCTTGCTGACCCACATGTAACAGAGATTTGTTTCTCCTCCATATTAACTCTTTGAGGCAATCACTGTATCTTTTAATTTTTGGACATGAACCAGTTAGAGGCTGGAACTATAAGACTATTAGCTTTGATAAACTACTAGATACTCAAAGGGAATTAGCCAATTGCTGACTGGAAAAACTTTAAACTCTAAGTCTGAGTCATTCTTAAATAATAACCTAATTAGATGGATTACATATCAACTTTGACAAGCTGCATAAAAATATAGTATTTTTTAAAGATTTATTTTTATTTATTTATGCATATAAGAAATGGGGTGTAAGCCAGAGATGGGGAGGGAAGAGGCTGAGAGGATTCACCAGAGACAGTGGGGAGCAGAACAGGGGGATGTACTGAAATATACTTCTGAGAGGAACAGCGGGTACTGTGGGGAACAGTGGGAAAGAGGAGAGGTCTGCTGTACTCTATGTGGGTTAGTTCCCTTGCTGGGGGTCGAACTCATGCCACGTTGGCTGGCTGGTATTAGCTTCATAGTGTTGAGACTTGAACCCCTGCACCACCAGGGAAGACCCAGAATATAGAGAAGTTTTTATATTCCAAATCTTGCAGATAGGTATGGCTCTCCAATGTTCTTTCCAGAATGGCAAAAGAACAACAAGGTAACAGCCAAATGCTCCCAAAGCTATGACTTAATGGTTATAGGTGTGTTAGAGGTAAATGGGGAGGGGAAGACAGAATTTATCCAAACATACCTTTCAGAGAACTAGAAAACAGATTTTCTTTGAAATTAAGATTATTATAAATACTTTTGTGCTGACTTAAAAAACCTTATAGCTTTACTATTTAAATCTAAAAATCTAGCACAAATTTCCAATGACTTCTGAAAATGTTTTGAAGTGGGAGCCTAGTGATTCAGTTCAGCTCCATCACTTTTGTACATATGCATAGGTTTGTCTAACCTACACGACAGACCTATCAGGAAATTATGTATTATAGTGGATCACTCATTTTTCTAGGTGGGTTGTCATGTGAAATATGATCAGCACCCAGGTACTATAGAGCCATTTTCCAGTTGAGTCTGGAACATTTCCTTATGAATCAAAATGCTACAAATTCCAAGCCGTGTGAGTGAAATTACTAACACCAGCATGAACACTTACAAGTTATATAAATCATTTAATATTAACAAATGTCAGGAGTTAAACCTGTTATTTAAATAACTAATAGCAGTTTTCTATTAACAGCTATTAAACATTTTTTATTTAGCAACTTTAACATCAACATTTTATAACTTGTTACTTAAGTACAAGTTTGTGAAACTGCCTATGTTTATTTTGTGTTAAACTACAAATTCATGGTTACTAAAACTTCCTCGGGCCTCTCAAATACAGAACACCTTAATACTGCTTCTTTCACGTTAGTAAACTTTTCTTCTATGGTCTGAAAAAAGGTTCCACTCCAGTTATTTTTGTTTTTGTTAATATGTGTAACCTATTATGTCACAGAATCATTATTTAATTCTGTGATTTCCCTCTAAATACGAATTATTCCCCCGAAATCAAGTTAATCTTCCATACTACTTATTCTACAGGGACAATTCTGCTCCTAATTGCTTTTAAGGTGAGTAATTTCTATGTGTTTCATTATTACAACCCATTTTTTCTATATATTAAATACTACAAATGCCATGATTGATTGATGATATAGGTGCGTTATATCAAGTTTTTCTACATGCCACCAGGGAATGCCAGTAGTTCTAGTTTTTTTCCATTTCCAAATGAAAAACATTTTAGTTTATTCTTTAAATATCTTCCTAGTTCTGTACTTTTCTCAAATAATCACATTTGAAAGCAATTACTGAGTAGCTACTATACGCCAGACAATATGCTAATACAAAGAATTCTATAGTAAATGACACATAGTTTCTTCTTCTTAGTGCCTGTCACGCACAGTGATGAATGCCTACACCCAGACATATCTGGGCATATACATGGTGTCTTAGAAAAACTGAAATATAATTTAAAAGAGTAGGGCTACAAGAAAGAACACACAGAACTAAATCTACCACATATGCCTAAATAAGATGCTCATTTTCCTAATTCAACAACAAAAAAAGTTTTCCCAATTCACTAATTAATGTTTTCTGTATGTGTTGGAGAATACTGCAAGAGGAAATGTAAAATGCTACATGTGAAATAGTGCAGTTGCTGTGGGAACAGTTGGACAATTTCTCAAAAAGTTAAAATTCTACCTATGATAACAGCAATTCTACTCACAGCTATGTATCTAAAAAATTTAAAACAGGTATTCAAACAAAAACACAGACATGAAATATTCATAGCAGCACTACAAGCAGCCCAAAATTGGAAACAACCCAAATGTCCATCAACTGATAAAAGGGAAGATAAAATGTGGCATTATCCATTCAACAGAGTATTACTCAGCTACAAAGGGAAGAAATACCAATATATAGCATGTGGGTGAATTGCAAATACTATGCTTAGTAATGAGAAGACTCAAAAACTCACACCTTGAATAATTCTACTTTTATGAAACATTCAGAGTAGGTAAATCCACAGGGCGGAGGGAAGGGTAGGTACATTAGTGGTTGCTAGGGGAAGGGAGAAGGGGGGAAGTATGGAAATTCCCTTTGGGGTGATGAAAATGTTTTGGAAGGGACACAGGTGATTGCACAGCATTGTGAACACACTAAATTGTCACTTTGCAGGGTCATTTTAAGTTACATGATTCTATCTCAATTTTAAAAAGACCTTTTGATCCTGTTAAAACATGAACTCTTAGGGACTAGATATGCTTGGAAATGTTTTTCTATTCATATTTTAGGTAACTTTTTCAACTAGTCATATACAAATCATATACATATCTTCATGTCAGCCATCTTCAGTAGCACTGGAAAGTCATCTCCAATCCATCACAGTACTCTTTAAAAATCCATTATGGCACAATCATGCTTTTATGATGTCTTAAATTTAAGAGTTGTTTCTCTCACTTTTGGACTATGATCTCCAGAAATATTCACAACAGATTGCTTTTTGAGGAATATTTAAAATGTTTGCTCCTAACACCCAACAGTTGCAACTGTTACATCAGAGAGGAATATTGTGTTAAATTTGTCTCTTACAGGGTTTTAAAGACTGAGCTAGGAAGCTATCCACAGCACTGGAGCAAGAGTTCAACCCCCAGCCAGGAGCTGATCCACAGATCTCTCCTTTCCTGCCCACTGCTCCCCTCACCAGTGTATTTCAGTAGATCTGCCTGTTCTGCTCCCACTCTGTCTCTGGTGAATCCTCTCACCACCCGCGCTTCTGGCCTATACTCCAGTTCTTACATGTGTAAATAAATCAATCTAAAAAATAAAAAATATTCCTCTTAGCAATTCTGGTGATTTCAATTTCATGGCAGCCTTCAATAAGCAGTGTTTTAGTACATTAGGTCCTTGAAAAAAGTTACATTCAATTTTAACAGTGATGTGGAAAAAAATTCCAACTTATTTTAAATAAAATGAAATTATTACAGGTAGCTTCATTATTTATCATTTTGCTTAAAGTCACACTTTCCAACACCTCTTACTGATGTTGAAAGGACTTACTGCAGCAACTGTAAGAGGACACAGTATTATTTAAAGTGGACGAATCTTTTAATATATAGAAACTCTCCCGTGGGATACTTTATAATTAAAAAAAAAACTACTTTATAATTTTAAAAAACTAATGTAGAATTACATAGTTCAATAGGGATACATATAGAAATATTCAGAAGTAGTTGCATTTTGTAAACCATGTTCTCTTTTTTCTCCCACATTTATCTTCAAATAACAAGATATTACCAGAGTCCGCTGTTTGCCAACCTCAGCATATATGGACAGTCTTTGGTTTTTATGCTATGCATTTTGGTGGTGTTTTAATGCCTCTTTCTCAGTTCTATAACATCAAACAGAGCTCAACTAAATCTGACATTTTCAACAACATTTAACAGTTTAAAAATTTTAAAGTAACAAAATGGCTTTAATGGACTTGGATACTCTACTTTCAGAAATAAGCTTAATTAACTGCTTTACTTCAGAATTTTCCTTCAATCCTTATTGGGCCTCCCTGGTGGCACAGGGGTTAAAATCTCAGCTCTATCAAGTTATCACCCTGGCCAGGAAGCTAACCCCAGTCAAGGAGCTAACCCTCATATGGTATAGGAGACTTCTCCTGTCTGGCCTGCTGCTCCTCTCAGCAGTGTATTTGAATAGATCCGCATGCTCTGCTCCCCACTCTGTCGCTGGTGATCCCCTCATCCTGCACCTCTGGTCTATACCCCAGTTCTTGTATGCATAAATAAATTAAATCTTTTTTTAAAAAAAGTCCTTATTTATTGATGAAATGATTCAGAATAGGAAGTGCTAATACTGAACAGGTAGTTCTGCCTCTAAAAGAACAGCCCTACAATTTTTTAATGCTTTCCCTGTACGG
The DNA here is from genome assembly GCF_000260355.1 of Condylura cristata. NCBI lineage: Eukaryota > Metazoa > Chordata > Mammalia > Eulipotyphla > Talpidae > Condylura > Condylura cristata. The sequence goes on along the minus strand of NW_004567118.1, from coordinate 13,855,462 downwards.
TTATGCTATTCCAACTTGGTAAGCATGTTCTCACTGCCACCTTCCTAGACCTAAAGCACAATTGTAGTCCTTAAGTTCTAGTCAAGTTTTAAATTAGTAATAAATTAGTAAAACATACATCCAAATATAAAAAAGAAAGCAGAAGTTTCTTGCTTTCACAAGCAGTTCAGACTGGCACACATCCTTGTCATTAGGGAAACAAAAGTTTGAGAAGTTCAAACTTACGAGAAGAATACGGACAATCCTGGTCTTAAATTATCCTGCTCCAATTATTCTGCACAATTTTCCCAAGTTAAACTTGGATAAACCGTTTAAAAAACACATTACCTAAATAACTCTTTAAGTTATGAAAATCATATGTTGATTCACTGGTACCACATGTTTCATAATGTAAAAACCATTGCACTAAAAAAAGGTGAGTAGAATGTGTGCAAAGAACAGAGTACATACAATCTATGGTATGCTTTGCAGTTCAAATTATACAGATCATTCACTAAATGAAGCAATATACAAAGTATTATAGTCTCACCACCCACTAACTGTTAAGACTCTACAACTTACCTGCTATGAACTTCAGTTTTCTTATCTGTAACATAAGGCTCAACTGCTAACTGAAATGATCCTACTGTTAATTAATAAAGCTGTGAACATAAAGTAGTAATCAGAATTCTTGTTTTTTTGACAGATTTATTTATGCTTACAAGAACTGGGTACAGGCCAGAGGTGCCAGGGGTGAGAGGATTTACCAGAGAGAGTAGGGAACAGAACAGGTAGATTGACTGACATACACTGCTGAGGGGAACAGCGGGCAAGACAGGAGAGGTCTGCTGTGCCACAAATCAAATTTGTGCTGCAGTGACTGTGTATAGCTTTAGAGTACTGATCTGTAACCCCTTGTGCCACGAAAGAGGTCCTTAATCAGAATCAAGTAGCTATGGTTTTGAACATTTCATGTCAATTAAGATTTGATAAAGTTATACCCCCAAACCAGGACAAAATATCTTAAATTGTCTTTCATAACACAAAAAAGAGATGCAAAATCCAAGTTTGACAGATGGTTTTGCATAGTACATTCAGATCCAGATTTCCATCCATTCCTTCAAGTAAAGAGTATTAGCCACAGACACTTGGCCAAGAAGATGGAAAAGAGACACCGAGAACTGTAATTCTTACTATGGTTTACAAGAAAACCCTATGAAGTAGCTTTAGCACAGTATATATGTAAGTAAATTTAGAGAAATAGCCTCTTTCTAACCAAATGGACTAAAATATCTGTCATGATTTTATTTCCCATGAAGATATTCTCTTTAATAATACCATCTAATAGAAGGACACCTACAAAGGCCTAACATTCCATGTGGGTATTTTATCAGTGAGAAACACATCTGGCTGAGAAAATTAATTTAAAATGTGCCACTGTCACACAGTGAATGCTCAAGGGATATAATAAAAGATTGTTAAAAATTTCTTTTGGACAACTTCAGAGCATGATCCATTTAATAAATATGTTTAGGGGTTCCCCAATGGCACAGGGTTAATTCTCAGTGCTATCACCTCAAGGGCCTCAGTTCCATCCCAGGAAGGAAGCTAACCCACATGTGGCACCTCTGACCTCTCCTATCTTGCTCACTGCTGCCCTTAAGGAGCAGTATATATTAAGCAGTGTATTTCAGTAAATCTGCCTGTTCTGCTCCCTACTGTCTCTGGCTGAATCCTCTCAGCCCTCCCACCCCGGCACCTCTGACCAGCACCCTAGTTCTTCTATGCAAAAATAAAAAACTTTTAAAAGAAATCCCAAATATGTGTATTAAACCCTGTGTATTAAACAAGATATTTAAATAATAACCTGGATGCAATTAAGTGTGGATTATATTTACCAAAAAATCATTGTAAGCATCAATGCAAACTGCAGGCCTACTTACCACTTTGTTCTTAGTTTCTGATATGGAATAAGTGCTAGATCTTAGCTTAGTAACAAATTTGCTAACTAGCAAATATTTATAAACCATAAAAATCTAGGTATGCAAATAAAACATGGTGTCAGATACCACTGCTGGTATCTGAATAAAATATTTTGGACTATAATTATATAACCAATAATTTCACTACAGTTTTATATCAAGTACTTTCACATAAATGATCCCAGGTTCACAAAGAGATTAATCTTAACTGCACTGCCCAATACAGGAGCAATGCCATATATCTACTACTTGAAATGTGGTTGCTGTGGCTGAATTAATTTTGAAATTTAAACTAATTAAAATTAAATGGTAAGTGATAATTCAATTATGAAAAATCTGCACGCATTTGGTATAATGTGGGCCTGCAATCTGCTTTTCCAATTTCATAAACACTAAACACAGATCAAATATTTCTTTTTTTTTAAACAGTTTTATTTACTTATGCATACAGAAAAGGGGAACAGGCTAGAGATGCCGGGGTGACAGGCTTCACCAGCCAGAGCAGGGAGCAGAAGGTGGGTCTGGAGAGGTCTGCCACACCCTGTGGGTCACTGCCCTAGCAAGGAATCGAACTCATGCTGCAGTGGCTGCAGTAGTAACATAGTGTTGTGCTTTAATCCATTACACCACCAGGGAGGGCCCAGATCAAATATTTCCAATTGAAAAATCTGAACTGAGATAAACTCTAAGTACACCAAGCATGATTTTGAAAATTCAGCACTCAAAAAGGAATATATCACTTGTAAGTTTAAGAATTGATTGTATATTGAAATTATGACATTTTTGGGTACACTATGTTAGTTAAAACATATTTCACTTTTTTGGGTTTTTTTTTTTTTTTTAGTTTTAATAGGACCACTAGGAAATATAGTATCACATACAGAGGGTACACTAGAAAGCACTGATCTTAAGAATCCCCAAGTCCCTTGAATTGTCTACTGTAATACATCAATAATTATATTTTAAACCAGTAGAAAGGCTGCCACACTGGGCAAAGTCCAATAGAAAAAAAGTGCACAGTCAGATACTGTATAACTTCTCTTAAGGCCAATCATGCTTTTTCTTTTAAGGATTTCTGTCTTCAACTGTTTAGGAAGGCCTCAATTCTTGGGGGATTAAGTGAAAAGTGTTGAGTACCCAGCCTCATTCATAGAGCATAATCGGCTCTCACAAGATCCCTCCTGTTCATTCCACTCACTGGTCACTGTTCATTATCACCAATTCCACAGAAAGTATTGATCTGAGCTATTTTTCACCTAAACTTTTAATTTTAGCTAGCAAAATATTGTAAATATATAAATATGGATGGTCAGATAAATCTATACTCTTATAAAGTCCACCGTTATGACCTGTAATTGTGCAATCCAATACCACAGTGAATAGCTTCATGTAGTTATTTACATTTAAATTATAAAGAAATAAATGTAAAACAAGGAGTTCCTCACTCACACTAGCCACATTTGAATATCCTGAGTAGCTAGTACACATTTTCATCATGAAAAGATCTAATATAAAGTAATCAAAAAAGTGAAAAACACATCAATATTAGTGACAGAAAAAAACTTTGTTAATTATAACTCAAATAATCTTAGGTTAAGATTACTGAAATCTTGTATTCACTGCACATTATAATGAAAATAATTATGGTTCTACACATACACAGTCATGTCATCCCAAGTCTTAAATTATTTCCTCAATGGAGTGGAAACACATTCACTTAGAATTATTAAATTCACCATTAGGAAACTTCTGAAAAACATGATGCATTTTAAGCTTGTAAACTACTCCCAGGGTAGACTGCAGCATAATTCCAGGCAGTAGGCCTTTTTCTGGCCACAGAGTTAAACAGATAGTATATCCCACTAATAATTAGCATTGCTCTGTCCTTGCAGACCAAAACAACTTTATCAAGGCCACTACCACTGGACTCATAATACATTCCTAAATGCATTCCTACATTTTTGGATTAAAGGGGAAAGAACAAGATGGGGGGGGGCCTTTAATTGCACACCCAAAGAACCTGGGAATATAGTGGGATGTATCAACTGTTATAAAAATAATTAAGGTGCCAAGCACTGAGAATTGCAGACATTTTATATGCAGCCTAAGGATAATTTTCAGAACCTGCAACATGAGCAATGTCTTAAAGAGGTACTCATCTAGTGAGTGTTAACATCCTCAACATCCCGTAAAATTAAAAAATACTTCACAGGCCCTCCCTGGTGGCGCAACGGGTTAAAACACAGCACTATGAAGCTATCCATAGTCACTACAGCATGAGTTCGCTCCCCAGCTGGGGAGGTGACCTACATGGCACAGCAGACTTCTCCTGACCGCTGTTCCCCTCAGCAGTGTATTTCAGTCAATTTGCCTTTTCTGCTCCCCATTCTGTCTATGGTGAATCCTCTCACAGCCCCTGTACCTCTGGCCTGTTCCCCAGTCCTGTATGCATAAATTATTTTAAATCTTTTAAAAAAATCTTCACAATTTAGAATAATATTCATTTGGTGTAGTTTCAAGCCTGACAACAGATCCTTCAGTTACATGATATTAAAAAAATGATTTACAGTTTACCTTTTAAAGTTTTCACAGGCTAACTCTACAATCAAGTTCCTCAATTCTTGTTTCCAGTTTTTATCCTAAGTGTTTCAGAGTTTTCTGCTACTCAGCAAACTGGCAGAGGCTCAGTGGCCAAAAATACAAATCTATTAAATGGCCCTTATTACTTTTTTTAAAAAAAGAGTTAAAAATGAGAAGTCAGGAGATTATTCAGGAAGTTTGGTGACTGAGGCTCTCATCCCAATTAGCCTTCATCAACTAAAAGTACAATCACAATATACCAAGTTTAGACAAGGTATGTATGCCAAAAAAAAAAAAAAACCTAACTCACAGTCTTGCTTTATATTCAAATTTTCAGATTATTTGTGAAGAAAATGGCCTCACTTATCTATGGGCAGAAACTTCAACACACTTAAGAAATCAGCCCTGTATTAAATCTGTCTTCTAACAAGGCTGGCATCAGTCTTTGGTATTTAGCAAATGTCTCCTTGTTAATAGAAGTGAAAAGCAATTACTCAAGCCAACACTAATCAAGGAATAAGTTTTACCAGCAGACTATACCTGTCATGTAAACAACTATGACTGCCCCTTCTGTGTATGATTTAACAAATATCTTGTCTGTAGAAAGATTATATTTCAGATGCACGTTAGTGTAAGGATGAGCCTATGTTTTCCTCTTACACCCATCAACATCATTTTCATAATTCTTCATACTCATTTACATCTCACTTCAATAGAAGTAACCACAGCAATTAAAACTTGGATTATGCACAGATAACTTTGTCCATTCTATCACTTAACTCTTTTCAAACTGTAAAATAGAGGAGGTATATTACATTACTTCAGAGGAGTAATTTAAAACCAGGAATGACCAAAGAAAGTGCATTAAGTCATTTATAGTAAAAATTCCTCATTACTTTTCAAGACTTACAGAATTTCTTGCTGATGCAAGCAAAAGTGACACTATCTGTACAAAATAAGAAATGCCATGATACTATACAATTAAACTTTTTCATTAACAAGAGTCCTTTATATATGCCAATGGGAGAAAGTATATAAAACAGCCTTGAATGAAATAGGTTACTAACAGTGAAATGTCAAAGTGCTGCATCTCTATTACTATGAAATTAGCCCTTCAGAAGGTTGAGCTGAGGCAGGTCTTTTTTAAGGCGTTGTTTAGGAAAACAAATTAACATGAATAAATTATGTCAATAGAAACAAAACCTGGACTGGTGAACTAAGAAAATCAGAAACTCAGAGGAGGCTTAATTCAGCCAAACCCTCCATTTAGCACCTGCCTGGGCCAGTGTTGGGCAGGTTGCCAGATAAGACAGTATGTTGCCTACAGGATCATGCACCATAGGAAAGAACTCTAGAAACTACTAAAAGGAAGTCATTTATAGACCGAATAACCTCGCATATTTCAGAGCAGGTGTGCTCTATCCCCCAGGGCTCTGTTCAATTCCATACAATCCTGAGGGAGGTAATCACGTCCAGCCCACAACTACCTGCTGGACTCCAGGAGACCCCAAGATAATCTCTGGATAACTCTTTTTACCATCTACCAGAGGGGATGAGAGCCACACCATTCCCGGAGAAATCATGAAAGGAAAAATAAGGGCGACTTCTAGGGACCTTGACCCCACGCACTGAGACTGACACCGCCCTGAGAAATACGTTCCCCCATTCTATCCTCCGGTTCCTTCAGTGACCTTCTGTTCCAATTGCTTCGGGGGAAGCTATAGACAAGTCACCGCCGTTCCCCCACCCCCAAGGGAAGGTGCCTTTCTCAGCTGAGAGCCGCAGAGGGGAGAATAAAGGTTGCTTCTCCTCAGCCCACCCGCTCCATTAACTCCAGGATACAGACACGATGGGGGTATGGGACGAGAAGAGGTGACAGCCATGTACCCGCCTAGGGGGTTAGAAACCTTGCTCCGTAGGAAACGAGGGAGCAAAATGCTCCCTCCGCCCCCCAATGAATGAGCTGATTAAAAAGGGGAAGGGGTGGGGGAGTTAAGCGTGCGCGATTCTTGCTATCCAGGAAGCGAAGAGAGGCCTTCGAACCCAGGCCTGGCCTCGCAGCCCGCTGCCCCCGGACTCCCGTCCTTTTCATCCAAACCCACATCACTTAACCCTTTAAGCTTCCGAAGACAGTGCTCCCATCCTCCAACTACTCCAAAATCCGACCCCAACCCCCAACTATTTTTGCTTGGGCCCAGAACTCTAGCTTTTCCCTCATACCACCCTCTCCACAGCCCTCACCAGCCGGGGCCCAGCCGCACCTGGAGATGCTCCTGAAAGCGAATTGGCAGAATCTGGGCCATGGCGCTGTCGGGGGGTATGGTCTCCTCCTGTCACTCGGGCTGTGGGGCAGTGGCTGCCCGGGCTCTCCAAGGGAGAGGAGAGGGGGAGGGGGGAGGCTGGGCTCAGCAGGATATTCTCGGGGGACGCAGGAAACTGGCAGGCAGACGAAAGAGCTTGGGTCGGGGGCGGAGGCTCCAGGGGCCGGGAGAGCCGCAATGGCGGAACCGGGCGCAGCGCAGACTCCGGAAACGGCTGAACCCTGCGGAGGGATCCCGGCGATAGAACTCCGCCCAAGTCACCTCACCCCCTCCGCCTTATGTACCCCTCCACGGAGCGCCGCGGCGCTGCGGTGCGCAGGAATTCGAAGCGCAGTGCGCTGAGGTCTAGCTTACTGCTGCGACCCGAGGGTAAATAGAGAAATCGAAGGACTACTTTTTTAGACTCATCACTTTCTCCAGCCTCCAGCTTTTCTCTCCCCTACCCCCCCCCTTTTTTTTTTTTTGCATTTTGCCACATCATGCGACTAGGGCGAGCGACGTCATTTCCGTGGGCGCTTAGGTCCCACCCACGTACTTCCGGGTGCACGTGATACTAGTTGGGAAGGGTCGGCTGATTGCTGCCAGAATGCGGAGCGAGCTCTCGGGAAATACGGCCTCTCTGGGGAGTGAGGTGGTTTTGGGCCGCCTTGCGGAATGACGGTGCTACCCTTTCCACTGTAGCTCCTGCTTGTTTCAACTGAGTCTTTTACAAAGGATGAGGCGTGGGCAAATGGGCGCAGCCTCCCGCCCTCTCCGTGACTCAGGGAAACGTCCTCCCTGCAGAGCGCTCTCTGGGCGGCAGGCTGCAGCCCTCCTCCCCCGCCTAGTTTCAAGTAGTGGGTGGTTTCTTGTACGCCAGCGAGGAGGGAATGAAAAGGGGTTTGAAATCCTCTCTGCCCTTAATGCCGCCCTTCCTACAGCTAGAGAACCTCGCGCTTGGATTCTAATTAGAACCAGCTTTCTCTTAGGGTGTTACTTAATGGTGTCAAAGGATGGTGAAGGCCAATTGTGAGGTATCGCAAACTGGCTTTGTGATCGCTTAACGTTTCTGCGGACATTTTGGCGGACATGTATATTTGGCCTAGCTTACTAATAAATTTGTCTGACATCAGGCATGCTAAACATAATGAATCGGCCAAGAGGTTTTTAAGACATCAAATAATTTTAATTTCAAAACCATAAAGGTGGTTGTTAAAGCCATAAGGTTCTTCCTGTATGGTTAACCTTCACTGGGAAGGCATTTGCAGTGTATTTCAATAGGACCACCTCAGTATTGCCTTCTGAATTAGCAGTGTTTGGGAATGTTAGCGCCTCAAAGCTGGAGCGTCTAACAGTATTAGGGTGTCTACGGTATTATCGATTAATGAACCCCATTATTTCACTGTCAAAGTGTATGCTGTAATGCTTCATTATAACACAAAGGATAAAAGGATTTAGTTCTGTGCCTTTTACCTTATTTATAAGGTGATTTTCTAGAAAGATCTTCAAGAAAAAGTCAAGTGCAGTCTTCCTGCCTTTTTCAGTAAAATCCTACTAGGTATATAGTGATTGTATTAAGCAGTTTTGTTTGCAAGTTTGCTTAATCATTTTGATGTTTTTTCCCAAAATAAATCTCTCAAGATGCGAGAAGAATCTTTGGCAAGTAGGAGCAAAATGACTATTCAAGGAAAAGCCTCACCACCATGTCCTAGGAGTGAATATTAAAGGTTGGCAAAAATTCCTGTTGTTTTGTTAAACCCAACACTTGCTGCAATATTTAAAATAACTGTCCTATTACCAGCTTAAAAGTACTGTTTTCCATAATTGTTGGGAGTAAACAAATTTTAAAATTTTAAAGGAGTTACTGTTCTATTATAATAAATGCAGATAAATCAAGTTACATTTTCAATATTATAATCTGGAGTAGAAGAGCTGTCTTGTCTCATAATAGCCACTAAAATTTAACTTACTGATACCTTGCCTTTTAATACAGACCTATATAGTTTTAAGTACCATCAGAATCTGAAAGCAATTGATTTTGTGTTTGGGTATTCGGTAGGAATATCTTAACAAAACATGCACTGAAGTTCTTATGTTGAAATGATTGCTGTGTCATCGCATATAGACATCAAATGTTAATACATTTTGTTCAGAAATCATTTAGAAGAAAAATAGGTTACAATATAACACCTCGTTTGAACACTATCCTTCAAATTGATAAGTCCAAAATTTTTTAAAAGAAGAAAGTCCAAACATTTAAAAACAAAAATAAAAAAATGCCTGTGCCTTTAATGATCAATCTTGACTGAGGTAATAAGTTTTTTTTGGCAGCATGCTGTCAATTCTTGATTTAGAAACCCCAAAAGCTGAGTCCCTATTAAGTTTCCTCAGCAGTAACTGGCTTTGTTTTTAGATACTACCCTTAAATTAGAAAAGAGGGTAACCTAATAAACCAGAAAACAAATGCTGGAATTATTTCTAACCATGTCCTTTAATAAAAGTACTGATATAACTATATCATTATTCTGGGTTTTAGTTTCATTAAGGTAGACAAGTTAATGTAGTCAAATTTTTTCAATTTGAAGTTATTTTTATCAAAATGTTCAATAGTAGGTCCTTGCTCTGAGTCACAGCAAGAGCCGTGAGCAAAACCTGCATTGCTCCCCTGCTATTTTCAAGCATGCCAATTTACTAAAGTTTACACATGAAATATTTATTGTGCCCCCAAATTTTGTATAGTGATGTTGGGGAGGGAGTAACTAATACATATGTGCTATCTATATTGGTGAGAATGACACCTCAAAAACAACAAAAACGACACTTTATTGTAGGAATTATCCATAATTGTTCATGTTCAGGCAGCCCCCAAACTAGGGCCCCTACCTTTTGGCCAATTAGAAACATCTTGAGCTGTGTTACAAAAGCCACAAAGTAAAGACATTTCTCAAATATTGAGTTTAATTTTAAAGAGCTTTAAAACCTAATCCGCTGTACCAAATAATTAAAATTTTAATGAAACCAATGATCTTTTAACATTTCAGGGCCAATGATGATATCCCAGCAGGATTAGATAAAATACAGCACATAAAACACCAGTAGATAGTTCAGATATTCAATGTACAAAGCTCACTTTATTTTAGCATTGTGTATAAGGAATTGATTGTAGGCAAGGCTTACTCAAAAAGAAATGTTTACACAGCAAAAAAAAAAAAACCTTTTTAGTGTATGTGCTGCCAAAAATATGATACACAAACCTACCCCTTCCTTAATTTTAAAATTCTGTTATACTCCAGGGTCAGTTTTACCAGTAACAATGCACAAATGCAGCCTTGTTATGATGGCAAACTCTCAGAACAGAGCAACTAAGGACTCAGATTTAGTCATTTTAGTTGACTCAGTAACAAAATTTCAGTGATATAGGATCTAATTTACTTCTCAACACTGCAGCACATACAACAAAACAAATAATGAAAACCTTACAAAAAATAACATGGGGAAAATGATTCTGAACATTTGGTTCAGGTTCATGAAATTGTTGTATAGTACTGCAATTGTAGCCCAGTATGTACCAAATTAGGACACACTAGAAATTATTTTTCAAAGAAAAAAAAATTGTGACTGCTGTGTTGTTGTGACTGGTAAGAGTTGATTATATGAAACAAACTGAAAGCCTGGTTCCTTTTCCGGGTTGCCTATATTCCAAACAACTGAGTCTAATGCAGTTTAGTATACACACACTAACTATTAGTCATGAAAAATATGTAGCATTCCTATTAGTCTAAGTCATATTGATTTTTTTAAAGACTTATTTATGCATACAGAACTGGGGAACAAGCCAGGGTGTGTGTGTGTGTGTGTGTGTTTGACACAACAGGCTGATGTACTGAATACACTGCTGAGGGGAGCAGAGGTTTGCCTGGCCAGGGATCAATGTCGTGCTGCAATGGCTGCAACAGTTTTATAGTGGGCTGTGCTTAAGCCCATTGCACGACTAGGGATGGCCCATACTGATTTTTTTTTTTTTTGAGCATGCCCTGTTAGCAACAAGAGACTGAAGATCTCATTAGATCTACTTGAGCACTCAAAATAGTTTCCACAGGGTGAAAATAAAGGCTAATGTAGTAAAAACAGCCCCTTAACTTCATATACTTGCATTACTATTTAGCTAAATCGTCAGATAAAATGAGATGAGAATTGTAGTCATCACTGAAGAGGGCTAAAAAGTCCATTTCTTAAAGGCAACTAAATGGAAGAGCAGACTGGCACTCTTAATTGCTACACACTGTAAAAGTAAAGTATCAATATGAAATGATTTCATCTAGCTGTAAGAAATTAATTAGGGCCCTCCCTGCTGGCACAGCGGGTTAAAGCACAGCACTAAGCTAAAGCCACTTCAGCATGAGTTCGATCCCTTCCCACCCCAGAGGTGACCCACATGGCGCAGCAGACCTCTCCCTACCCGCCTGCTGCTCCCCTCAGCAGTGTACTTCTTCAATCTGCCTGTTCTGCTCCCCACTCTGTCTCTGATGAACCCTCTCACTGCCCCTGTACCTCTAGCCTGTACCCCAGCTCTGGATAATTAAATCTTTAAATAAAAATTAATCTTACTTTTAATCCACTTGCAAACTGAAAAATACAAAACCTTTCTCAAGGTGATACCAATTATCTTCATTGTTTAACACTGATTCCTCTCCCAAACCATACTCTTTAGTCATATTCATCCTTAAAAACTCAGCTTAAAATCTATTGACTCCATAAATTACACCATTTACTGAATATACTAATTTGAAACCTTACTTAACTTTTGTAACTTTTGCTAGTTATACCTGGAATTAGTACCATCATTGATAAATCTCTACTATTCACAGTGTACCTGATGCCAGACTACATTCATGGTTTAACTCATATTATTTCCTGTGTTTTAGCTAAATTTGAAGTAGTACTAGACTAAGAAACATGTGGGTTTTATTTGGACAAATAATGCATTCTTTGAAAGAATAATAATGTCATAGGAGCTTTGTATTATTCACATTTTTAAGGTTAAAGAAACCACTAACAAGATTTAAGGATTACTTTTGAGAATCTTTGGGATAGTAAGAGATTATAATTTGAATCTTCGCATTGGCTCTGGTGAAGAAAAGGAAAAGCCATAAAAATCTCAATATAGTTCATGAAATTAAGGTATTTGCTTCCAAATGGACTCACAGAAACTAGAACAAACACATGAAAAGTAATTTTGTTGGATTTAAGTCCAAGTGCTTAAAAAAAATGAAATTGGAGTATTTGCTTACATGCAAAAATTTATTTCACCGTCCTTAAAGTTCTGTTGGCATAGAGCCATCTGCATTTGTTTATGTATATGGCTGTTTCTATACTAAAACAGCAGAATAGCTGCAACAGACTAGATAGCCGGAAAGTCGGAAGTATTTACAATATGGCCTTACCAAATCAAATCAGATTTCTTATAGTGAATTTGAACATAAAGAAAAAATGCTGAATATCTAAATATGTTAATATGAGGTAACTCTTTTGGTCTATAATCAGAAGAAAAAATTTGAGGGACTATAAGGCTACACCAGCTACTTTACTACACTTCTGATAGGAATATAAACCGGTTGATATGTTCTGCAAAGCAATTTGGGAGTTAAGCATGAAGAGTCTGAAAAATAATTTTCAATGCTATAAAAAAGTTCAACCAGAACATATCACAATTTATTCAACCATTTCCCCATCTTCAACTTTATTATTCTCTAATTAAGAGCAAATTACTCTATGACACCACTTTCCAGGCATGTTGTTTGCCATTTTAATAGTTAAGAATACATATTCAACTATTTTCTCTAACTACTGTTAGGTTCAATATCTCCTTATTTATTGACCATTCATTTTTCCTTTGCTCATTTTCCTATGGTAAAAGTTGTCTTGATTTTTTTGTATAGTTTCATCTAATAATTTGAAAGTGGATCCTGAGCATGGGGGAAATGCTATAAAGGACATATGGGGACAATTCTTTTTCAAAGATTTATTAATGCATACAAAAACTGGGTAAGCCAGAGGTGCTGGGGCATGAGGCAAGAGACAGAGTGGACAGCAGAACAAGCAGATCCACTGAAATACACTCCTAAGGGGAGCAGAGCACTAGACAGAAAAGGTATGCTGTGCCATGTGTGTCAGCTCCCTGGCCAGGCATCAAACCTGTGCTGCAGTGGCTGGCAGTAATTAATAAAATTTGAGTATGGACTACAGGTTTAGAATGTGTGCCTTATATTTATTTTACTGAAATAAAAGAACTTTCATTCTAAGAATTCACGTACACTGCATGACATCTAAGAAATGTGCTGATAGATTCACCTAAGAAATGAAAGGACTAAATAGTTTATGTGCTGAAATGAGCTGAAGATTAAAATGAACATATTGATAATGTTGGAAATATTCAGAGACACCATTACCACTCACCTTATTTCAAGAACACACACACAGATCTGGGTCCTTCTGTGATTTTTTTCAACAAAGGTTTCAAGTTTCTAATACTGAATAAATATTTAGATGCCAAAGGAAATAATTGTACAGGAGTGAGTTTATCTAAAAATTTAGATTCTCAATTTTTATAAAAAATGTCTAAAAACACACATTTTACTGTCTTGAGTTTTAATGACACTAGTAGCTTTATTTAACAAACACTGAGTGACTACTATGTGCAAAGCACTGTGCTAGGCGCCATGAAAGATACAAAGATGAAAAACACATAGTCCCTGCCCACAAGGAGCGTATAATCTAGGGGGAAAGACAGACAAATACACAAATACCGAGAATATATGGCAGTAAACAACAGAGTGGGTAAGTGCTGAGTGTGGCCTGAGTGTGATACTAACTGGCCTCAAGGTTCCAATTTGAAACACTGGCGATGAAAGTGTTGGCTGCTTTAAAAATTCCATCTCAAGATCAGTATAACAGATATTTAAATGATGACACCCAAGCAGCTGGAGGCAAGAGAGTAGGTGGAGGGGCTGTTTGAAACACTGTCACACCTACATACATGGTGCTGATACAAGTATGTAGGGACAGCTAAAAAAAGAACATATATATAATAATCTGTCCTTTGGTTAATGGCTATAGCTACTGTTTTAAACAATATACTTTTATATAAAAAGGAATTTGTATAACCCCAGAAAAATCAATTTAAGGATTAATATTAATTCAACAAAGAATCTTGCCATAGGCAATTTTCTTATTTACTAATTAAGTCTTTTCTCTAAATATCTATAAAGCTCTGTAGCAATTAAATGGTTAGACATTTAAGTATTGCTGAGTAAAAACCTCATGTCCAGCCTTCTGAAGGAAATGGTCACGTACCTGATAACCTGATAGAATACTATTCTAATTAATAGCAACAAGAAGGCCTTAAAGAGATTTAAGGAAAATAATTTTTAATGCTTCAATGCAAATGGAACACATATTGACTAAATACAATTCAATGTTCTTTGAAACTATCTCAGTGACAGCATTTGATACCAGTTAAGGCCAGCAAAATTGAAGTGAGGAAAATATCATGTGTACTGTCTTTCATTGGTTTCATACCATTACCTAGATCATGGTAACCCAATCATTTCTTTGAAAATTCCATTTATTGGTACTGAAGAGCTTTGATTTGCTTTTAGCACATAGTAACAGCTGCTGACTACTTCCTCTTGGTAGTGCTGACATCAATGGCAAAGCAGAAGCACATTTTCTGGCTGCTTTTCCTACTTCCTGAATTGGAGGTTTCACTGCTTAGCTGGTTTCCTTCAATGTGTCACTGTGGTCCTGTGACCTCTGCTGCTTTCTCTCAAGGAAACGAGCACGTGCATCTGATATGGATTTGTCATCATTTCTTCTTTGCATTTTCTTTAGAACCTCTTTTGATATTCCATCTGAAAACATTATAAATTCATCCAGAAAACTTTAGTAAATTTAGTGAAATTCAGTGCTAGAAATATTAAGAAAAAGACATGTCCTGATTTTTGTAAAGGGAAAGAAAGGAAAGGAAACTGAATTGTACCCAAAGAAAATCTTTTGTTTTCAAAGATTTATGTTTTATTTATTTATGCACATAACAGGGGTGTAGGCAGGAGGTGTGGGTTGTGGAGAGGTGAGAGGACTCACCAGAGACAGAGTGGGAGCAAAATAGGCAGATGTACTGAAATACACTGCTGAAGGAAGCAGTGGACAAGAGAAGAAAGGTCTGCTGTACCATGTGGGTTTACTCCCTAGTTGTGGATGGAATTCATGTTGCAGTGGCTGGCGATAACTTAATAGCACTGAGATTTTAATCCCTGTGCCACCAAGGAGGCCCAGGATGTAGTCAAGTGTTAAAAAAACAACAGAATAGAGGCCTAAGGAGTTAGAAAAATTGACCCTAACTCAAGCACATAGTAAAATTATACACAGCACCAAGATTCTTCAAAGGCAAAGTTCCTCACTGTTCTACTTCTCATTGATAATAAATAAGGATAGTAAAATTTGACCCATTAATTTGCTTCAAAAAGCTTTTATTGTAAAGCTTTTTATTTGTGAGAATTAAGAATTAAGCTTTCAGTTCTAGTTACCACAATTATTTATGCCTCCCAAGTAGGGACCTAACATTTCATGGAAGCAGTATGGTACGAAGACTGAGTACAGGCTCAAGAGTCAGCCTATTCGGTTTTAAAGTCCAGATGCACCTAGATGCCATGGGATTTTTGAAAATTATTACACACTGCTATTTCTGGTCTTATAAGATGGGTTTGTGTACTTACTTCACAGGATTATTATGAAAATTCAATGAGGTAAAGCAAAGTGGTTAGCATATGATGAAAGTTCAATGTATAATACTGTCCTAAACAATGCTATTGGTCAGAGGGGTTAGAGGAAACATACATAGAAAAAAAGAAGGAAGTCAAAATAAGTGTAATGAGACTCATGACAACTATGCTTTCTGAGAAGAGTCAGAATCTAAGTCCTGTATCAATATTTCTATAATTATGAGAGAATTTGGATGCTTATGCTTCCTAGATGTACATCAGTAGAAGTGATTTACTCACCCTTTAGATGCTTCACATTTTCCTTATTTGTCCATTTCCTCCTTGCATCTTCTCTCAGTTCACGTCGGGCCACACTGCTCAAATCATGTGCATTAAATTCATGTAACTTGGGTAACAAGTCTCTCACCCACTCATAACGAATTGGACATACAATTCTTGCGTAGACTTTGGTGGTAACTAATACTTCATGAAAAATGATCCATTCAAGTTTGGTTTCCTGTTCATGAAGCTATACAAAACAACTCGTTTAAAGATGGTAACTCATTAATATACCTGATTCCACATTAGATCAACCAACTAATAATAGTAAAATTACTGTGAATGAATTCCCATATTCTTTAATTAAATGAGGAGGCATGGACCAACCAATTTCCTTTAAAGCTTTAATGCAGATACACCTAAGCTTAACCTGAAGGTGAACAGTAGAAGAATTTGTATATTATTTCTACATCTCTACACATTTCTTTTCTTTTTTCAAAATAAGGTACTTACTGCTGAGGAAGGATGAATGTGAACTGGGCTCCCACGCCCATCCATTGTGCAAAATGTTCTCCCAATAGATCTAAAAACCAAAACCAAAGTATAAGCACAAGAAAATTAAAACAATGAAATAAGTAGAGCACTAAATCTAACCATGAATAGTTATAATACGAATTATGTGTCCTATCACAAAGACGACTACAAGCAGAGGTTTAAGTTATCAGCTGTCATAACTCCTCTTAAACTAGTGGTACAAATTAAGCAGTCATTTTAGTTAAATATAAGCATCTGGTCAATAAGGAACAATAATACCGTATTTATGCTTTCAGTTTCCAAAAATGCTTTCATATTAAAACCTCAAAACAACCTATGAGTTCCAAATAATAATAGTAGTAATAATAAATTAGCCAGGATTCTTAAGATCACAGAGCAAATGCATGGTGGAACCAAATTCCAAAATAGGCGCTTTGACTTAAATAATAGTTCTTTGTTATGCCTTGCTATCTCTTTTTAAAGATATAACTGATTTTTTACTATTCTAAAATCTGTGAGTTAAATATTTCAATCTATATTTTTCTAACTCATGTTCTTAACTAAAATTCTTTTTTTTTTTTTAAAGATTTATTTATTTGTACATACAGAACTGGGGTACAGGCCAGAGGCTCAGGGGCGGTGAGAGGCTTCACCAGAGACAGAGTGGGGAGCAGAACAGGCAGATCGATGAAGTACACTGCTGAGGGGAGCAGCGGGTGGGTCAGGAGAGGTCTGCCACGCCATGTGGTCACCTCCGGGGCAGGCAGGAATCGAACTCATGTGGAAATGGCTTAAGCTTCTTAGTGACGTGCTTTAACCTGCTGTGCCACCAGGGAGGGCCCTTAACTAAAATTCTTATCTCTGTACTTCCTTTTATAAATGTTACTCCAAAAATTTCTCAAAATAAAAGCTTTTGTTCAATTATAGTTGATTTCCTACAGTACTTTATGTGTGTGTGTGTGTGTATTCCTAATACAGCCCAAATCAGGCTGGATTATTATTATATTATATATTATTATATTATTTATCTGTATCCACCACCAGACATCATCATAAAAAATGAGGTCAAGACACACACATTATTCTACTTTTTTATCTTCAGTATATATGTTCAGTATTTGGTGCATAGAAAGACATGTTACCTTATTTTTAATACTCAGAAACCATCTCAATATATAGAAAAGTAAGTAGTACAAAAGTCTTTGAAACATGAGATTTAAGTTGCCCACTTTTATTACTCATAACCCCCAAATGCTAAGTGTGCATTTTTAAAATCAAGGGCATTCGCATTTTACTCATAACCATGATACCATAACAAAATGAGGGAATTAATACTAATTTATTAGTAGTATCTAATTGTCAGGATCCACTGAAATTTTACCACTGTCCTAATAATATATATTTTTTAAAGATTTCTTTATGCATACAAGAATGGAGGTGTAAGTTGGGCGGTGAGAGGACTCACTAGAAACAGAATGGGGAGACGAACAGGTGGATGTACTGAAATAAACTGCTGATGGGAGCAGTAGGTGATACAAAAGAGGTCTGCTGCACCCTGGGGTCAACTCCCTTGCCAGGGTTTGAACTCATGCTACAGTAGCTGGTGACAGCTCACTAGTGCTGAGATTATAACCCTTGTGCCAACAGGGAGGTCCCTCATAAAACTCTTTATAGCAAAAGGATCCTCTTCAGAATCAGTCATTGCCTTTAATTTTCATGTCACCTTCATCTCCTACATTCTGGAATACTTCCCCAGTCTTTCTCTGCCCTTCATGACCTTGATACCTTTTAAAGATTATAAGAAAATTTATTTTGTAGTGTGCCCCTCAATCTGAGTTTGTGTTTCAGGATGATTAGATTCAGGTTATGCATCTTTGGCAGGAATATCACAGAAATGATGCTGTGTTCTTCTAATTTTTCCTATCAGAAAGAACATAATTTCAATTTATTTCTTTACTAATGATGTTCCTGTTGATTCCTTCCATTAAGTGGCACCACTTACTACTTTTTCCCACCTTGTGAACAACAATTTTATAGAGCTGTGTTCAGCTATGTAAATGATTATATCTCACAATTATCATGATAATTATATAATAAAACCTTTAATTTACTTATTAATTGATATGATTTTAGACTCATGAGCACACATTTTGTTCAGTGGGTTATACTTCTTTACTATCATTTATTTTGATTCTCAAAAATGTCCCATATCTGATCAAAAGGTGATTATTCAAGCTGGCTCCAATTTTCTTTTAACATGCTCCCAACTTTCAATGATCACTTTGCTCATTTTGCACTTTCCCAAAGAATCCTAACTGAATTTTACTTGGATTTTTGGATTTTATTTGGATTTTCAAGTAAACGGATACTAAGTATATTCACTTCTATTAAGATATCACTGTGTCTACCACCTCTCATAATTAAGGTAACTATGTATATAAATATACACATACAAATACACACATCCATCTTTTTTCACTTCCATATCTATGTAACCACCCATTTAGTTATATAAAAAACTACAATGATACACTGAAATCACAATCCTATACCACAGGGATCATTACTATTTTTTGTCTTTCAAAAAATAGGAATACTTCCTATTCCCTTCACCATCATCTTTAATATGTGATGAATTCTAACATATTTAACAAATCTTCCATGACCACTCCTGTTACCATCCTTGCCTACAAGTATGCCTTCTTAGTGAAGATACTTTTGTCAACACCAGATGTAGGCATGTGCCTTCCTCATCCTGTTTGAGCTCTGATATGCCATACCAAACTACCCATCCTTCTTGATTTCACACTCCAAAGTCACCCCTTGCAAGAAAACCCTTGTCTGTCACTCATCTTACACGCTGATACTCCATGTTAAACAGCCATCCTGCATAGATCCCCCTCCTCAACAACCTGAACTCTTAACACCCCACAAACTCTGAGTTAGTATGTTCCCCCTACAGAAGAGACTATTATGAAAAGAGTCATTTTAATTGATGTCATGATTATCAGAGTACAAGTGAAACCTACAATCCTTAATGCTAAATAAGTTAGTAATGTAATCAAGTTATCCATTTCGCAAGCTCAGATCACTTACCTTCGAGCTACATTTTTGAAATAGCCGGCACAAAGACACCGTCGCAGTACTTCATGTTTAGGTCCTTCAAAGGTCTCTCTTGGGAAATCACTTTGCTGCAGAAAGCATTTACTTATAGTGATACATCTCACAGAACAATTTAAAATTTTATTTTGAAAAATCTACATTTCTAAAACTTCCATTTTTGACCAATAGAGTAAGAGGGACCACATTTACCCTCTGTCTAAAACCAAAAAATGAACAAAATGTATGAAATAGTGATTTCCAAAATACTTTATATCAAAAAATAAAAGACTGTGGATTCTGATGAGTAAAGAGAATTAAGAAATAAATAAAGTGAGTTGAACATTGAGATTCCCAGATCAAAGTATAAGGGAAGGAAAAACCCAAGGACAAGCCAGAGACTTCCCTGAGCTAAAGAAACAGAGATGAAAGTCCCAAAAAACCAAGGTGGCTAGAGGTCACAGCTCAGAATACAGGAAGAGAAGAGAATTTCAGAGATCTGCAGAAGATCCTCTTCAAGTGTTCTGCCAAATACTGATTAGCATGCAAATGTGAGCCAGGTACCCAAAGTCAGGAAAAGAACTTCCCAAAGGTTAAGAGAAAATAAGTACCTGGTGCCCACAGAGTTAGGAATCATGCTTGTTCCTAGTCTTGCCTCAGTGATGGAGAATAAGTAGTCCTAAACTGAACACAGCTTTGATACAGTCTAGTAAAGCAAGACCCACAAGGATCAAGCAGTTTCCCAATTAACTGAAATATAAAAATATCCAGCTGATCCAGCCAGGTGAAATTCACTGTATTTGGCATCCATTAAAAAGTAATCAGGGGCCCTCCCTGGTGGCGCAGCGGGTTAAAGCACAGCACTGAGAATCTGATGCCACTTCCGCATGAGTTCGATTCCCGCCTGCCCCGGAGGAGACCACATGGCGTGGCAGACCTCTCCTGACCCGCCCGCTGCTTCCCTCAGCAGTGTGCTTCGTGGATCTGCCTGTTCTGCTCCCCACTCTGTTTCTGGTGAAGCCTCTCGCTGCCCCTGAGCCTCTGGCCTGTACCCCAGTTCTGTATGCACAAATAAATAAATCTTTAAAAAAAAATTTTTAAAATCAAAAAAAAATAAATAAAAAAAAAATATATAAAAAAAAAGTAATCAGGCATGCAAAGAAGCAAAAATATATAATCCACAAAGACAAAAATCAGTTCTCATAATTAAGAACTGACACAGATGTTAATTATATACATCTGTAATTATTTATGAGTTATAATTGGATTATATATGTTCAAAAGAGTTAGGTGAAGATACAGAAAATGTTTGAAATTAAAGACTTAAATCGGGCCCTCCTTAATAGTACAGCAGATTAAAGCACAGCAATAAGAAGCTAAAGTAAAGCAACTTCAGCATGAGTTCAATCCCTGCCCTAGAGGTGATCAATATTGTGCGGCAGATCTCTCCTGGCCCGCCCATTGCTACCCTCAGCAGTGTACTTCATTGATCTTCTTGTTCTGCTCCCTACTCTGTCTCTGGTTAATCCTCTCACCGCCCTGCACCTCTGGCCTGTACCCCAGTTCTGTATGCATAAATAAATAAATCATTAAAAAAACAAAAAGACTCAAATACAACATCTAGGGGGAAGGAAAAGGATGCTCACTCTGGGAATACCCATGGATGAATACAAAAGAGTATGTTGAATTTATAAGGTGACAAATTTGTTACCTTCATTATGGTGATGGTTTCATGGGCATATACAGATGTCAAAACTCACCAAACGCACACTAAATATTTTCATTGTACTGTCAGTTAAACACAACAGTAAACCTACTTCTAAAAATCTCCAATTATTCAGAAAAAAATTTCCTTTACTAGTATTAGGACACTTTCATAGGTTCAAGGAGATAGCTAAACACAGTAACAAGTAGAAAAGGGGTGCAGAGTAGGGCAGGTGGTAAAAAGTAATTGTACACCAATGAAAACTCAATATGAACTATATGGTCCAAAATGACACTCAAGAAGAAAACCATAAAAGCAATCACCTGTTTAAGCTTCCTGATTAGTTCTCGAAGTTGAGCTTCCACACGAAATGCTGAAAACAAGCACCTCCAATGAATCCAATGTTTTTGGCACCATGAAGCTGGAGCTCCACTGCAAAATAAAAACACTAGTATCTAAGAAATATCTTTAAATGAGAAAGTCTAACATTTTCATTTCTATTACAAAACTAGAAACGCGTAACTTTGCTCTTACATGAGCTCAATTACTGAAAAAGTACTTTAAGAAATTTTAAAAAAACAATGTAGGAGACCAAGTGAATTAAAAGTGAATTAAAAAATAATTTGTAAATACAGGTACACACACACACACACACACACACAGAGTAATGTGTAAATACATATACACACACACTTAAACAACTACCCAATCATTTTCTACTCTGAGCTACTTATATAAAACCAAAATTCTACAAAATCATTTTCAGGAATATGTTTTGGGAGAGAAGAAGGAAGATTAACTAATGTAATAAATACCTACTAAATCACCTGACATATAAAATCTCACTAATGTTCATAAGAACACCTAGTTGATACCATCTCCGTTGAATCTTACTATCCAAAGTCACATAATTTGAGCCATATTTCAAACAGAGACTTTCCAGAACATAAAACTGTCTAACATACCTTGATTTGCATTGTTCAAAGATGACAGCTAAAGTTGCAAAGTCATTAAATCCTCCAGCTTTAGCTGCCAATTCTCTATGTCTCTGTTCTGCTTCCTTCTGGTACTCTGGATCAACTGAAGTGACAAATGGAGAGGCAATTTAATTTTACTTTACATCAAGTACCTACACTTACTATTTAGTCCATTCTATTATTCTGCCTCACTCTGTGGTGAAATAAGGTAGAACTATATTAACTTCTGGAGAGAGAAGGGTGTTAATTTTCTCTACAACTCTTTAACCATACTTCAGATTTTATAAGAATTGCAACATAGTTTTTCCCAGTTCATTTACCTTTAAAAAGTTATTTGTGAGCCCTCCCTGGTGGTGCAGCAGATTAAAGCACAGCACTAAAAAGCTAAAACCACTTCAGCATGAGTTCAATCCCTGCCCCGGAGGTGATCCTCATGGCACGGCAGACCTCTCCTGACCACCTCGCTGCTCCCCTCAGCTGTGTGCTTCTTTGATCTGCCTGTTCTGCTCCCCACTCTGTCTCTGATGAATCCTCTCACTGCCCCTGCACCTCTGGTCTGTAACCCAGCTCTGTATACATAAACAATGCTGATATATAACAAATTAAATTGTGTTCATATTGACACACCAAAAAACTAAAGAAGCGTAAGTCTAAAAATATGGTAATTTCAGAACAATTCTCTAAAGGTACATGGACTGAACTATCTTTTAGAAAAAAAAGAAGTTAATATATTACTAATACATTATAACAGGGCAAAGGTTCAACATACTATCTTCCTTCACCAGTGAAAGGAAATTAGCTCTCAGCCAGGAAAAATATATACTCTTTATTTCAAACAAGTTAAAGTTAATAATAAATGCGAATTGTCTATCCTGGGTTTCAAGTCCCATGGAGTTACTAGTATATGTTAATAAAATATAACATAAAAAATAAAACAAAAAACAAACAAAAAAAAAAACTAGAGATCTAAAGTGGAGAAATATTCTGTGCAGTATAGAAGATTCAATACTGTCAAGATACTAGATCTTCCCAAGTTTATCTACAAATTCAAGACAATCCCAATTAAAGTCTTAGCAAGTTATTTTGAGAATAGCAATACAATAATTCTAAAGTTCATATGCAATGGGAAACAACACAGAATAGCTAACATATTGTAGAAGAGCAAGGACAAAGTAAGAGAAATGATCCTATCAAGTTCTGAACAAATGGGGCTCGAAGAAATGGCCATTCAGCTCCTAAAAGATAATACAAGAAAAAAAAAATCTAGATAATCTTGAGTATGATGACTTTTCTTTAAGTTTTTTTAAAGTTTTTTTTTTCAGTTCTGCATATAAGAACTGGGGTGTAGGCCAGAGGTACAGGGCTGGGTGGGCAGGGGGGAAAGACTTACCAGAAACATAATAGGGAGCAGAACAGGCAGATTTACTGAAATCATACACTGCTGAAGGGAGCAGTGGTAGAAACAGGTGAGGTCTGCTGCACCATGTGAGTCAGCTCCCTGGTTGGGGATAGAACTCATGAAGTAGTGACTGGACATAGCTTGATAGCACGGAGACTTTAACCCCTGCACCACCAGGGAGGCCTGATGATGACTTTTCTGATACAACACTAAAAGAATGACCCATGAAAGAAATAAACAACTTGACTTTATTAAAACTAAACTGTTCTGTGAAGGACAAAATCAAGAGTAAGAAGACACAGATAAGGAGAAAATATTTGCCAAAACATATCTGATAAAGGGCTGTTATCTAAATAAAGAACTCTTAAAATTCAACAATAAGTAAACAATGAAATTTTATAAGACCTAACAAACACTCACTGAGAGGAGAAGGAAAAAGGATACAAATGGCAGGTAAGCATATGAAAAGACACAACAAAATCAAGTCATCAGGGAACTACAAAATAAAAATCAATGCAATGCCACTGTTCACCTGTGAAAATGACCCAAATCCAAAACAGTTATAATACCAACATCTGGAGAAGATGTGGAAAACAGGAATTCTCAGATTCATTAATGAAAGGAATGTAAAACCTGCCGACATTTTGGGGGATATTCTTAACATACTATTCAGCGGTAAGCAGAAAACCACACAAAAAACCTGTACTCATAACTGCCAAAACTTGAAAGCAATCAAGATGTCCTTCAATGGGTGAATGGATAAACAAATCTGATAATTCAGCATTAGAACTATCGTGTCACAAAAATATATATGGAAGAACCTTAAAATGCATGTTGTTAAGAAACAAATATGAAAAGTCTATATGCTATATGATTCTACATTCTGGAAAAGGCAAAACTATGGCAATAATAAACAGATAAGGTAATAAATTGATCAGGGGGCTTGAAAAAAGAGTTGTAGGGATTGAACTGTAGAGATACAGGTCACCAGAGATTTATGAAAATCCACAGAATATACAACATAAAGAGTCACCCTTTCCGTTAATAACAGTAATACATCAATGTTGGCTCACTAACAGCAATAAATGTACCACATTAATGAAAGCTATTAATAATGAGGAACACTGTAATCATCTTCAGAGGCTTGAGGAGATATCCGCCCCTTTGTACTTTCCACTCAATTTTTCTGCAAACTTAAAACTATTCAAAAAATAAAGCCTGGTAAAGCAAAATGTAGAGAGGACTCAACAGATTACTGGAAGACTAAGGGTGCATGGTAGTAAGTGTGGTATAGTTAACCTACATCTGCAGAGGTGCGATCTTGTATCTTTGAATCATCTACAGAGTTAAAAATCAATGTTACCTCAATTAAAAGAAGAAAATCTATTAATTAAAATGAAAACACATCAATAAATGTATTACCAGGTCTAATGAAGACATTTTCCACAGACAACATTGCTGCTATTGGAAGTAGTAGATCTTCACAGTCCAGAGAAGCTGCCTTTATTACTGCACATGTAAGATGTGGAGGGAGAGGAAATTCCACCATAGACAAACCCAATCTGGTTACATGACCACTCCTTAATATAAAGAAAAAGTTCTTAAGTCTTTCCTACTTGGAGAGAGAACAAGTGAAATGTTCATTATTCAGAATAAACCAGATATATTGTCTGAATCACCTTCAGAAATTCAGTTCATATTAGGAAACATGATACACTGTGTTCACTGATAAGAGAAATATAGCGGTGATAAATACCCTGCTATGAAGGGCCAGTACTATCAAAAACTAAACAATGACCTAGAATAAGTTAGTATGCAAAAATACAAAATGCTACAGAAGCATGGCGATGGCCTTGAAGAAATGAGAGAATGATAATTACCAAATCTTTCTCCCTTCTACAGACATGAAAACAAGGACTCTGGCTCTCTTACCACTTCTTATTACCATAATGCTTGGCATTGAATCTGTCTTCCGAAATTACTTGTAAAACAATACTAATATTAAATAAAAGTAGTTTTATATTACAATTTTTAAATTTAGGATAGTGGCAAAGAAAGACTAGGCACAATCCTAACTTCAAGTAAAATAATCCATTTAATTCAAACAAATTATTTTCTACTGACTAAAAAAGTGTTAAGAACCCTGTTTAAAAAGAGGTCAACATCTATTGAGGTTAGGAGCTTTTTCTGGCTGTTTTTTTTTATATA
Source organism: Condylura cristata (assembly GCF_000260355.1). Taxonomy (NCBI): domain Eukaryota; kingdom Metazoa; phylum Chordata; class Mammalia; order Eulipotyphla; family Talpidae; genus Condylura; species Condylura cristata. The sequence goes on along the minus strand of NW_004567118.1, from coordinate 13,829,661 downwards.
ATTTTACCTGTCAATAGCATCACACTGGTAAAGTTGTTTAAGAGCTTCCAAAATAAGCCTCTCATTTGGAGGATCCAAATAGGGGAACCTGTTTAAAGGAGATATAAATGAGATTCCATTTTTTGAACATAAGACTTGATACAGGAGTTTAAATTCCATTAAAAGGTTTTACTTCTATTTTTCAACTCCTCTTATTTTTAAAAATATTCCATAACTATGTTCAGCATTCAGCATGAGGAAATATGCTGAAACACTTTTCTATGTAATTAAAAAGCACTTCTTGATCCCCCTTAGTTAGGAGACCCTCACCTTTCCTACTTACCTTTTTTTCATTTCTAAACATTTATCTTTCTTTGCTGCAAAGAGAACAGTATCTTCTTTGACAAACTTGTCCAAGGGGAACAAAGCAGCAAGTATTTTTCCAAATAATAGTACAAGTCTTCCTCGATTTCAATGTGTAATAACGAAGACAGAGCAGTAGTTTTTTAAATCTCCGAAAAGCTAGTATTAAGATGGTGGTTATGGCCGTTTTGCAGACAGTCCGTCTGAGTTAGTTCTGTTATCAATATTATTTTCACCTTCTTCATCATCTTCATCACAATCCAAGGCCTGGTCTGAGACCGCCTCTACACAGTCCTGCGCTTCAAGCTACACAAGGGTGCCACAGAGCTCAGCTACAAGCTCCCTCATCTGGGCTTATTGGACAACAGGTCCTGGAAAGGGTCAGTCCCTGGCGCCCTCACAGGGGACCCTCAGCAACTGCCTTTTCCCATCTTGCCCAACATATCCGCCCAAAAGCTCCCTGACGACTCCTAATTATCTTAATCCTACCCCATCCTCCATAACCAATTTTATTCTGTTCTATCATCACAATTTATTAACTTTTATAAAATAGTGAAAATAAAGTGGCCAAAAATTATAAATTATTTAACAGTACCTCAAAATTGTTTTAAATAAAAGATTAATTATACTCATTCTGTCATATTTGTGTGTGTGTGGACTTAATTTCTCCTAAGTAGCTAAAAATAGTGGTAAACACAATGCCAATTCATTCCCAAGATACTTCAGAATTCAGGCCCTGAAAAAAGGGTACCATCTTACATAACCAAAATATTATGATAAACATAAAGGCTATTAAGAATAATAGTCTCAAAGGATAGCAGAGTGGCATATAACCAACCATGAAAATATCTATTTGAATAGGAATAACTACTTAAATTTATCTGTACTGGATTAACCATAAATATCAAAATGCTAAATCAAATCATCTATTCTAATGTCTCACCTTGAAAAGGTCCAAATACTTAACACAAAAACCCCTTCCTGTTTAAAAATAACATAAAATTTGTATACATTCCTAAAGTCAGCCTTCCTACAACTTGTTCCAACAAGTCCTGCTATCTTCAAAAGCAAGTATCTCTTTTGGGTTTTGTAGGCCAATGATCTATCTCACTTACAACTCTGCTTTTGTAGTAAAGGTAATATATAAATGAAAGGGAGTGACTGGGTTCCAGTAAAATTTTATGTAAAAAAAAATGGTCAGTAGGTCTGGACCATAGTTTGTGACCCCCAGCCTATGTAAAAGTCCTACCTTGAATTGGTAATTATACAAATTACCAATTCTGTCAAACATTCTTTTTATTATTTGGTTTCAAAGAGATTTTTTAGAAAAACTATCTTATGGAAATTTTCATAAAAGGTGATATTGAAAACTGATCTCCACATGCTGAGTGACCAACACAGAACTAGAATTTCTAGTCATGTGGACATCGCAGTCTATCAAAACAACCAAAGTCTGTGCCAGCAGAATTTTTTAAAATGTTCTTTTAAACAAAATAACAATCCAAGCGCATATTAAGTTTGTGGTGATCTGGTAATGTCAGATCTCTTTCAAATGAATTTCTTTAAAGCTGAACCAAAACACAGTGTAACTTATATAAGATACATATTAATGTTTCTTTTTAGACTTTTACCTTTTATACTTTTATCCAGTTGATTTTTGCCCACAGGTCTAACCTGTTGAGATCGTCCTAAATTTTAGTTTTAACCAATATCATTTGATATCAGTATCAAAACACTTCCTAGAAATATGATAATCATGACTTTGTTTTTATTAAATCTTTTTTGAGAAAGAGTGAACAAGAGTGAAATTCAGCACACTGTCAATAAAAGCTCCATCTAAGGCTCCACTAAGCAATTAATCAATACTTTCAGGATTTTGCTACTTGGCCATTATACTCTATTCTGCATTATTAACACCTCAAAATCATAAGTATCAAAAAAAAAAAAAGCTCTCAGAAGTAATTTTGTCAAACATTGTGCTGAAAACAAAACATCAAGTCATCATTCAATAAATTCTTGTGGAGCACCCACTATATGGTGGTTCTGACTTCAAAATGAAATGGAAATGTTATATAACATTCTTTGTGAGCCACTTTGATTCATACTCATTATTACAAATCACCATTGAATTCTGTCAAATTATTTTCCAATAACCACCACCAGAAATTCTTAGGAACCAATCAATGTTAAGCTTACTAGGCAGTTGTTGTCACAATTCACCCTTTTTTCTAAATTGAAAAATCAGTACATTCAAGTTTCCCATAATTTCTGAGATTCTATTGAGCATAGTTCCTCATAGATAATCCCTAATACCTGGTATTAAATCTGCAAGTTCTTTAAGTACTACAGATATGTTTAAGGTCTCAAAGTAAATTCATTTATGGTAGGCTAGGTTTTCATTCATTACTTCTAATCATCTCGGTCACCAATTCCTTGTTATCTGGATTTGTTTTCTTTTCCAGTTTTAAAATAATTTTTGATAGAGAGGAAAAGAGAAGCAGAACAGTAATTACGAAGTTCCATTTTCTTTGTTATCCATGAATACTATTCCATCTATCCCAAATACTCAGTTTGCCTTTCCTTATTCTATATATACATCTTTAAAAGAGGGTGTAGTGTAGTTAAGTAATTTTTTTTTTTTTGGTCTGTAGCATTTTTGTATATTCCAAGTCTTTAAAATTTCAGGAAAACTCAGTGCAGATGATAGTGAGTAATTTTTGAAAAATTTTATTTAAAACATGTATTTATTTTGTTTACATGATTTTCTATCCTTTAGAATACAATTTTAAAATCTGGATTCATCTGAAAGCTTTCTACTTGTGTACAGATTTCTTTCAGTGGCTTTTCTTTCTCACTGATATCATTTATGACAACCATTAGGATTCCACATATTATGTATGTTTTCCTCTTTCTAGGATATATATTTTCATTTAGAAAGTTTCTAGTCTTATGACTATTATATAAAATTGAAATCAGTTTTCAAAAAGTCAATTATGTATTTGGATGCACCCAGTAACTGCTTCCTTCTTATTATGAATTTAAAGATTAGATGGTCACTGTTTCCCAAGGTTTGAAACATTTACATTTCTAGGTAACTAAGATTAAAATAATACTTCCCTGCAGTACTTTATCTACCATGTATGATATGAAATTTCAAGTCCTAACAACAAAATTGTTGTTGTAACCAATTAATTATATAGTTTAGCACTTACTAATGTAATAACTGTCCTTTCTTTCATGTGTTTGAACTTCTTTCTCCAATATAATTTAAGCTTAGTGAAAACAATAAATTCCTAGAATAATCCTCTGTTTCAAGGTCCCTACTATGACATGATCACACAAAAGATACTAGAAAAAATTTTCTGACTACAATTAAGGTCATTATATATTTTTCACTATAGATAAACAGTGGCCATTTTAGTGACCCCAATAGACATTAGTACAAGGTACCTTACTAAGCCACAGTTCAAATACATGCAAGGAATCAATCCCAGTAAAGCAATATAGTGAAATCTTTTGAGTTTAACTGAACTTTGAAAATAGGTTAGCATCAACTTTCCAGGAATGTCTGAATCAAATACTTCTAAAAAAATTTCTGAAGCATAATCTAGCTTTTCTCTAACAAATTTTTTTTCAAGTTGTCTACATACCTTATGACATCGTGTATGGCAAGGCACTTTAAGGTCAGAACTACAGATGTCAAACTAGTTCTCTTAATCTCAGGGATCACATGGTCAGGCATACACTGGTTCCAAAAATCTTTACTATAGATCCGAAAGCATTTTCCTGAGGAAGTTCTGCCAGCTCGGCCACTTCGCTGTAACGCCTCACTCCTTTAGAAGGAAAAAAAAAAAAAAATCAAAGTCCTCAAAATGTTTTCTGAAGTAATTAACTTCCTACTCCTCAGAACTATCTGATTAACTGCTCTTTTGGGCAGGGGAGGGAAGGGAGAACAGGGGATGGGGACTTGACAGAGAAACTTACTTTGAAATTGGAACCACCTCCAGGATGTCCAACCCCAACCTGGGGTTATGATTTAACTGCTTTACAAAGCCACCATCTACCACATATCTGAGGAAAATGAAAACAAGTTTTTAAAAAAATAAGTAAAGACTTGTTAATTTTTAACTACTGTAAGTTCTCTTCAAACTAACAATTACAAAAAAACTTCATGCAAGTCAAGAAATTAGAATGTTCATATATTGCTGGTTGAAATGTAAAAATGGTGGCAAACAATTTGGTAGTTACAAAGAAATTAAACACAGAATAAACCAGAAACTATTTTCCTTAAGTATATACTCAAAAGAACTAAAAATAAGTACTCAAATATAAGGTGGATGGATGTCCATAGTGGCACTATTTGAGTAAAACCATGTAAATGTCCATCATTAAGGGATGAAAGGATGGACAAATTATGGTATACATACACAGTAGATTATTATTAAATCACAAAAAGAAATGAAGTACTGATACATACTACAAAGTGGACGAACCTCAAAAACATGCTAAGTGAGAAAAAATAGCCATGAAGAACACATGGTATGAGTCTATCTATACAAATATCCTGAATAAGATATTCAAAGAAACAGAA